>NC_052050.1:22469116-22769116 GCF_903992535.2 Arvicola amphibius
AAGGTGAAGCAAAGCAACTGAAGACTGGCACCCAGTGTGACCCCTGACCTTCACACACACACACACACACACACACACACACACACACACACACACACACACAGCATTACTTTTGAAGCATCAAGGTCAGCTTCACTCTCCAGGGTCACATTTGGAATGTCAGAGGCTTTACAAGGTCTAGTTGAGATTCTTATGAGTCAGACATAAAGTATGAAGGTGGCTGATTCTTGGGACACCTCAGGACTTCTCAGAAACAGGAGCTGCCACAGTCTACTTCCCTTCACCCTCCCCTAACTCATGTGTTTATAAGTGTGGTCTCCCTGGTTCTGAGAACTCAGTTCATTGATCCCCATTTGCTGGCATGTGTGGTAGTTTGAATGGCAATGGACCCAATAGGTTCCTATACTTGAAATGTTTGGTCCACAGTTGATGGAACTGTTTGGGAAGAACTAGGAGGTGTGGTCTTGGTGGAGGTGTATCACTGGGGGCGGGCTTTGAAGCTTCAAAAATCCAAGCCATTCCCAGCCCAGTTAGCTTGTTCTCTCTCTCTCTCTCTCTCTCTCTCTCTCTCTCTCTCTCTCTCTCTCCTCTCCTCGTCCACGTCATCTCCTCTCTCTCGCAACCATCTCTCCTCGTCTCCGTCTCCTCTCTCTCTCTCTCTCTCTCTTTCTCTCTCTCTGGTTGAAGGAGTGGCGGGCTGCATTCCTGCCTGGCTAGCTTTACACCCAAAATAACAACACACAAATCATATTCATTTAAACACTGCTTGGCCCATTAGCTCTAGCCTCTTACTGGCTAACTCTCATATCTTGATTAACCCATTTCTATTAATGTGTGTAGCACCACGAGGTGGTGGCTTACCGGGAAGATTCTAACCTGTGTTCATCTTGGGCCAGAGCTTCATGGCGACTGCCTCACTGCCTTCTTCCTCCCAGCATTCTGTTCTGTTTACTCAGCCTACCTAATTTTCTGTCCTATCAAAGGGCCAAGACAGTTTTTTTTATTAACCAATGAAAGTAACACATAGACAGATGACCCTCCTCCATCATTTTCTCTCTCTGCTTTAAGGAGGTTATTTCAACATGTAAGCTCTCAGCTTCTGCTCTAGCAACATGCCTGCCTACTTGCTGCCATGCTACCCTCCATGGTGATCATGGTCTCCTCTACCCTCTAGAACTGTGAGTCCCATATTAAATGCTCTTTTTTTTTCCCTCGAGACAGGGTACCTCTGTAGCTTTGGAGCCTGTCCTGGGACTCGCTCTGAAGATCAGGTTGGTCTCAAACTCACAGAGATCCACCTGTCTCTGCCATCTGAGTGCTGGGATTAAAGATATGCACCACAATAATAGAAAAGTAACTAAGATAGCATGTAACCCTGAAATTGTATCCATCCCTCTCATACTCTGCTAACCATCTCAGTTGATCAAAATCTCATCATCTTTAAAAAAATAATAAAAATAAAGCAAAAAAAACTCCATCCACTGGTTAAATACAGCCTCATAATGGACTACTGTGGTACAGCCATTAAAAATGATGTTGTAGAAGAATGTAGAGGGAGGGGAGCTCCAGACGCATTTGTTAAATGAAAATGTCAGGCCACAAGCCAACAGCCAACAGGAACTCAAAGTACAAACTCATCTTAAAGATAGATTGAGACTGGACAGAAGTGGTCATCTCTGTGTGGTTTCTGCTCACCTTTTAACATCCTACAATAACTCTTTGCCATTAAACAAATGTCAGATGAAAACATTCTGCCTTTACGGGCCAGACTGTGAGGCCCTCCTCCTCACATTTATGTGTTGAAGTCCTAACTGTCTAACTGTAGCTGCCTTTGGAAGCCAGACCATTGAGGAAGTCACAAAGGCAAAATGGGTTCACGTGCAGGGTCCTGACACAATAAGACTAGTGTCCTCACAGACGAGAAGACAGAAATCATCATCCTGCCCAAGTTCAGTATCAAGCATTCATGTTCGGTGGTTCTCAACCACCTATGACTCCAGTTCCAAGGGATCCAATGCCCTCTTCTTGACTTTCCAGGCACCCTCAAACATGTGACACACATATACACATACATACAAATTTTTACTAAACAAATGAGAATTTTAAAAAGAAAAGGAAATGGGGCCTCAGATAACATATGCAGAGACATGAACACACACCAAGAACAGAGGCTGTCAAAGCAGACGCCACGACCGTCTTTATTGTTGGAGACCTAAAATTAAAGCCTGTGGTATTTTGCTATAGGGCCTGAGCAAAGACACTGCCTGCCTTTCAAAGACCAGCTCGATGCTAACCCTTCCAGGAACTTCCCCAAACATCCCTCTTCCCAGTTTCACGTTCCTGTCATTTTCAATGTACCCCACCTGTTTAGAATAGCTTCCATTTTACCCCTCTCACTGCTAGGCTTCTTAAGACCAAGTTCAAGTCTCGTTCCTATTTTTCTGTCCCACCCCTGCTTGCCCAGGTAGCCGGGAGGGCTCGGGAACAGGCTGTTGAGCTAAGGACAGTGGGACTTTCCGAGGGCACTGGTCGGGGTTAAACCACTGAACTGTTTCCTGACCCAGGTGCTCATGTTGGTGGTGTCTGTGTGCATGTGTGCACATAGGTTAACAGGGGCATGTGTTTGTGGGTAAGCTCGCCTGTGTGCGTGTGCACATGCACACGTATGTGTACACCTAAGTCTGTTCACATGTGGGTATAGGAGTGGCGTGAAGGCACGTGTGTCTTGGGGGGAGGGTGCTGTTCCAGGAAGGTACCGCCTCTTACCCACTGAGCGATCCTGGAGGCAGCCACACTTCACACTCAAACCTTAACAGTTTACAAAGCATTTTCATATGCATCCTCTATTTTGGTCATCATAACAGATCACCAAGGCGTACACATGCCCCCCCTCCGGTTCACAGGAGAGGAAAGCATCTTCACAGAGGGCAGGGACCAAACATTTCATGATGGTGATAGCTAGGCCTTATGAGGGCCCAGCACCACACCAACTGCGTGCATGCCTTGGCCTCATCTCCACCATGACCATCGGAGGGAGTTATGACTGCCAGGTCCATTTCATAAATAAGGAAACTGAAGCCAGAGGAGTCGTTCAGGTTCATGTAGCTAGAAAAGGGTGGAGCTGAAAAGGGAACCCAAGCTTACGTAGCCATAGCTCACACTTCGAACTGATCCCCCATGCTGGCCCCTCCCACATAAAGAAGGGCCACTCACTGTGCAGAGCAAGCATGCATTGCTCTAGGACCCAGCAGGCTGAGCTGTCCTAGAAAAATAAGGTCGGGTCTAAGTCTTTGGGATGCCACTGAGTGCGGAGGTGGGGGCACTGGGCCTCACTCAGGGCTGTTCACAGTGAAGGATCTCAGACTGGACTCTGTCACCAATGTTCTCGCCTTCTCTCCTCAAAAGTCCCCAGTATGTACCCATCGTACCATCCAGTGGACTGGGAAACTGACAGAGAAAGGGAAGTTCTCACCTCAGTAAGGCAGGCTGGCACAGAATACTATGATGATGAGCTCAGGTTTAATCGGGGGCTCTGAGGGGAAAGCCCTCAGTCCAACCACTAATTTCTATGAGGGTTTAAGCAAATTACACGTATCTTGTGGTCTCAACTTCCACGGCTAGAAACAGAGTTACAGAAGAATGGGTTGCTGGTCGTCATCGATGACCAGAGCCATCGGTCATTTGTACCGAATTCCCGGGTGTAATAATATATACCTGTAGTTCCCGCATTGAGGGCACTGAGGCCGTAGGATCTCCAGTTCAAGACCCAACTGTACTACGTGGTAAGTTCAGGGCCAGCCTGGGACACAGCAAAACCCTCGTTTCAAAGAAGAAACGGAACAGGGCTGGGGATGTAGTTGAGTGGTAGAGCATCTTCCCAGCATGCGCCAGGCTCTAGAGTCAAGCCCTAAGACCAAAACACCCAACCCTGGCAGAGGAAAGCAGCCTTTGTATTAAAGAAGGAAGTAATAATAGCTCCAATGGGCAGCTTACACCCCACCATCCCTGGCCTTTACCCTTGGGGTGGACGGCATTTTCAGATAAGTCAATATATATGGATTAGCAGAGAAAGCCCTTGGGTTGGGTCAGTAGCAAGAGTAATAATGGCAATCCCGTCCCACCCCATCCCCTCCCCTGAATCTTCTAACTTCTGCTTTCTCCTACTGGTCAGTCCTCTCAGGAGCTGGGGAAACACACTGGCCTATTTCTTTAAGACCCACGAGATACGAAGTAGGCTTCAGAAATGGGTCCAGCTGTGCTTCCTTACCCAAGGACACGAGTTCAGTCCTGAGCACCTCTCCATGACTGTGCCCAGCTGCAGGAACAGCATCTCTTCAGAGTCTGCAGAATTTCAGCATCTTGTCGGAATTTTGCATGCTTTTGTCATTGTTACAATAAGAGAAAACCCACCTTCAGCACAGATCAGACCCTCCAGCATTTTCATCCCAGGCCTAGAGACACAAAATGCAGAATCTCTGCTGCAATAGATGACCACTCTCCAGAAGGGAAAAAGAAAGACAGCTCCTCCTTGCTAGGTACCACACTCTGTCTTCCCAGGGCCTCCCATGGCACTGTGGGGCCTCGATGGGGAGCTCGGAGTTGACATTCTACAGTTCTATAGCTTACCCAATGTAGCAAGGTGCCTGGGCTCTGCAGGAAAACCTCACCTTCCTGAGTGGCTCGGCAATGCTGGGGAGATGGGGTAAAAAGAGAAAGGTTGCCCATGTGCCACACCCATAGGTCTCTGAGGCCTTCTCAGGATCTACAACCGGTGCCAGGTAGATCTCCTGCCTGAGGGCCAAGTGGGCAAGCTACCCTTGCTGTCATTTACTCATGGGAACAAGAAAAGCACCCACATCACCGTCTCTCACTCAGTTGACAAACGTCGAGAGCCCTCTCTAGCCCTGTCTCTGTCTTCTGTACTGAGAATACTCAAATGAGAAGATAAATTCCCTGCCTCCAGAAACGTATGGTCTAGTAGGGGTCCAGGGACAATAGCGTCCTTTCTCTCTCACCCCAACATTTATTTTGTAGCCCTGGTACCATCAGTAGGCAAGATAGGCTGGGTGGAGTTAGCATGAAAAAAATACTGGGCTGGCATTTGGCAGCCATCTTAAACAAGGGTCCCATGGTATCAGAGGGCTTTAGGACTTACTTCCATCTCGGTAGCAGCAAGCTCCAGGTAAGTGTCTAGGTAGCACTACTCAAGGTCTAGTATGTAACAGGCTGGATACGCTATACCCACGCCTGGAGAAAAGGAAGTGATGTCAGGAGAGGAGAATGCAGAGAAAAGTTTCTGATAGGCTGCCAAGTTGGGCAAAGCATGATCTGGGTCCCAAGTTCTGTGCAAAGGCCCTGAGGCTTGTGTAAGAAGCTAGAGGAAGAAGCTGTCCCTCTTCTGACTAGGTGGTAAAAGATGGCCTAAAGATGCCTACAGGATGCAGCCCAGCCCATCCCAACAGAATTTAGTTTATTCCTTTTTTTTTTTAAATTTCAAGATAGGGTTTCTCTGTAACAGCTTTGGCTATCCTGGAACTCACTGTGTAGACCAGGCTGGCTTTGAACTCAGAGATCCACCTGCCTCTGCCTTCTAAGTGCTGAGATTAAAGGTTTGCCACCACTGAATTCTAAAAGATGGGTCTGACTTGATACATTCTAAAAGGAAGGGTCTGGTTGGGTCTGGCCAGTATGGCCAGGCATGAGGCTCAAATGCTACCCAATCCTACATGGTCAACACAGAAACCAACTGTGTTTGTGCTGTTCGGCTGTGCTTGCTGTTTATGTTTTGTTTTGTTTTATTGGACAGTCTCACATAGCTCAAGTTGGCCTTGAACTTACTTTGCAGTTAAGGATAATCTTGAACTCTTGATTCTCCTGACTCCACCTCCTAAGTGCTGGGATTACAAGTGTGCACCACCATGCCCAACTGAGACCAGGCCCAGCAATACTCATCGTCTTTGGAAAAGTCTCTAATTCTAAACTTTGGTTTTTCCCACATGCAAGCACAGGGATATTATCAACATTTGCCAAGGGACAGGATGGGATAAGAGGGGTGGAGTAGACAAACAGCACTTGTTAGCTTTGCTTCTATGCTTTGTGAATCTTTTTGGCTCTTTCAGTTTAGAATTGCTTCGTTACCCGAGGGCACAGCACAGCTTGGCTTTATCTTTCATTTTCTGCTCTTGGGGTTATGATTCAGGCCCACAGCATCTAAGGAGAATTCAAGTGACAGACGAGACACCTGTGAGAAAGGAGAAAGGGAAGGCAAAGCTTACAAACACAGTATTACTGGAGGGAACCCACAGTTACTCAGGTTGAGTTTGGGGAGCTTAGCGCCCAGCTTCCTGGTTCAGTTCCAGTAAGGAACATAAATATGGACAGCTATGAATCCAGGTGTGGTCCATGGGCATCACCTGTGGATTTAGTAGAACTACGGGGCCAGCTATACCAGATGAGCTGGGGGTCTCTAAGATCCCAGGTGATCTCTGCATACACCAAACTTTGAGACCTTCTGGGAGCATCACAGTCCTTGTCTGGACATTAGAATCATTTGAAGAGCTTTAGAAACTACTGTTGACCAGAGTAAGTCCCAGGCCACTGAGAATCACACCGATCGATAGGTTGATTGATTGGTGATCATTGAACCACCCAGGTGATTTCAACATGCCGCCAGGCTTGCGAGCTCACCTTCTAAACCAAGGCTGCACTGTGCAGGGCAAGAAACAAAGGTCTAAGAAGGCATGGTAGTGCATGTCTGTAAGCTCGGCCCTTCAGGAGCTGAGACTGGAAGCCCATCTGGGCTCCACCTTTGAAACCCTGTTTCCAAACAAGGAACGAAAAAAAAGAAAAACTAGAAAGCAAAACCCACACTAATTGAGTATACCTGTAATCCCAACACTTGGGAGGTGACAGCACAGATTCAAGGCCATTCTCAACTACGCAGCGAGCTGGAGGTTAGCCTGAGCTGCACACCTCAAACAAAACAAAACACAGAGCTTAGCCTCTCCCAGTACTCTCCTTCATTTTATCAGGGATGTAGTTCATTTAGTAGTGTTAAGTAACCTAAGGCCTCACAGCAACTTGAACCAATACCTCCAACTCCAAGTTCCTGCTCATTGAGAACTATTGCCCGATAGAGGAGAATGGGGTTGAAGAGAGAGGCATTAGGTCACAGAGGAAGAATTTTGTGGACATGAGTGACTTATGCCCCTTGATTCCCCTGACATGCTAATCTGTGGATGCCTCGCCTTCTGGGGCAATCGGTTCCTCAGAAGCGGGAGGCAAGACAGAGCTCCGCTTCTCACTATAGCTGCTATTCTCTGGACAGGAGAAGCCCCCACACCTGTGCCCATCCATCCTGGCCCTGCCTTTCCCACAGTCTCCCCACTCATTTTCCCAGAGACAATGAGAACCTAGGGACTGTCCCCCACCATTCTCAGAACTCAGGTGAAGTTTCTGAGCCCCCACCACCTCAAGTCCTAGCTCCTCTCAGAAGTACAGGGACAGGCCCCGTTCTCAAGTCAGCAACCACGCGGAGCTCGAAACCAGCAGGGCCCAGGCTCCCTTGTGACTTGTTTTGACTCTCTTGTCAGAGCTTTGGGAGGAGGGGATGTTTCAAACCTGTGATTGTCTCAGCTTCGAGAGTTCTTCTGGTGTGTTTTTGAAGTGGCTTTTTGTTATTCTGCCTTGACTCGCTGGTCTTTCTCAGCAGCTGTGGAAAAACGTGGTCGGCCCCTGGCGGAGCAGCACTTGGATTCCATGTAAACAGCTTGCCTGTTGGCTAGACAGGCCGAACAGATCAGAGGGGTTGGACCCGTTGCATCCTTGAGATGAAACATTCGGTATAAACACCCTCGAGTTCGAGGCAGATGGTAGGCACAAGGAGGCAGAAGGGGCTTTCTAGGCACACTGTCGTTCTAACACTGGACGACCATGCAGGTCTGTTCTGCTGGCAAGAATAGGCATGAATGAGCCTCGGGGCTGTGAGGAGGAGAGATCCACCTGTAAGGAGCCTTTCTGGTTTCTCTTCCTTCCTGAAAAATTGAGGGACTGATCTCTAAATCCTCCATCTGGTACTGTAGCCACTAAACACATACAAGTACTGAATGATCAAAAGGTAGTCAATGTGACTAAGGAACTGAATTTTTATGTTTTTTTAAAAAGATTTATCTCTATTTTTATTTGTGTATGTCTGTGGGGAGCAGGGCGGGGAGGTCTGTGTACAATTGCCTTCAGATGTCAGAAGAGGGTGTCAGACCTCACCGGAGCTGGAGTTATGGCAGTTGTGAATTTAGAACTAAACCCATGTTCTTCTCAAAAGCAGCGGTTGCTCTTAACCACTGAGCCATCTCTCCAGCTTGTACACTGTCTATCCTGTGGCTGTTTTTGTCATTCTCATTTGATTAACAAACATTCTTCCACCAGCCAGGTGGTGATGGCGCACGCCTTTAATCCCAGTACTCGGGAGGCAGAGGCAGGAGGATCTCTTGAAATTGAGGCCAGCCTGGTCTACAGAGCCAGTTCCAGGATAGCCAGGGCTACACAGAGAGACCCTGTCTCAAAGAAACAAAACAATATTATTTCACCATCAATTATAATGACTGCAGGGTATTCTATGATGTATAGAAAACATAATTTATTCCTCAAAGTCTGCAATAATATTACCTCAATTTTGGTCTCATTTTTAAAAGTAATTGCTATGAATATAATAATATCAATATCTTTATAAAAAACCATCCACTAACCCCTTAGGAGAAAGGAAAAGAATTAGACCAAAACAATATAAAATATTCAGACTTCTGAATATTTACTAAGTCACTCCAGAAAATTTGAACCTGTTCATAGTTTTGTTTGTTTGTCTTTTTTTTTCAAGACAGGGTTTCTCTGTGTAGCCTTGGCTGTCCTGGAACTCACTCTGTAGACCAGGCTGGCCTTGAACTCACAGAGATCTGCCTGCCTCTGCCTCCTGAGTGCTGGGATTAAAAAAGTGCACCATCACCACCGCCTGATGAGAAAACTGAATTCTTCAAAGGTAATAAGATTTGAAGAAGAATGTTCTTAAGGAAGCAATAGCTAACTTAGCATATCCAAGTGGCCAGGTACATCCTTAGGTATTGGCAACTCAGGTGAATGAAACACATCTCAGCCTTGAGGAACTCAGGCCAGGAGAGAATGAAATCCTTGACTTCAGGTCAAGGGTCAACTTGGACGTTAGCTAAAAATACCACAGGTGTTTTTACACAGATAGCATGGGGGAGAAGCCCATAATTGTCCCTGGACACGCTAGGAAGCCTGCTATGGCGACACCGGAACTGGCTTCAGAAGGTATAGACACTGAGAAGCGGTCAGAGGGGCGGCGGGATGGAAAGGGCATCACTTCTCACCGCCAGTGGCCTCCACACCCAACTCCATTTGGTGGGAGCGCTTCCTTGGGTCTGTCTAACATGCCCTTCCTGTCACACGAATCCCTTCTATGATCTTTTGTAATGGGACATAAATACCTTGGTCACAGCCTACATAAATAGCCATCTTTAGAAACTGACATACCAAGATGCTAAGCATAGCATAGTATTGATGAATCGAGTGTCTTTTGTATTAACCACTCCTCCTTAAAAGAAATATTGACTTGCCGGGCGGTGGTGGCGCACGCCTTTAATCCCAGCACTGGGGAGGCAGAGGCAGGCGGATCTCTGTGAGTTCGAGACCAGCCTGGTCTACAAGAGCTAGTTCCAGGACAGGCTCTAAAGCTGCAGAGAAACCCTGTCTCGAAAAAACCAAAAAAAAAAAAAAAAAAAAAAAGAAATATTGACTTGTAATGTCATTATGCCCATTTGATAGATATTAATTAAAACAGTTGTAGAAATCAGAGATAGGGTAAAAGCCAGGGAGACCTAGATTCCCCCAGGCTTCTAATTCTGAGCCCACTTTGCTGGGTAGTCCCAGCCCTGCACAAACAACCAATGGAAGGCCCTGCTACAGAGACCCTTGGGAAAATTCCCTCATCTTGCTGAGCCTGCAAAGCATAGAGGGAAAAATGAGAGTCAGAGAAGGAGCAAAGGACCTTGATGGGGCAACAATAATAGCCTGTCATCAACCCGCAGCCTGTGGGTGGGAGACAGCCCTTGGCTTCTGTTTCCGCGGGTCTCCGAGTTCCCAAACACACACACCTTGGTGGGGAGCCTCTGCAGTCCTGCTCTTCGGGAGCCAGTCAAGTCCTCGAAGCTGACCTTTCTTCGGAAACTCATCGAAAGATGAATTAAGGAACTCGGCCATCTGTGTCCCCGGAGCAGGAGGTGAGAAGGGCGTGACAGTCACCCGACCCTTTCCATGACTTGACCTCTAATTCTCTCTCCTCAGTTCTACCATATGACATCAATGACAGTATGACATTCTCCGACCTGCCCATGCCTGCCTTCACCACCCCCTCTTCCTCGCTCTGTGACGCATGATGTCCCTGGAGAGTCCCCCCCTAACATCATCACAGAACAAAAACAAAAACAACAAAAATACCAAATCTTCCTCTTGCCATACCTGCTCCCTCAACCATGGCTGGCCTACAGGATTGGGGATCTTTGCTTCTAATACTAGAGATGAAATTGCTTTGTCTTTCTTCTTTATTTTTTTTTCTTTTGTTTCACTTCTGCTATTCACACAGTGGTGCCTGCCAGGGACCTCAGCGCTGAACCTATCTTAATTTTAATTCAGGTTTATTTTTGGACTTCTTAGCTGTTGCTACAGAGTGCCCAAATGAGCTTGTGTGAATCAGTCAAGGAGAGTAAGAAGCAGGGAGAGGATGGATTTGTACACAACCTGCTGCAGGCCAGGGATCCCCTCGTGGGAACTTCATTTCATTCCTACACGTTTCTAAGATGGTGTCTTAGTATGGGCTACATTCTCACAGAAACTGAAGTTCTGTGCAGTTTGTGGCTTGGTCAAAGTCAATTCCTAAGTGTGGAGACTTGGATTAAACTAGCCCTGACCCAAAAGGCTGACTGAGATGGCTCCACGGCTTAAAGGCAATGGGCACCAAACCTGATGACTTGAGTTCAATTCCTAGAAACCACATAGTAGGAGAGACCTGACTCCTGAAAGCAGCCTCTCATCTCCACATCTGAGCTGTGGCGTGTAAGCATGGATGTGCCAACACGTGCACACACACACACACACACACACACACACACACACACACTAAAAAGGGGGGCAATTAGCTGTGCATCCACCCCTACTCACCCTCTACTCCTCTCCGTCTCCTATACCTAACTCACTGAAGCGCGCCCCTGAATTCATCTGTACCTTCTCCCCTGTGTATTTCCATTGTCTCTGCCCCAGCTAACCATCTCTTGAACTTTGCCTTTTTCTTCTTTGAAATAAAAATAGGGCCAATCACAGAAGGCTCTGGAATTCTAAGGTTTGGTTTAATCCCCCCCCCCCCTCGCATTTAAGTGGCCCGTTCCTTTCCCCTAGGAATCGTGTTAGGAAAGGGGATGAAGTAAGACGGCAAAGGAGCGCCTTTAATCCCAGCACTTGGGAGGCAGAGGCAGGCGGATCTCTGTGAGTTCGAGACCAGCCTGGTCTACAAGAGCTAGTTCCAGGACAGGCTCTAAAGCTACAGAGAAACCCTGTCTCGAAAAACCAAAAAAAAAAAAAAAAAAAAAGACGGCAAAGGAGAAGCCCACTGGCCTTGCAGCTGAAGGAACTCAACATCACTAAGTCGCTGCTGCCTCACCTACCAGTTGGCAACAAGCTGCCCACCTGGCAGGGTGGTCGAAAGAATGAAATGAGGTATTAGTCCTCATGCCGCTGTGACAATATACCTGGTTCAAACACCTTCTTTGCCCCACGGTTTTGGAGGACTCAGTCCAAGGTCATTCAGCTCCACAAACCTAAGCAGAATATCATGGCGGGAGCAGGTGGCAAAGGAGAGGCTGTGTGCTTCATGGCTGACAGGGAAGCAGAACAATGCCAACTCCCTTCAGCTGTGGGGAGAAACCCCAGCTTGTACGTGATGCTCACAGTCAGGGTGGGTCTTCCTCTCTCTGCTCATCCTCTCTAGAACCATCCTCACCGACACACCCAGAGGTGTTTCCCACCAGCCTCTTAGGTGATTATAGAGCTGACAGTGAAATTTAACCATCAAAGACAATACAAAAGAAAAGGCCCAGGTCAGATTCAAGAAACCTAAAAGTGTCTTCCCCTCCCCCCTGCCTGGGAGTGTGGTCTCAGCCTGCAAAGGAGGGCTGAACCAAAGGGGACTTTGCTACGTCTCTCAGAGAATACTGGCTCACATTCATCCAGACCCGCCTGAAACACTGTAGGGCCCAAGGCAGAGCACAAACAGACCTTTATATGGCTTGCCTCCCATAGTCACCTTATCTGTCAATCTAATCGACTCTTGCAATAAAAGGGGTTCCACTGCATTTGAAAACACAAAATACTAAAATTGTAAAAATCTTTTTTATGATTAACTGAGGAGCCACATATACATTCAAACTTTTAAAAATAGATTTACTTTCATCTTTATGTGTATGAGTGCTTAGCTTGCACGTATGTATGTGCACCACATATGTGCCTAGAGCCTGGGAGATCAGAAAGACGACATCAGATCCTCTAGAACTAGAGTTATGGGGAGCTGGGAGCTGCCATGTGGGTGCTGGAAACTGAAGCCAGGCCCTCTGCAAAAGCAACAAGGACACTTACTCACTGAGCCATCTCTCTGGCTCCTAAATTTAGAATATTAACACTCCTTGGAGGTAGGTAGATAGACAACAGATGATAGATAGACAGACAGACAGACAGTCCCTCTTTCTACCAGCAGCCTTTGTGAATGGCCCTCATGAACAGCAACCTCAGGCCACAGCTTAGTCTAGAGTGTCCACCACTGCTGTGCTGTCTCCCGTGGAGGCCTGAAAAGGGCTCAGGGCAATTTGAGTGAAGAATTGGGGTAGGGGTGTGGTGGGGCATAGCAGGAAGACACAGACCATGGGCCCGGGCTCTGTCAGAAAGGAGGGCAGTCTGGAGAAAACAAGAGCTGGCCTCAAAGGTGTGGGTCCCTCCACCAAACCTGAGCCCAGTGGAGCATCCACTGCCCATTCTCTCCACCTGTGCCTTTAAAAGAGAATTCACACCATGAGCTGGAGCCCAGCAGACATCCATGTTAAGTCTTAAACCTAATATTTGAAAGGAAATTATATCCTTTTTTTCCTCAGTACTGGAGGTTGAACTCAAGGCCTAGCGCATGACAGACAAGTGCTTCACCTCCGAACCATAATTCCGGCTTCCTTCATAGCTTTTACTCTGAGAAGGGGTAAATTGACCAAGCCAGCTTTAAATTCACTATGTAGTTCTGGCAATCCTTGTGCCTGAGATCCCCCTGCCTCAGCTTTCCAAAGTGGAGGCCTGTGCCTCCAGACTTGCAGAGATTACACCTCTGATCAATTCAATCCATTTCTCGGACTGGTTTTTCCCCACCTCCAAGATGGGGCCAAGTAGGAAGAGGCTTCAACCCCCATACACTAGTGTTTACACAGAGAATCCCTTCGGCTGACCGCTCCTCTTCTCTGCTTTGGAAGTCTTTGTTCCAGAATCCTTAGACAGAAAAACAAATGGGTGGTTCTCAAGGCTGAGCATGGAGGAAGATGGAGACTACAGAGGGAATTCAAGGGGCCTGGGGAGGGCAAGGAAAGGAAGCTATTACTTAACTGCATCTTGCTTCTGGTAGTGTCGAGACAATTATCAGTATCGGGGACAGGGGGTAGAGCAAGATAGAAGCCCTAGAACTATATATACCTAAAGTTTGCTATGTGTAAATTATACTTTAAATTATGTCATGATTGCTTGTTTTTGTTTGTTTTGTTCCAAACCACATTTTTAAGAAAGCTGTGGGAATTTCAAAAGGGAGTATATTAAGGCTTATAAATGAAGTTCCTCTGACGTGACATTTAGGGAGGGACTGTGTGGCAGCCATCTCCTGGGTCTGTGGTCTTTAAGCATCTCACACTCAGCCTCCCTTTCTGGAGGGAATTCCCTTGTTATACTTCCGCCCCACCAAGAAGCCAAGAACTCCTCACCTCACAGCCCAGATACAGGCCTGTGACCTACACTCTGACAATCAGAAGCACATATGCAGATTGTGCTTAAGAAATGGGAACTATAGGAATGGACCCTAGCATTGCGCGGAGCTTTCGTTTCTTTTCTGGTCCTGGCATTGGGACAGCAGAAGTGTTTGGAGACGTCAGGAGTTGTGAAACTGAGTTCCTCGTTCAACAATGGTGTCAGGGGAAGACCTGGATGGGGAGTCCCATTCTCAGCCTGTGAGTCTCTTTTAGGAAAGTCCTTAACTTCTCCGACTCTGTATTTCCTCATCTCTAGAATGGACATCACAACACTGACTTCACAGAACTGTTGTGAGATTAAATGACGTGTTCTGGGGTCTGCCGACCATAGGTACCGAGAGTAAGTACTGCCATAGGTACCAAGAGAAGTACTGCCATAGGTACCGAGAGTAAGTACTGCCATAGGTACCAAGAGTAAGTACTGCCATAGGTACCGAGAGTAAGTACTGCCATAGGTACCGAGAGTAAGTACTGCCATAGGTACCGAGAGTAAGTACTGCCATAGGTACTGCTTAAGTGCTAGCTCCTGTCCCCGCTCAGTCTCTCAGATCCCAGAAATGATGATCTGCCTCTCTGTCTGGAAGCTCCCTGAAGGTCAGGCTGTGCTCCTTCATCCAAGCCTGAATCATTTCTCAGAGTGGAGACTGTGAACTTTGCTCATTAGCTGAAACTGATGCTGACCTTTGGAAGCAGAGGCCATGGAAATCTGCTTCCCTGAGTTCCCTCCTCTGCCTGCTTCCTTCCTAGTCTTGCGTGAGCTGTAAGTAGCACCTATCTGAGGTCAAATCCACAGAAATCTGTTTCAGTTTAACCCCAGGTGCCCTTTGGTTGAGCACAAAGAATACGCTACCTGTTGTGTTAAGAAATAGATGAGGTACCCATTAGAGAGGAGGAAAGATGCTAGACACCCCAGTGACACAATGCATTCTGCGGGCGTGAGGCCACCGGAAATTCTTCATGGAATTGGGAGCTCTTTGAGCTGGATCTTTTAAAAATATGTCTATGAGTATTTTGTCTTCATGCATGTGCACCATGAGCACACCTGGCACCTGTGAGAAACAGAAAAGGGCTTCATCGGATGCCCTGGCACTGGAATTCCAGACAGCTGTTGGCTGCCCCATGGGTGCTGGGAACCAAACCAAAGTCCTCTCAAGAACAGCAAGTAAGCTGGATCTTGAATGAATGACAAGTTAAAACCTGACGGGGGTGGGGAGGGCTGGAGAGATGGCTCAGTGGTTAAGGGCACTTGCTGCTCTTCTAGAGGACCCAGGAGATCCAGGTTCAACTCCCAGCACCAACATGCAGCCCACAACTGCCTGTAACTCCAAGATCTGACACCCTCACACAAACATACATGCAGGCAAAACATCAATCTCCAGATGAGGAAGTGAGAGGAAAGGTCCCACAAAGAGCTGGCCGAGCCAGCTGACCCCAAAGCCTCTTCACTACAGCAGACAGCTCCAAGCCTTGTGTACAAGCATCAGGGCACTTGGGGTGTCTAAGTCAGTTGTTAGGTGTGCAAACGGGCATGCAGGACTCGGGGTACACACTTCGGCTCAACTCGTCCCTTTGCCACCAGACCAATCCCATCATTTCCTGTTTGTTCTCACCAGAGTTTCAATTCAAACTTCCCAGCTAAGGGGCTTGCCACCTCAATTAAATAAAGGTCACCTCAGAAGTCAACACGGACTCTTACCAGAGGATGAGGAGGCATTGAGACCCTCAGGTGAGCCCCAAGGCTGTTGCTTGGAGTTGTCATGACAACAGGGCAGCATAGCCAGACTGGCCCTCTCCTAAATGGTGTGAGGTTTGGATGAGTAATTCGAAAGAATAGACCCCCACCCCTGTTTTCCTATTTGTCATCTTCAGACCCCCTCCACACCTGTCGCCTTTCCTCTCCTCAGGGACCTTAGCAACTTGAAAAACACAGACACACATGCCTCCTCCTCTCAATGTCCAACAATGAGCCCTCGCAGCAAAACAGGAAGCCTCTTCCTGCCAAGGCAAACCCATTGTGTTCTCTCTGCTCACATGTCCACAAGTACAGGAAACCACTACCCAGCCATGGCAACAGGTGTCAGGGCGACGCTAGGCTTCCCGCCAGCCTGTGCCCAGCCCTTCTTCCCTTTTCCTCCCTCCTAAAGAGCGCTCTCTTTGTGGGGGTTAATAGTGATTGACGGCTTGACAGGGTCTAGAATCGCCTGGGAGACAAGGTTCTGGGCACGCCTGGGAGTGAGTATCCTCAATACCTTACCTGAGATGGGAAGTGAGCCGCTGGTGCCTGGGCTCCGGTCTTAGACTGCATCAAAAGGAGAGAGCTTGCGATCCATCGCAAGTGCCCGACTCCCTTTGTGTCCTGGTTGCAGATGCAATGTCACCAGTTGCCTCGTGCTCCTGTGGCCCTGACTCCCAGGTCATGGCGGACTGTACCCTAGAGCTGTGAGTCACATAAACCCATTCTCCCTTAAAGTGTTCATGTCAGGGTATTTTTGATCACAACAGCAGGGAAAATAAAAACTAACATTTCCTCCTCGCAGCCTGGCAGCTCACATCTCTTGGTCCTTTTACCCTTGGAAACCAAAGATCTGCTTGAGGCTTTGAACCCCCACCCCCCAAAAAAATCTTTCAAATAAAGTTCCTAACATTAGCCACGCAACACAAGACTGCACCTGTGCTGAAATTTAGCAAGTTTCTTAGCTCTTTTGGTCACAAAATTCTAGGTAAAGTCTGAGATGACCATCTCTCAAATTCAGTGTCCCTAAGTGTATGCCAGATCTGCACAACCAAAGGCTACTTGGGGAAAGGAAGTTTTATAGGTTTACACTTCCGAGTCACAGATCAGTATCAAAGGAAGTCAGGGCAGGAACGCATGGCAGGGCAGGAACCTGGAAGCAGAAACTGGTGTGGAGACTTTGGAGAACTGCTGCTTTCTGGCTTGCAAAACCTGCTATGTTATATCGCCCATTAATTAAGGTAATGTAAAAATAAAAGAAAGGGGAGATGAAACCGGGCAGCGGTGGTGCACGCCTTTAATCCCAGCACTCAGGAGGCAGAGGCAGGCAGATCTCTGTGAGTTTGAGGCCAGTCTGTTGTATGAAGAGAGTTCCAGGACAGCCAGAGCTGTTACTGAGAAAACCCTGTCTCGAAAAACCAAAAGAAAGACAGAAAGACAGACAGACAGACAGACAGACGGAAAGAAAGAAAGAAAGAAAGAAAGAAAGAAAGAAAGAAAGAAAGAAAGGAAGGAAGAGGGGAGGGAGGGAGGCAGGGAGGGAGGCAGGGAGGGAGAGAGGGAAGGAGGGAGGGAGGGAGGGAGGGAGGGAGGGAGGGAGGGAGGAAGGAAGGGAAGATGGAAGGAAGGAAGGAAGGAAGGAAGGAAGGAAGGAAGGAAGGAAGGAAGGAAGGGGAGATGTACTTCAACAGAAACACATAGTTCTTGGTAGGAGTGTGAAAGGCAGTGCGCCCTCTGGGAGGGGGAGGGGACTGTGCCCCAAGGTGCAGGGGGCCTGAAGGCTTTATAGGACAGAAAGGAAACTTTTGAGGTTGGAAAATTCCATCTGCAGATGCTTCCCTGAAGTCTCAGAGCTGTAAACACCAAGGGAGGTTCTTATCCATAAGTTGACTTTCTTTTGAGCAGAGCCACAGCTCCTAACTGCCTGCAGATCTTATCAGTGTCTCATCTTTCCTATCTGGAGTTTCTCAGCTGCCTGCTGACTTTTGGATCCTCAACCCTTCACCCAAGACCACCAGGCCTGGGGTGACACCACCCACGGTGAACTGGTCCCTCCCACATCACTCATCAAATAAACAAACAAACAAACAAACAAACAACAAACGCTTCCCAGGCTTTCCCACAGGCCAATTTGGTGGAGGCATTTTTCTCAACTGAGGTTTCTGTCTTCCTAAATGACTCTAGCTTGTGTCAAATTGACGTAAAACTAGCCAGCACACCAATCATTCCCCGGGAAAATCCAAAAGAGCTTGAAGGTGGGGGCGGAGGACAGTGGTAAGAGGTATAATTTTAGTTAGACTTTACTCATTGAATTGCAAGCCTGAGAGGACTAGAATACATTGGGCGATGTCAGTGGACAAGAAAACTGGTGCTTGAGTGTGCATGCCCTGTGCAAGAAAGACAACAGGAAGTTTCTGCAGACCTGGTTCCATCCAGAAGTTTCTGCTCTGGCTCTTCTCCTGGGCCTCTTCAGGTCAAGGATCTTCTCCTGGTGTCTCGAGACTTGCTGCGTTCCTTTATGCTAGGCTACTTCTTCTTACCAAGTCATCAGTGAAGTGTCTGGGTGACAAGGTTTTGAAGATGACCTCTAGGTCCCGGTTCCCACTCACGCTCTGAAACCTTTGCCCCTGGACAGAACTTCTCCAAAAGAAGCAGTGACATATATGCTCCAAGAAACAGGGGTGAATATAGTGAGCCTTGTGTAGTGGGATCTTTTCCAGCCAGAGAGGTCAGAGTCATAGCTCTGGCCCTTTAAGGCCAGGCCCTGCATCAGCAGGAGCAAGCTTGACATCAGGTGAAAACCCCTTAGCTTAAACTAAAGGTCTTGAAACTAAGTCTCAGTTTCTGGGGTCGCAGAATAGAAACCTACCAAACATAACAGCCTGTGGGTTACATGAGATAGGTCATGGAGTTTCAGTCTATATAAACTTGGCAGGTCTGGGACTCTACCTGCAGTCCTGACTGACCTTGAACTTGTGGCAATGGACCTGTGCTTGGAAATATAGAAGCCACGTAGAAACCTGGAGATATTATTTGTCTCTGGTTAGAAGCCTCAGACTATGACTGATAGACCCTAAAATCTGAGTAACTACGCCCAAATCTCCACAGTAGGTTTTTCATCAATGGTTGCTGGATAAATGGATAGATGGGCAGACTGACGCCTAAGAAAAGTCTAGCATGTCATTACTCCCTACAGCAACACAGAGAGCCTCATTTCAAACATACCAACCAAAGCTATCTCACATGCCAAGCACAGCCTAGCCCAAGAACAGGCATCAAAGCCAGAAATCAGGCCCAGTGGCCACGTCGCTCAGAAATGAGGCCAAGTTAAACAGTGTGGCTCTCTCTGCCCTCCAAACGACCAAGTTCAGCAACCCTTTTGAAGTTGACTGAGACTTCTGACCACTCAGCACTCACTGCCTTCCTCCCTCACCTGGGCCGCTCCACACCCCTCCTGGTACTCCTGCTCCCACAGGCATCTGAACTGGCTTCCCACTGCTCCTATGCTAGGCCAAGTTTGTCCCCCTAGCTAACTCCTGCAATGTTGTAGTCAATGGTGTCTTTCATTGCTTTTTAAATATCTTGAAATACGTGATATTTAATATATGATACATAAAGCCATAAAAGTAATGCAGTGGAGGCTTGGGCGCATCACAAACATTGCCAAGTGATGTTTGTTAAGCTTCCGGAAGTCTTCTCTACCTCCATGTCCTACGCTAACATGTTCATGGGCGCTTTTCCTCTCCTCGTATTGCTTGTAATTTGCCTCATTTTGTTTTGTTGTTTGGATCTTTTTGGTCATGGAGTCTCCTTTCCTTCTGTAAAGTTGGCATGTCTGGTATTCTATATGCAGCCCTAGCTGGCCTTGCACTTGTGGCAATCCTCCTGCCTCAGCCTCTGTACCAGAAACCTGGGTTAATAATCACAACGTTGTCCATCGTCCTCACTCTTATGGAATGGATGTTTCCCAGCGACAGCGCCAAAGAGCACACATTGAAGTCCTAATCCTCAAAGGCCTGGATTGAAGAGTCAAACATCTAAGGAGGAAATTGAAATTAAACGGAGTCAGAGATTAGGGTCCCGATTCAGTAGTATGTAAGTGCCATCACCGGAAACTGACCCTGCTGGACCGTGACTCAGGACTTCCAGCCTCCAGAACCAAGAGGAAATACATTTCTGTTGTTGTGGGACTTTTTTTTTCTTGGTTTTGGTTTTTCAAGACAGGGTTTCCTTGCGTAACACCTCTGACTGCCCTGGAACTCCCTTCTGTAGACCAGGCTGGCCTCAAACTCAGAGAGATCCGTTTGTCTCTGCCTCCTGAGTGCTGGAGTTAAAGGCATGTGCCACCACACCCGGCCAATTTCTATTGTTTAAGCCACCTAGCCTGTGATATTTTATTATGACAATCCAAATAGGACTACATACTCCATGTAAACTTAGCAAGGCCTGGGATCATGTGTGCTTGTCTTTGGATCAGTAGAGTCTATCACCATGCTAAACACATAAGCTTACATCGAATATTTACTGAATGAATAAATGAGATCGTTCAGAAACAAATCAGATAGGGTTCTGGGGTGGGCAAGATGGCTTAGCAGGTAAAGGTGCTTGCTGCCAAGCCTGACAAGTTGAGTTCGATCCCAGGAGCTGACATGGTAGAAAGAGAAAAATGACTCCTGCAAGATGCCCTCTGACCCCAACAAACGTGCTGTGGCACATGCGCCTGCCCACAAGCGCTCTCTCTCTCTCTCTCTCTCTCTCTCTCTCTCTCTCTCTCTCTCTCTCTCTCTCTCTCTCTCATAAATGTTTTAAAATGTTTAAAAAGCAGATAGGATCCATACCTAAGATCAAGAGTCTACTCAAGCCACTGCTTCAACTGAGCTCCGTAGTTAGGGTAGTTTTTTTTTTAAGTTTTTATTTATTTATTGGTTGGTTGTTGATTTTTCAAGACAGGGTTTCTCTGTGTAGCCCTAGCTATCCTGAAACTCACACTGTAGACCAGGCTGGTCTTAAACTCAGAGATCTGCCTGCCTCTGCCTCCCGAGGACTGGGGTTAAAGTTGTGTGCCACCACCGTCCGGCTCTATAATCAGCTTCTCATAAAGAAATAATAAAGAAGACAGGGTCGCCATCTCAGGGAAAAGTTGAAGTCACACCATCCATCAATCAGCTGCTCACTAAGCACCCGCTACTTAAGTGTGCCTTGTTGAACAGCCTCCACTTCCATAAAGCAGCCAGTTTCAATGGACCAAAGATGGAGTCAGGATACTTTCTTTTAATCGGTTTCTCCTGTGGACTCGCCTTTGTATAATACCTTGGAGTCTGTGAAGCTGCAATTGGAGAATACGAACTCAGAATTCACTCTCATACACAAACACATGCTCATCAGAACATGGGCTACCATTGTCCTCGGGGTGCCATGGGCTTTCATAGGAGCGCCAGCTGTAGAGGTCCTGTTTTGACTTTTCAGTTCTCTTGATCTAACCTGGTCTAACAAGGCAGCAGTCCCAAAGTCCCAGCTTCAGTGTCTTGCTAGGGATGTAACACATAAGCTTAGCAAGTGAGATGAGAAAGACTAATCAATGAGATGAGAGAGAAACTTCTGGGATAAAGGACGTGGTAGCTTGAAGGAGAAAGGGTCTCATAGGCTCATATGTTTGAATAGCCGATCCCCAGTCGGTGGAACTGTTTTGGAAGGGTCAGGAGGTGTGACCTTGATGGAGGAGGTTTCAAAAGCCCTCACCAGTTTCAGCTCTCTCTCTCTCTCTCTCTCTCTCTCTCTCTCTCTCTCTCTCTCTCTCTCTCTCTCTCTCTCTCTCTCCACACAAAAGCTACTACTCCTGTACTCTGTTTGCCTGCCTGCTGCCATGTCCCCCACCATGATGGTCATGGGCTCACCCTCTGAAACTGACTTCTTTTATAAGTTGCCTTGGTCATGGTATCTCTTCACAGGCATAGAAAAGTAAATTAGAATAATGACTTGTATCCAAACATCAATAGCCGCAATACTCATGATAGCTAAACAGTAGAAACAATCCACATAGCCAACTGGTGGTAGATAAAAGAAGTGTGGTATATCCAGACAATGGAATACTATTCAGCCATAGAAAGTAATAAAGAATTGAAACATACTGCACATAGATGAACCTAGTTAAAAGAAGACAGGTACAAAGGTCACATGTGGCATATGTCTGTGTATGTGAAATAACCGTCAGAAGCAAATCCACAGAAGGAAAGTAGATCTTTGGCTATCAGGGTCTGTGTGAATGGGAAGAAATGGGAACCACTGGTAACAATGGCAGAAGGTTTGACTTAAAAATAATTCAGTATTTACCGTGGTGCAGTAAATTCTGTGACTATATACACACCGTGGAAAGGTCTACTTTAAAAGGGTAGGTGTTGGGGCTGAAGGGATGGATGGCTCAGCAGTTAAGAGCATTTGATACTCTTGTCAAGGACCCAAGTTCAATTCCCAGCACCCATGTGGCAGCTCACAACCACCAATAACCAGTTCCAGAGGATCTAATGCCTTCTTCTGACCTCCACAGGCCCTAGGCACACATGTGGTACACATAAGTCCATTCATGCAAACACTCATACACATAAAATAAAAATTAATAAATCTTTTTTAAAGGCAAATACTATAGCATATGAACTATATCTAAACAAAACTGTTTTTTTTTTTTTTAATTTAGAAAAAAGAGACATCCTGGCATAGCCCTGTCTTTTAACCTTCCATTGCCTGTCCGTGCATCCTCATTGGTCAGTTCTCCCCAGAAGCCAAAGGGAAAGCTATCTGGGAAATGTAGTCCCTATACACTGGGCAGAACAAGGGGATCAAGTGAGGGCTTGAAGCATTATGTTGCCAAGACAATTGTTTTTAAACTATTTAGTACAGAAGCAAGGCTAAGCCATTCCAAACTCCGTGCCAGGTACTGTCCCTCACTGAACTGACTATAGCCAGTGGCCAGAGATGAAAATGTACAGGTGTCTTTCCTGGAAATGGAACATTCAGATATTTGCTCTAGAACTCAGTGGCCACCTAACAAGCCCAGCATGGGCTCTATGTTTGCTTTAAACCCACTAATTGGACTGAGGAGATGGCTCAGTGGATAAAAGAGTTTGCCTCACAGGCATGAGGAACTGAGTTCAAATCCCCAGAACCTCCAACAAAAGGGAAGACAGCTGGCACCTAGAGTTGTCCTCCGACCTCCACACACAAACAATGGCCTGAAATTCCCATATTCATGCAGATGACTACACACAAACACATGTGTACACAAGTCATACACACACACACAACAATAGAATTAATACAAATAATTTTTTTAATTTAAAACACGAATTACCAGTCTCCCTCGGAGGGGAAATGGGGCATGGGGTAGTATGTGCCTATTCATCCCGGCACAGGGAGGGTGGAGGCAGGAGAACCAGAAGTTCAAGGTCATCTTCAGCTATGTTGCGAGTGTGAAGCCAGCCTGGGCTAGATGACAAATGACACCCTGTCTCAAGAAAAATTAATTAATTGATTGATTGATTGATTGATTGATTAAAGTTCTCTGTAGGGAGCCAGCTTGGATAATGGCTTAGGCCTGGTAAGGGCACAGATGCCTATGCTGTCTCTGGTGGCAGAGAAAGCCAAGGGGTTACAGGCCCACTCTTCAACTTTCACTTCGTGGTTTTGTCAGTGAAGGCTTACCGGCCCATCCATGATAGCCAGACCCCTCAAGGGACCTCACACTAACTAGTTGTGCAGGTGGACGCTGGGACAGTCGCGGTTATTCAAGTCGTGCTGGTTTGAAAAGAGTTTCATTCAAAACAAAGAGAAGGACAAAGCCCATCTCTGACTCCTGAGCCTCGTGGCACAGCCAGCCAGCCAGCTGGGCATCACAGATGGAAAGAGCCCCTCGCTGGGGCTCTACCAGGTGCTGCCAGGACCCTTCAGAATGCAAAGGACCCATGATTCAGAGTCCTGTGACCACTGAGTGGGGCCGTCATTCTGTCACTTTTTCTACCGTGTGGTCTCAGAAGACTCTAAGGGAGGGTTGAGGGAGGAGCAGGGGTGGGAGGGGCATGGACGAGGGTGTCTTCTCTTACTACTTAAAAGGGGCTCAATACCACTTCCTCCCAGACAGGGGTAGCTGGAGACAGAGACACAAGTACAGCCTTCCTGTGTGACTTCAGCTGCCCAGAAAGCATCATGGACCTGGGTGAGTAAGCCTCCTCATGCGAGTAGAAAAACCAGATTCTGGGCAATGAGTCTAGGGTGGGATAAGGGTCCCGAGTGGAGCCGCCAGAGAAATCAGGGCGGTTGGTATGAACTGGCAGCTGCTCTCAGATAATGTCACCCTATTGCCCCCTGCCCACGAGGATGTGCCTGCCCTTTCAGACCCATCTGAAAGGGAGGGAACAGTGACAGATGCCAGGAGGAACAAGGGGAATAAAGTGGCATCTTCTAAAGCAGCAGGGAATAGAGTATGCCTGGCTGACCTTGTTTGACCTGGATAGAACTTGTTCTCAGCTGGGAGTGATAGGTGACTGTTCTCTGGCACCTCAGAACACCCTGCTCCCTGTCTGAGCCCACCTTTTCTCTCCTGTTAAACCAGGACTTGAATCTCCAACTCTGTGGAGTTTTATAAGGAAGAGTAAATTGGAGGGAGCAGTGTTGTGTGTTGTGGGGTCATGCAAATACAAATGCAAGCTGCAACCTCTGCCTCTCTCTCTCTCTTTGTCTCTCTGTCTCTCTGTGTCTCTGTTTCTCTCTCTCTGTCTCTCTCTCTCTCTTTCTCCTCCTACCCATCCCATTAGCTCAGTGCCTCTTGCAAGATAAAGGACCAGTGACTAATGGGGGGGGGGGGCGTTCGACATAGACAAGCCATAGCCAGACCTCTGGGTACAGCACAGCCCCTGAATAAACCCAACCCACCACAGCCCAGCAGACAGACTGCTCCTCTCAGCGTAGCCTCTGTTTCTACTATTGCAAAGTACCAGGGAAGTCCCAGGAGGCACTGAGTAGGTAGACCAGCCCCAGACTCCCCAGTTACGAATCGTAAATCTCGGCTGCAGAGTCAGACCCCACTGAGGCTAAAAAGGCCAAGTTCCTAGAGGGTTCCGCTCATCAGCTAGTAAAGCACCATTGTGGCCTCAAAGCCACAAGGGGTTGACTTTAAAAAGTGAAGGTTCCCTGATGCTGCCCTCACACCCCTCCCCACCACACCACAGCCAGCAGCACCTTTATCTCTGCCTCCCCTGCCCAGCATGCATTGCACACTGGGTCTGGATCCAGCTGTGGAAGGTATATATGGTGACCACCTCTGCTGGCTGGGAACTCAGGGGAAGTAGAGTTTTGTTCTTACACCTCTGCCTCCCAAATGTTTCAGGGTGTAGTTAGAAAACATTGATGAGATGAATGAGTGGATGGATGGATAAATGGATGATGAATGGATGGATGGATGGATGGATGGATGGATGGATGGATGGATGGGTGGGTGGATGATGGATGGGTGGATGGATGGATGGATGGATGGGTGGATGATGGATGGATGGATGGATAAATGGATGGATAAATGGATGATGGATGGATGGATGGATGGATGGGTAGAGAGATGGGCAGATGATTGATGGATGGATGATGGATGGATGGAATCAATCACTCCAAGTAGGTTTTAGATTTTGAGTATGTGTCTACTCCAGCTTGTTCTACCACCAGCCTATTTCTATGGTTACCTGCCCCCAGGTATCTATCTCCACCAGTCATTGTCCCAGAGTGCACACACTGTCCACCTTCTCCACCTTTCCTATATTAACCTCTAAGAAGCAGCTCCCAGGATAGAGGGAAGGCTCTGAATTTATAGCACTTGCTAATTCCATAGTGTAAATTCTCCCATCCCAGTTGATCCATTCAAGGTCTAAATGTTTAACACAAATGGGGGATGGACACCAGTCTTCCTGGCACTGGGACATTATAGAATCCCTCTCCTGGACTAGATTTGGGGATGCTAGACGCATGGCTCTGGTACAGGGGGCGGGGCAACCTCTGGTCCTGGAAGAAGGGGTTGTCTTGCTTTTTCACTCAACTCAAAAGCACCCCAACAGCTAACCCTGAACTGCTGGTGTGAGGGGAAACTGCTCAGAACCTTTGCTCAAAACAGGCTCCGGGCCGTTGGAAGGGCGGGTGGGCCACAAAGAATCTGTTTTTCACTCTCTGTCTGCCCAGCAGAGACAAGAAGTGTGTGAGGAGGCCGGGTTTCTGTTATACAAAATGAAAAACTCCAAACCGGGGCTCTTTCGTGATTTGAATGAGCAGCCCTTGAGGTGCCCTCCCCACCTTCAAGAAATGGGACCGCAGATCTCAGCACAACTTCTCAAAAGCAGAGATAAGAAAAACGAACCCATGAGAGACTCGTGTCTCACCACTGATCCATAGATGGTGGCAGAAGGGGATTCAGGGCCAGCCCCTCCCGGCCCTTCAGAAACCTGGCTGTGGAGAACAACACAGTAGCCCAGGGTAGCTGGGAGAAAACACTTCCCTTTCATGGTTTTCTCTTCCAGTCACTATGTCATTCAGTGAGAATTTTATGAATAGCCAGTCTGGTGGGGAGATAACATATATGTCAACATGCTCCAGCACTCCCTAGGGTATGAGGACGAAGGACTGAAAACAAAACCAAACCAGTGAGTATGGACCAGGGACGCATTTACGCTGTGTTTGGGAAGAGCGTGTAGAAGTTGTCAAGCCAAATGAAGACCTAAGGGATCAGGATGCGGCAGGGACTTCAGACTCTATGGCCATCAGAAGTCAACAAGGCAGATGAGGGACCAGAGAGTCGGCTCGGTCAGGAAGCTGACTGACACACAAGCACGAGGTCTTGAGTTCGGAGCCTCAGAACCTGTGTTCAAAAGCTGGTCGTAGCAATGCCCACAAGCAATGCACAGCCCTAGGGAGGCAGAGACTGTGGGATCCCTAGGGAACTGGCAAACTCCAGGTTCAGTGAGAGACCCTGTCTCAAAAAAAAAGGTGGTGAGAAACTAAGGAAGACCTCTGATGTCAACCTCTGACCTCCATATGGTCACACATACACCCTGGACTCCTAATCATTCAGCTCGGGACAAGAAGGAGGAAAAGGCACAGGCCAAGGGGAGTGAGGGAAAGTGGGTGTGTCAAAAAGAACGCCAGGCTTCTGTATCATTGATGAAAGATCTGGTACCCTACTGACAAGCTCCAAGCAGCTTTCACATCCCTGCCTCCCATCTGCTCTCTGGATCCCTTAATGCTTCCCTGCTTCTCCCCCCTCACTCTCCCATGTCCCTCCCTACTGTGGCTGAGAAGGTCCAGAGAGGACAATGTCTGAGGTGTCTCTGAAGCCTGATGGTGGGCAGCCAGGGTTTCCTGGGCAGTCTGGGGGGTGACTGGGAAAGTAAACAGGTGGGAGTTTTAGGGCCGGAGGGGGAGACCGTTTCCCAGGCTGGAGAGGGGTGGGGGTGTCAGGCTGGAGTGCTAGGGAATTTTTCTTTCATCATACTCATTCTGCAAACCCGAGAACTCAGGAAACACCCAGCACCTCAGGCCGTGGCTCCTCAAGCCTGACATTCCCAACCACTGCCCAAGAGCAGAGTTGCCTTATGACTGATGACAGGTAGGAGCCTCGTGACTCACTGCCACTGACCAGCTCCTTCTGTCGCCACATATGCGAATTCCCCCAAGTTCCCCTGGTGAACTGCCTCAAAACGGGCCTGTGCTAGATCTACAGCACTCTGAGACTCACCAACTCCTCGCCCCCACCCCATATCCAGCATCCCTGGAACGAGAAGGCAATGTTAATCACATGCCCTAGAGCCCCTCCCCACAGTGGCTGCAAACGGACCAGGATGGGACCCAGGAGATGGGGCAGACAGAGTAAAACAGAGAAACAGTTCTTGTCCTCCCTAGGGAGTTCTCGCTCTCACTGACAGTCAGACTGAGCTTTCCCTGCAGTAACCGAAAGACGTTGACGTGTTGAAAGAAACCTCGAACGCGCAAACACCGAAATGAGTCAGGGGAGGCAGGGCTGTGCATCAGACCCTGAAGAGAGTGTGGTTAAGCACGAACACGTGGCCTTGAGCACGGGGGGCTCAAGGGGTAATTCAGTTAGAAAGGGGGAGGAGGAAAGAGGACCTGAGAGGCCACGTGGTGATGTTCCCACTCCTGGCTGCAAATGATCTGGGGCAAGCTGAGAACAAGGGGACACTGGCTGTCTGTCCCCAGAAAAAGATGGAGCTAGGGAGACAAGGACTTTGAGGAGATGGTTGGAGGCTTGAGCATTGTGCTAAGCCTAAGTGTCTCTCCATCTTTAGAGCAAGGAAGAACTTCCTAAATCTTGGAGATTTAGGAAGGAGGCACCGTGGGGAGAGACCACAGAGCTATGCTTTAGTAAGACATGTCTATGTAGCGTGAAGGAAAATTTGCAGGTGGGAAGAACGCTCATCTGGTAACCTGATGCCCTCCCTGCTTGTATTGAGAGTAGCCAAGCTTAAAATCCCCAGTCTGGGCACTCTCAGTCTGGAGCACATGGAGGTGTCATGTAACTCATAATCCAGCAGGTGGTGCTATGGCCAAGGACACATAACTTCTGGGTTTGTGCAGCTTCCCGGACCTCCAGAGGGCCCCCAGCCTCCTGAAGATGCCTGGGGCAAAGTCCCTGGTTTGGCCTAGGTGACATTAACGCGTCCCATCATAGAGACTGACTCTCCTGTGGATCTGAGGAACTGGGATTGGGGGCTAGAGAAGGGTCTCAAAGGCAAAGATGGGTGGATAAGATAAATCCATTTTGCCAGTTGTCTTCTTGCTTAGAAGGACACCCAACCCAGGCTGGCCCAAGGCTCAGCCTCAAGCAGAATGAGGAGCTGGCCACGGCACAAACAAGCTTGTTCTAGCCAAGGGTCTCTGTGTATAGGGCGACGAGTTAAAGGAGAACAAACAAGTCTCCCTTTCCTTAGCTCACCTCCCTTGGGACATTTGTAAGGCTCCACATGTGGCTGTCCACGCATCTGGACACCAAGAAATGCTCCCAGGCCAGTGGATCCTGCCACCAGGGCAGGGCTGGACATGTGTGCATACACCCTGACCACCCCAGAGCACTGCCTCCTCTTCCTGCTTCCTGTGGAATGGGAAAAGGGGGTGCTCAGGCCCCTTTGTGGAGCCAGCAGTCTTAAGGGGTTGTTGGGGTACAATGGATTCTGCAAACCAGCAACAGCCTGGCCGGGCCAAGGCGGGAGGGGGGTGGGGAGCTGTTCTGTTTCTTTCAGAGACCTGGGGGTGGAGGAGGAAGGGAGGGAGGTGAAGACAGGGATGCCGGGCAGCAGGCCAGGTGTTCAAACGCACAATCTGGTTCTGATGTTCTCTTTCAGTAAATGCGATGCCTGGAGCCTGGGATGAAAGTTCCCAATGGTGCCCCCCCCCATGCAATCCCCCGCTTTCCTTAATAACAGAGCCTTGTCTCTGCCAGGCAATAACATCACCTCCTTTGTCTCCTACAGGCAAACCCATGAAAAACGTGCTGGTGGTGGCTCTCCTTGTCATATTCCAGGTGAGGTTTCCTGCCAGGGGAAGCTCTCTCTCTTCCCTCCTCCATGTCCCCTCTCCAGCCAGGACTTCTGGTTTGCTAGAAGGGAAGGAATGGCCCAGACATAGCCCACCTGTCATTCATTAAGCTGACTGCCACCTCTCTCCTGGGGCTTAGGGGTTGGGCAGACATCCTCTGGACTTCCTTCGTCCCCCACTTAAATTAAACTCAGGGAGAAGTGACCTACCCACACCTCCATCACCTCACCTCCACCTTCCCACCCAGGAGACAGAAACACAGTTTCTAAGTTCTTAGAGAGAATCGCGCTGGGCAGCAGCACAGTGCTCGGAGGGGGCCTGTTTTGCACATAGGCATATGTCTGTTTGTGAGCTGGGAATCTGGTTCCTCTCCAGTCACCCAAAGTTGTCTCCTCTTGTCTTTCAGTCCAAGGTTCTCCTTGTAACCTCATTCTGTGTGTTCTTTCCTAAAAGAGAGGGCCATCTGGGGAGGGGGCAGGAGAAAGAGTGGCGCCTGGACCCTGTGGCAAGGGCGGTGAATGGAACACATATAGAGGTCTGAATCCTGCACAGCAGAGAGACTGCTTTCCAGTGCTCCATTCTCTGGCCCGGCCAGGAGGCAGAAGGTGTGCCCCAGCAAGCACCGAGTCAGAGAAACTGTAACTCCCAGAGTCAAGTTTCCTCTGTTTGGGTGGGAGCTCTCTGGAGGTGGAGGGGGTGGCCAAGGCCAGCCTGGAGAAGTGATGCTTCAGAATTTGACTCTCCCCCAGGTCCGGAGGCCAGAAGGGCGGCTTTCCAGGAGCTCAGGCCAGGGGCAGGCCCCACGCTGGGCACTGTTCCCCAAACCCCATCTTAGAGGCCCCCTAGAGCTTGGGCTGTAGCCCTTAGCCTGGCCCCTTCCCCATCACGGTTCCCTCCCCTCCTGTACTGCTGGCTGGAAGGCCAGGGAAGGGTGAAGACATCTGTGGCTGGTTTTTGTCTTTCACTAGGGGGAAGGGGGGGGGGGTTCAGACAGGGCCGGATGTGGTGGGACTGTGGGCTGCAGAGGCGGCAAGCCTGGGGGGAGGGTGTGGAGGAGGAGCAAGAGTAGGGGGAGAGGACAAGACTGGGGGCGTAGGAGCACACTTCTTAGAAGCTGGGAGTTCTGTCCTCCGAGGGGTCTAGAAGCCCCTTAAATCCACAGGCCTCAGACCCGAGGCCTTGGGCCCATTCTGCAGACTTTTCTTCTCAAGTTAGCGATGCCCAAAGAAAAAGCTCCTGAATGCCACTTTGTCCTCCCTCTGTGTACAGGTACAATCTGTGGGTTCCCACTGAGTGGTTGAAAGTCACTTACCCAGTGGAGGAACCATGAGCTTTCCAAAGTAGGCCTTCAACCCACTCCCCTTCATCTACCGTGGTCCATCTCTATCACACACAGGCACGCGCACACACACACACCACACAGACACAGCAGGCACCCCTCCATTGATAAAAATCACAGCAGATGCTGAACCTTCCCCCACACACCCTGCAGCCCTGCAAAAGGGCTAAAAAAAGCCCAGAACAGCTGAGCCCTGCTGATTGGGATCTGCCGGATGTCAGGCAAAGAGGGGTGGGGAGAGGGTGGGAACACAGAGGGAGAGTGGGAGAAGAGAGAGCTTCCTTCCAGGGGCTCGAGCACCCATACGAAGGGCATTGCAGGAGCCCTGCCCTGGAGGCTCCGCCATCCAGTGGTACACATGTGTATCTACTACCCGAGTGTAGTGGGCACCATGGAGCCATGGAAGTCTCCGTGTCTCCTACCAATGGTCCACAGTCCCCACAGTAGTGGTCCATCAACTGAAATCTAGTCCTACCCAGAAACTTTGATCTTCTCTTCTTGCTCCAGACCTTCCTCAACCTTGACCCTAACATAGGTTTTGCCCTCAAAAGCTAAGGCTTTTTTTTTTTTTTTTTTTTTTTTTTTTTTTTTTTTCCGCCTTTCCCATTCCGCCCCAGAAAACTCCACCTGGACCTAAAAGAGGCTCCAGAAGACATACCTTCCCAACATCACAGCACTGGTTGAGAGTAAGATAAACCCTCCGTAGACAGAAAAGGAACCAGCATCGGGACCCCGTAGCTCACAACACTGGAGCACAGGGGCCAGGATTTGCCTCCATCTCCCAGACAGAGAAGACGTGTGTTTCCCAATTCAGGGCTCAGCAGACCCCCAAACCCTAGACTCTCTCCAGTCCTCCAACAGTGATCGTGAGACTGGGTGTCCCAAGAGTTGGCAAAAATCAAACCGTGACTACTGATGAGTAGAAACCTAGACTTCAGGTTCTGCCTCCGTCTATCCAGTCAAGATGTGCAATTTAATAAGATCCCCTCCTTAGGGAATTCACGTGTACACTAAACACATTATTTAGATTTTTTTTATGTGTGCAAATGTTTCGCCTGCATGCATATTAAGCACACCACATGTATACGGGCTGTCTGGGGAGGTCAGAAGCAGGCATCCGATCCTGTGGAACTGGAGTCACAAACAGTTGTGAGCGCTGGGAACGAAACCAAACTTCTCTAAAAGGGCATCTACCACACGGTCTTAAGCACTGAGCCAATTCTCCAACCCCACACGCTGGTGCCTGAGAAGCACTGATTTCAGATCAAAGACTTACTCAGAGTTCGAGGGGCAAATATAGATTCCTGGGCCCTGCCTTCTGAGAGGCTGGCTGGAGGGGGCTAAGGTCTGAGAATTTCCAAGAAGTAGCAAGTCCGTGATAGAAGCACCATCCTAGGCTGAGTCCCAAGCAGATCCAGGCGGCTAGCTAAACGGGTGTTTCTTGCCCCGCAGGTGTGCTTCGGCCAAGATGGAGTCACAGATGACTACATTGATGAGAACACCACGGTGGACTATACCCTGTACGAGTCGGTGTGCTTCAAGAAAGACGTGCGGACCTTTAAGGCCTGGTTCCTCCCTATCATGTATTCGGTCATTTGCTTCGTGGGCCTGATGGGCAACGGGCTGGTGGTGTTGACCTACGTCTATTTCAAGAGGCTCAAGACCATGACGGACACCTACCTGCTCAACCTGGCCGTGGCCGACATCCTCTTCCTCCTGATCCTCCCCTTCTGGGCCTATAGCGCAGCCAAGTCCTGGATCTTTGGGGTCTACCTGTGCAAGGGCATCTTTGGTATCTATAAAGTGAGCTTCTTCAGCGGCATGCTCCTGCTCCTGTGCATCAGCATTGACCGCTACGTGGCTATCGTCCAGGCCGTGTCAGCCCACCGCCACCGCGCCCGCGTGCTTCTCATCAGCAAACTGTCCTGCGTTTTTATCTGGATGCTGGCCCTATTGCTTTCCACCCCGGAGCTGCTCTACAGCGGCCTCCAGAAGAGCTACAGCGAGGACACGTGGAGATGCTCGCTCATCACTGACCACGTGGAGGCCTTGATCACCATCCAAGTGGCCCAGATGGTCATCGGCTTCTTAGTGCCTCTGCTGGCCATGAGCTTCTGCTACCTCGTCATCATCCGCACCCTGCTCCAGGCACGCAACTTTGAGCGGAACAAGGCCATCAAGGTGATCATTGCTGTCGTGGTGGTGTTCATTGTCTTCCAGGCGCCCTACAACGGAGTGGTCCTGGCCCAGACGGTGGCCAATTTCAACATCACCAACAGCAGCTGTGAACTCAGCAAGCAGCTCAACATCGCCTATGACGTCACCTACAGCCTGGCCTGTGTCCGCTGCTGCGTCAACCCTTTCTTGTATGCCTTCATCGGGGTCAAGTTCCGCAGCGACCTCTTTAAGCTCTTCAAGGACCTGGGCTGCCTCAGCCAGGAGCAGCTCCGGCAGTGGTCTTCCTGCCGGCACGTGCGAAACACTTCCATGAGCATGGAGGCCGAGACCACCACCACCTTCTCCCCATAGGGGCTCCCCTGTTCGGACTACGAGGAACTCTCCCAGGGGCCCTACGGTGGGGACTGGGAGCATACGCAAGGACTCAGGACCCAACAAAGGGCTGCTGAGGGAAGAACAGGCCTGGCCAGTCAGGTTGACCTCAGGGCCTAAGAAACCGCTACCCATGCTACCTCAACCAAAGCTGGAAGAAACTCCGCTGAGAAATTATTACCCAAACCAGGACAGCTGTCCCCAAACTGACAGAGGAAAGTAAGATTTGAGAGGCCATCGTACCTTCTGGAGTGAAGGGTGTGGGACTGGCGGACGTCCCCGTGGTGGGAATGGACTGGTGAGACCTCTGCAGGACCCTTCTTCTAGCCTAGCAAGAAGTCCCGTGGATTCAAGGACAGAGGTCACATATTCCAGAAACCCAGGTTTTGTCTCCCAAAGCCAAGCTGGAGGAATCACTTCCTGGCTTGAGGAGGGAAGGGGAGCCATGGACTGGTCTGAGTAACTCTGACTTAGCTCCCTTCTTCCTCTTTCTCCATGGTACCAAGCCAGCAAGAGATGGTGGTCTCCATGCTCCCTCAGAACACTGCTGCCCCTCCCTTCTGCCCCTTCTCAGTTCTCCCCAGGGAGGGGGCAGTGTTTCCTGCCAGCCAGGCTGCATCATCAGCCTGAACACAGTCCCAGCTGGGGCTCTGGATGACCCGGACAAATGATCAGGCCTCTCCCCTAGGGTGGGAGGAAAAAGCTGAGAGAAGGGTCAGGGGCAAGAAGGAAGGTGGCCCTGCTGGCTGACAAAGGCCAGCAAGCTGCTTCTTTATTCTCTGTCAGCAACAGAAACCTCTCCTCATGTTCTGCTTTCGATTTATAAGAGCACACATTTTACTCAGACACAAATAAAAATTTTCCCTTGAGGAAACAGCAACTTTAAAAGATGAGGGGGGGGGAATTCTTTGGTAAAGGGCAAATGAGTGAGCTCTTTGGTAATCCCCACACTCCACCTGATGGCTCTCGCTCAGTTCTGCTCCGCTCGGCTCCTCACACTCCTCCTCCACAGCCTTCCTTCCTCAGCGCTCAGAAACATGAGGTCCCTGAGTGCCTCCAGAGAGAGGAGCCCAGGGAGCCGCGAGAGATGGAAGGAGCCTGGAGGGCAGGATGTCCATCTCGCGGGAGCCCAGGGCCTGCGGGCAGCCGTGCACGTGGGAGACCACTCTGAGCAGAGAATGGAAAGGCCAGGTTGTGCCGGGAGCGTCTGTGCCAGGGACCTCAGTGGACCCCAGCCGCTTTTGCACCCTGGTGTGTTTGCTGTTCCACCAGCCTGGAGCAGCCCTGATCCTTGTCGGGCAGCCTTCAGACCGCCACAAACCCTTCTGAGAACTCGCGTTTGGTGGGACGCTAAGAGGTCACGGTGGCGTTCTAGAGTAAGGGGCTAGGATGAGACAGGAGGCACGGGCTGGGTGGGACTCCTCGCTGGGTGCTGAAGAGCCCGAAACACTCAGTGTCCTCCTTTCTGGCCTCAAGTAACAGTGGCCCTCTGTAGCGCATGTCTTAGTCCGTTCCTGTTGCCTGTAACAAAATACCACAGTCGGGGAAACTTATAAACAATAGAAATCTATTCTCACAGTTCTAGAAGTGAGACTAAGAGCATAAAACCCTTTTCTAAGGCATTAGCCCCACTAATCAAGGGCAGAACCCTCCTGACCAGCCCACCATCCCCCAAGGGCTCCAGTACCATCAGTATGGGCTCAAGTTCCAGCATGGGGCTATTGGAAGGACATCTCCATTCAAAAGACAGCAGTGTAGGGATTCTTGTGGAAAGCAGAGGGAGAGGACCTGACTCTGTCCACCCTCACCCCCCCCCACAGCCCAAGTGTCCCTGACATTGTTCCCCAGTGTCCAACTGTGTCCCTACCTTCCCCAAGCCAGATAGGTTAGTCCAACCTATGATGCCCAGGAAAGTGTTTGAAGGTACTCTAAGCACTCTGAGCCTGGAGGCAGGCTGCGGATGAGGCATGAAGGAGAGAGAGGCGAGCCGTTCACACAGAAATATGATTCCAATTTCCCCTAAGCCCAAAGAAAATGGAGCCCGCCCCGTAAGGATGCCCATTCTCTAATCTTGGAACCACAAACACACCCCTTACCCTCCTCCACAGGATGCATGGGGCTAGGAGGATTTTAACACAGTTCATCAGCCCTCCAGGCCTGGAATTGAGCACCCTGGGAGGAATGGGACTAGCACGAGCGCAGCCAGCGGGCAGTGGCTTTCGGGACGACGGGTATGAATATTAAAAGGTACAGCTGCGACTGTGTGACCACAGGCATTGTGGCAGGAGGATGATGCCACTGAACATGTACGTCCCCAAGGGGAACCTGCCAGAGTGTGTGTGGGTGTGTGTATCCTAATGAGGTTACAGATGGGAAAACAACCCTCAATTCCTACAGGGGAGGAATGTAACGGAGTGGTCATGGAAAAGGAAGCTGGGCCAACCACACAAACACGCCACCCTGGCTTCAAATACATTTTTTCTAGTATAACTGGACGTCTCCAAATATTTACAGAAACAACATAACCCCCAGCAATGTTAATTCCCCAAACTGCTATGTCTCCGGAGTTCTAACCTCAGCCCTAAGCTGGCTTGACCACAGAGGCCTGGCCTGATGCACTCTTGTGCCTATCTTGAACTGAAGGGTGTTCTCCAGAAGAGAAGAGAAGGACCCCCAGGGAGCCCACCCGGGTCTTCTTTCCCATTCTCCCTTCTTATCTTCTTGGTACAACACCACCCTCTCCCTAAGCTCGCACCTCCTCACTATCATTCTAGAATTGCCCACAGACCCCTTCGCTTCTTCAACACTCCCCTGTTCACACACACACACACACACACACACATCAGCCCCCATCCACATCCTCTCTGGCTGCACTAATAGGTCAAATCTCAGACATTCCCAGGCCACGGAGCTGCCCTTCTTGCTGGAAGGTACCACACCACACCTCTCATCTCACAGGCTCAGCAGACTGCTGGAGACCTCAGGGCTCAGGAGCTGACCCCTGTCACTCTCTAGATGGAGAAAGGAGCTGACTCACCCAGAGGGACCCAGTGATGAGGGGAGGTTGCTTAAGCTGGCTGTGGAGCCTGAGGGTCTGGCAAGGTTGCCAAAGGGGATGCAGAACAGAGGTTCTGGAGCCCAGCCGGCCCTGAATCTCAACCCTGCTGCTCCCCAGCTGTGTGACCTTCAACTGTTGCTCAACCGCTCTGAGTCTCAGATTTCTCCATTGCAAAACACGGACGACTTGGGTAAACACTTAGCACGGAGCCCGGAATGTTGAGCGAAGTAGTAAGGAGCTCCCACTCCATAGCCAGATGGCCTGCTTTAGAGCCCAACTCCCTTATAATGCCTCGGCTTCCAAATCTGCATAATGGCGTCATTAGTAGAGCCTACCTCCCAGGGTTGAGGTAAGGAGGAAGCTTCATCTATAAAAATAAAATACTCAGAAACACTCAGGCAAGTGATATAATCTTTTGGGAGATATTTGAGAAATTAGAGCTTTAAAACATTACAGGGCTGGAGAGACCGCTCAGTGGTTAAGCTGTTCTTCCATAGGGCCCCACTTCAGTTCCCAGCATCTGCATGGTAGCTATTATCGGGCTGCAATTCCAGCCCCATGTGATTTGACACCCTCGGCTTGCACGGCATGCACATGGTGCACAGACATATGTGGAAGCAAGATACTCATACACATAAAATAAAAATAAATAAGTCTTTTGTTGTTGTTTTGTTTTTGTTTTTCCAGGGTTTCTCTGTGTAGCCTTGGCTGTAGACCAGGCTGGCTTCAAACTCAGAAATCCACCTGCCTCTGCCTCCTGAATGCTGGGATTAAAGGCATGTGCCACCACTGCCCAGCATAAATAAATCTTTTTAAAAATAAAAATGTTTCTTTTTAAAAAGGGAGAGGGTCAGCGGTGGCCCACATCTTTAATCTCAGCACTCCAGAGGCAGAGGCAGGCAGATCTCTGTGAGCTCAAGGCCAGCCTGATCTACAAAGTTCCAGGACAGCCAGAGCTACATAGAAAAACCCTGTCTTGAAGAGAAAAAGGGGATGGCATAAGAGAGATGGTTCAGAGGGTAAAATGTTTGCTGCACCAGTATGAGGCCCTGCATCCAGATTCATGACACTCATGCAAAAGCCAGGATTGGAGAGGAGAGTGGAGAAAGGCAGGTCCTGGAGCCTCAGGCCAGCCGAGTCTCACTGAAAGTAGAAGCTTCAGGTTCAATAACAAGACCCCGGCTCAAAAAATAAATACGAAATAGATGGATGAATAAGCAAATGGTGGAGAGCCACAGAAAAAGACATCCCAGGGAAAGAAAATTGTTGCTGAATTCAAGGCCACCACGTTCAGTTCCTCAGCCCCGTGTCCAGCCATATCCAATTCACGACAAACTAGAAGACACCTTCCTGCCAGGTGACCAGGTGAGACAGCTGAGGCCCAAGGAAAAGAAAATATGTTGTCATTGAGGTCTCTAGGAGCTCTTTGATCTCAGAGCATCCCTTGAATTCCAGCCCCACCGCCTGACAGAGTCACCCTCAATCCTGTCTCAATCCATACTCACTAAGAACCTCTCAGGCAGGCAGTGGTGGCATAGGCCTTAGATCCCAGCACTTGGGGGGCCAGGGAGGGGCAGAGGCAGGTGGATCTCTGTGAGTTTGAGGCCAGCCTAGTCTACAGAATAAGTTCCAGGACAGGATCCAAAGCCACACAGAGAAACACTGCCTTAAAAAAAAAAAAAAAAAAAAAGGAAAAAAGAAAAAAGATAAAACAACTTATCTTGTCCCTTAGTTCCTGTTATTAATATGACCTATTTAAGAAAAGAAAATAAGTCATCTCGTTTGGGAATTAGATAATCAACTTTCATTTTTTAGCCAAGGACAGAGTTGGTGAGGAAGAAACAAGCCCACGTCATGGCGATGAGGGAAGAAAGGATAGGGGTTGAGGAGGGGTGGGACATAAGGGTGTGTCTAAGGGCTATATATTGGAGACCAGACTTGGAGAGCATATTCAGTAGACAGATGAATTCTCGAGTGTGAGTGCGTGTGCACACACACACACACACACACACCTTTACACACATACCCTCCCTTACACACAGTCCCTTACATGCATATTCTCCCTCACACACACCCTCCCTTACACACATACTCCCTTACACATATATCCTCCCTTACACACGCATCCTCCCTTACACACACACTCTCCCTTACATACACACCCTCCCTTACACAATACCCTCCCTTACACACACACTCCCTTGCATGCACACTCTCCCTTACACACACACCCTCCCTTACATACACACACACACATACACACACACATACACACACACACACACACACACACACATCCTCAAGCCTCTGAGTTTTAGAGAAGAGTGAGCCCATGACTGTTTGTTTCAAGGTAAAGGTAAAAAAAAAATAAACATGTTTCCCTAGAAAAATCTAGGGGTGATGGTCCTGGGGATTCTCTCCCCAAAAGAATTACTTATCTGGCTTCAGAAGAAAAAATGCTCCCAACCTCCACGGCACAGGAACAGATATCTGAGTCCCAGCTCACGCACCCAGCAGCGGTCCCAGCCAGGGACACAGACTGGGACACTGGCAACAGAGGTAGCTCCAGTCAGACATTCTCTGACTGACTGGCCTTGCGACCTCAGATATGAGAGGATGTCCATGGCCCACAGGTCCCGCCCTCTGGTTTGTGTGTGATCTGGTCACACTTCCCTGCTGATGTCAGGCTCGCCCCCTCCTGTGTGCGTTTTGAAAATGGCTATTACCCTATTTTGTCTATTGCCCACTAAGCCCATGGAGTTCACTGGCCAGGCTTGCTGTGTCACACACAGAGTCGTCGTCGTCCCCCCCCCCCCCGCCCCCTATCAGTTCTCAGCATGCGCTCCGGGTAGGAGATCCTGAGGTCCAGCACCCAAGTCCCCTATCACCAGGGCAGGAGAGAAGACTTTTCACTCAAAGTCAGAGCTTGTCCAGCACAAAATGCTTTGTCCTAAGTAAGCGTCTGCCATGGCGAGTTCTAACAGACGTTGCAGATGAATTGCCCCCGAACCCTTTCCCTGAGTCACAAGGCAGCTGGGAACTCGGGCGCATTCGTCTTGGATGATTTATGCAACTACAGTCCAGTGACTGGGGCAGAGGTATCTTCCTCCGGCCCAGAGGGTGCTCTCTGCAGCCTAGCTAGCGCTAGGCCTGTCGCTAAGTCTAATGCTGAAGAGTCACCCAATCGGGAACCACCTTTGCCTCCTTCGCGACAGCTCCCGCAGCTGACTGGTGGACGTGCCACCTCATTGGAGCGGGCACCTCTGTTCGCCACGGGCCCTGTTCCTCACACCCCGGCTCCACAGAGCCTCGGTGGCTGGGGCGCTGTAGGCAACCCCTGGACTAGAAAGTCAGGGTCGGGGCGGGGGGGGGGGGGGGGGGGGGGGAGGAATGATGACAATGAGACAATGAGGATTCGTGCCTGCTCTGCCCACGGCCTCTCTCAGTCACTCCATTCTCACCAGTACCCCCCAGCAGAGAGCCAGCCGGGAGCAGACCGGGTCTGGGAGAGCTTCTGAGCTATATTGTTAAAAGAGTCACGTGGAGGATAGGAGTGGGAAGAGAGGGGAGCATGGAAGGGATGACAGGAATCAGAGGGGCTGGGGACCAAAGGGAGGCTTTGAGGAAGGGAGGAGATGGGCTGGCATTTGCTGAGTGCCCAATCTAGGTATTCACCTCCCACTGAATTTTTTTCTTTCTTTCTTTTTTGTCTGTTTGGTTAGTTGGTTGGTTGGTTTTTTGAGACAGGGTTTCTCTGTGCGACAGTCTTGGCTGTCCTGGAACTCCCTTTGTAGACTAGGCAGCTAGCCTTGAACTCATAGAGATCGCCTGTCTCTGCCTCCCGAGTGCAGGGACTATAAAGGCGAACACCGCCACTACCCAGCTCTCCCGCTGAATTCTTACGACAAAGGGTTAGAGAGGGCTGGTGTAACTGACTCATGGTAATCCAGCCAGCAGCTGTGTTACGACCATATCACCTGCTTTGCTTACAGTATGTTTTCAAACCCTACCTTATCGAATTCTCTTAGCCATCCTACAGGAGGCCCATTTTACAGACGGCAAAGTAAAGCTCACCAAGTGGAAGGCCCGTAGAGCAATAAAACCACTAAAGGATTTTAACCAGTTCCAGCTGGCCTCCAAAGGCCACACCTCTGCCTGCTCGCTGCAGCATTCAACCATACCACTGCTTGTTCTCATCAAACACTTTGGGAGCTGGGCGCTAGGCCTTGTACTAGGTGCACATGCATCTCTCAGCGCTTCCTGGATGCAGAGTTCTGTCCTGGGAGGAGACACAGGCAGATAACGAAGACCACTAGCTTCTGAGAGGAGCAAAGCGGGGCTCCTGCACCAGGGTGGTGACTCCTCCTCCCCGCACAGGCCCCCTCAGGCATCCTGGCTCTACCATGCTGTCACTGGGCAGCATGAGCAAGTCATCTCGGCTCCGGCTCTTCCGTATATTTCCGTATATATTCCGGCTAGGTCGTATATTTTCCACCCGCCCCCTCCAGTTCTGAGGTGCGGTGGTACAGTTCTGGGTGGGGTCTGGGAGCCTGGGCACATCTCTGGGCATGTTGATGCCTGGAAGGGGTGCAAGGCGAATGGGTGAGGGGCTGAGGAAGCCACTCCACCCCCAGCTGTGGTTTCTGGTGGGGCCACCACCTTGGCAGCAGGTGGAGGGAAGTTCTTGTCACCGTTCCAACAAAGGCGATCAAACAAAAGCCTCCTGGGGCATTATGGGAACAGTGGTAAAGGCGCCAAAAATAAAACACACCTTTCCTTTGATAGTCACTGGTAGCTGCCTGGGGGTTGTGAGAAAAGTGCTCTGATTTCATGCCCCAGTTCATGCACACATACGCACCATGCACACGCACAGCCTTGCACATAAGTAGGTACTCAACAATCACACAAGAAACGCCACTGTACAAATCACACACATCTGCCATACATATGTCACACAGCCACACACAGAAACATATGAGGTGGACTTTCCCTGAATAAGGGGCCAGCTCCATAGGCAGTGACACACATCACAAGAGTCATGTGTGTCATATGATATGGTTTGTCCGCTCCATTTTGAAATGTTCATGTTTTGGGTTTTGTTTTGTTCCGTTTGGTTGGTTGGTTGGTTGGTTGTTTTTTGTTTTGTTGGTTTTTCGAGACAGGGTTTCTCTTTGTAGCCTTGGATGTCCCAGAGCTCTACATGTAGACCAGGCTGGCCTTGAACTCACAGTGATTTCTCTGTCTGCCTCTGCCTCCCAAATGTTGGGATTAAAGGAGTGCACCACCAGCTAAAATGTTCAGTATTTTTAAATATTGTTTTAGAGAGATTTTATTTCATTTATATTGGTGTTTTATCTGCATGTGGCTCTGCACCCTAATGTTCATGAAGAGATCTTATCCCCTGAAACTGGAATTACAGACAATTGTGACCTGCCATATAGGTGCTGGGAATCAAACTCAGGTTCTCTGAAAGAGCAACCAATGCCCTTAACCATTGAGCCATCTCTCCAGCCCCAAAGTTTTCAATAGTTTTTAAACAAGGAGCTGAACATTGATATTACATACTTTGTCCTTCGAGTTACAGAGCCAAACTTGCTAGAATCTATTCATAAGTATTTCACATATGTAGAATGCTTAAAAATCATACAAACACCAACTGGGCAGTGGTGGTGCGCACCTTTAATCCCGCCAGCTGGAAGGCAGAGACAGGTGGATCTCTGTGAATTCAAGGCCAGTCTGGTCTACAGAGTGAGTTCTAGGGCAGCTAGGACTGTTTCACAGAGAAACCCTGTCTCAAAAAAAAAAAAAAAATCACACAAACAATAATAGGCAAAAATGCATCCAATGCACACACAGAGAAAAAGACAAATGCACACATGCACATTAGACACACAGTACTGCAGAGCCTCACCTGTGTATATGCGCTGCAGTCACAGGCCGTTCCCCAGAAGGGACATGGACAGCCACTTGCAGGGTTCAGACACAGAGCTCAGCTGTAGCCCGTTGACGTGATTGGATTGATTTAGCCCTAGGGATGACAGATTAGGGCTTCTGGGAATGGCATGGAAAGGAAGGGGTTAATCTCCTTTCCTGGGTCCTCAACAGTTACAGCTGGCCTGTCTTGTGGGCCATGGGCTCATCAACTAACCCTGCAGCAGAGACTAAGAAAAAGGAGCGCTTGGGGAGTGGAGGAACCCTGGAGATGCAAGGTTGGGTGGAGAGGAAGAGAGCCAAAAACAGCAGGCACCGCGTGGTGTGAACATACTACTAGGGAACCAGCCTGTAGCTGTGGTTCTGGAAGAGCCTAGGAGGTCTCGAACCCACACAAGTCAGATCTCCTGTCCTCTCGCACATGCATATCCAATCCCTTTCCAAGAGGTAGGGTGAAAATACCCCTCCCCTTCTTCTTACTCGCTAGGTGGCCTTGGACACACCACTGAACTTGCCTGGCCTCAGCCTCCGTCTCCATGGAATGAGAAAACATTGTCTGCATTGCGGGGTTGTGTGGTGTGCACAGACGTGTCTCCTGGGCTCTCCCAGCATTCAACATCTCGCCTTCTTGCCGGGTCTTGCAATCTGATTCTTGCTTCAGAAACTCCAGACCCCCTCATTAACGGCAGACCTTCGAAATGTGTTTATTTCTCGTCTTCTCCCACCACTTCCCAGCCAGATGCAAACATGGCAAATGGATATATTTCAAGGCCCACCCTCCCTTCAGGGACTTTCAACAGTCCTGAGTTCCTTTTGATCCCGTTGCTCTAGCCACAAGCCAAACAGGCCTCGAGACCTCCAGCGTTTTCTTCCCCTGCCCTCTACCCCCAACCCTAGTTTTGCCTGTAAGAAACAGTTGAAGGCTCTGCCCCTTTCCCGAAGCCCTTCCATTCTGTCAGGCGATACCAGATGCTCCAAGAATGACCCAGAAAAACAACTCAGTCCAGCCCGTTGTGACGGTGCATGTCTGTAGCCCCACCACACTCAGGAGGCTGAGAGAGAAGGAAAGAATTCTAGGCCAGCTTGGGCTACAGATCAAGACCCTGTCTCAAAAAAATTCAAACAAAAGGTGGGGACATGCTGCTCAATTAGAGCAATGCTTGCATAGCTCTATATACGGCGTGAGCGCCATATAAACTTAGTGTGGTGGTTAAAGACCTGTAATCCCAACACTGGAGAAATGGAGGCCAGAAGATCAGGAATTCAAGATCATTCTTGGCTTCGTCGTGAGTTCAAGGCTGGACTGGGCTACACGAGACTCTCATCTCAATCAATGCAAGCAAGCAAACAGACAAACACAGACTTAAAGTATCACAGAAAGGACCAAAGACCACCTGAATGGCTACCAAGAGTAAACCTGAGGCAAGTGCCTTTACCCATACTGGGCCATCTCTTAGACCCGGAAAACCAGATACCATCAAAATTCTTATAAGGGAAAGGCATAGGTCCCTCAGACTTCTGCATAGCATCCCTTGCTGATTGGCTGAGAAGGAAACTGAGTCACTGAAGAATGAATGACTGTCAAGCAGCAAGGCTGGCGCCTGCAATCAGCTACACAACCTCTAGGATACACGGGGCGAGCCAGATACAGCGCCCCCACCGCGTCCACCCCCACCCGCCTTCTCACCAACACAGCTGCTTCCCATTTGAGGGGAGGAAGGGGACTGGCAGCAGGCTGGCTGGAGGCCGGCCAGGGTGGGAGGTCTGGTCACCAGGTGCCCCCTTGACAGGGAGGAAGAAGCAGAGCAAGAGACAGAGAGAAGAGAGCCCTTCAGCCTCCACTCTGCATCCTGGTTTCATCGTTCATCATCCGTGCAGCCCTGACAAGTGCTTCCTCAACTTCAGTGTCCCCGTTTGAGAATAGGCATGCTGCTTTAGAGACTCTATTAGATGAGCTGTGAGTGTCGGGCTCTTAGCAACACGTGATATGGTGGGAAAAGCAGGGATGGGCACACTGCAAACAATAACCAGGATGATTGATCCCTTGCCCACTGGGTAGCTTACTCGGCAGTTTAGGGCCCCTTCTTTGTGCTCTAGGATGAAGAAACTGGCCCCCTTGACACATGAGGACAGAAGTCAGTCACTTTGGTTACAGAGTGAAGCAGGGAGGTGGCCTTGCTGAGTTCCTGGGCTTTGATGATCTCCCCAAAGAAACCACCCTGGCCAGCCCCATTGAAGCCCAGGGCCTTCCAAGAAGGAAGGCCTGTCGCATGGCGTTGCCCATGCTTAGCAAGGACAGAACTCCTGATGGCTTCAGAGCCCAGCGACTGATACATCGGAGGGTTCAAACTCAATAAATTAAACCATCACTTTGTCTAAGAACTGGAATGGTGAATTTGGAGTCTTCCTACATCTTCTACATAATAAGTTATAAATTTAAAATCTATTAAAAAAAAAAAAAAAAAGAACCTGTGTCTGTATAAATAAGAGCCACCTAGGCCAAAAGGCCCTTGTAGAAGACCTCTTTATTATGAATGAAGAACAGGAGACATTTTTTTATTACTGCTTTTAGGTTGGGCTGGAACAGTCCCAGACAGTAAACTGATGGCCTTGACCTCCAATGTCCTTCCCCCTTCCCCGCGCGTGCACACGCGTACACACACACACACACACAACACAGAGTCCAAGGCTCTGACGCAGGAACCTATGCAAATAGATGTTGTTTCCATGGGAACAGAAACCCCAGTTTGTTTTCCCTCCCCAGTGCTCTGTAATTTCCAACAGGGTTTGTGTAACAGCCTCATCACCTCCCAGCTAGCTACTTTGCCCTACTCTCTGGGCCGTGTCCAGCACAGGCCACTGAGCAGACCTGTAGAAGTCAGGTCCAGACTCACCTCCCAAAAGGAGGTCCTTGGCACCAAGCCCCTGCCTCCTCTCTGCAGGGGGCTGCCCGAGAGGTACCCAGAGAGACCATATACTCACTATTCTTGAACCTCCCTGAGGGAGGATGGGGAGAGGTGACAGGGAGTGGAGAGCCAGGGGACTCACTTCCAGGAAGGGGTGGGAGGGTCTCATCTGGCAGTCCGGTACCCTGGATGGCTAACAGATGATTTCTGGCTTGGCTGGGGGCTGAGTGGGCGGTGCTGTGAGGAGGCTCTCAGCGGCTGGATGGGGTGAAGGTTCCGTCAGATCAACAGCCTCCCTTGTCTGAGCTCTGAGAAGCAGCTTGGGGAGCAAAAGAAAAGCCCAAGGATTTAGAGGGTGGGGGTAGACAGTAGACAAGGTCATGTACTTTTTTTTCCTTTTGTTTTTTCGTGACAGGGTTTCTCTGTGTAATAGTCCTGACTGTCCTAGAACTCACTCTCTAAACCAGGATGACTTCAAACTCACAGAGATCTGACTGCCTCTGCCTCCCAAGGGCTGGCATTAAAGGCATGCACCACCACCAACAGGATAGGAAGAGAATGGAGGATTGCCAGAGCCACAGAGTGTCCAACCCTGTCCCCACAGCACTCAGCTTGGACCCAGGAAGCAGGTCCAGGCCTCATCCAGTTTTGAGATGACAAGGGACACAATGACACCTGTGACAGACCCAGACCCAAGAGATCCAGCTTAGGTCACTCAGGTTCTAGTTCCAACATGGGGCTACTACTAGAGACGCCTTTGCTCCCACCAAGAGTTTCCCTTCCATCCCTGAGGGGGTGTCCCAGGGTCCTTTGGGGGTCCAGAAGGAGAGTCTGAGGCCCCGGTGAGACCTGGGACGCCTTCGAAGTAGCTTTCCCTTGTCATCAGCACCAGCCACACACGTAACACCCGCCTTTCCCGGCTTTGTGTTGTGGGCAAGGCAAAGACGCATGTGTGAAAGTGTTTCACTAGCTGTAGAGGCCTCTCTACCGCTGTCATGATCATAGGGAGAGTCCCACCCCATCTCACTAGCGCGCTCCACACTTCCCACCCAGGCCCCTGCTACCACAGGGCAGAGCAGCCCCAGTCCCCATGACTTTACAGCCAGTGACCAAAGGGAAGGGTCACACCCAGGGAGGCAGAGAGAGGAAAAGGGGAGAGAGAGCCCCTCCAGAGAAAGGCTGGAAGGGATAAGGAGCAGGACAGCATCCTCCCCTTAGGTGGGCAGCCACTTTCACTAGTTTCTGGGGACCTTGTAGCCTAGTGGCTTTAGGCCAGGGCAGCTGGAGCCACCTCCCTCCTGCACCTTGAGGTCAATGACAACTGCGAAACCACTGACCTGATTTTCTGCAAAGAAGAAAAGATAAGCATTCCACCAACAGCGTGTGGGTGCTACACACACACACACACACACACACACACACACACACACACAGTGGAAACTTTCTCTCCTTGACAGGAACCCAGCCCTGAGAGGGAAGCTTCTTAGGTACAAAGTTTAATGTTTACCTGCGGTTTGCCGGAAGCATTTCAGGGGCATCACAGTTACAGCGCACTCGTGCTGGTGTGTCTGTCAATGAAGTGGGGCTCCGGGACCAGGAAAAGGATTAATAAGTTCCTCATTACTGTCTAAGGTCTGAGAGATAGAAAGCAATGTCCTATGTGTCTCATCCCTAAACTCTCCAGATTCAGGGTCCCTGCAGCCTCAAAAACATACTGGAGCCAGAGTCTGCCGTGGAGAAGCGAGCAGGCATTTGCAGAAAGTTCCCAGTGATTGGTGACTGATCTTATTATTGACCCCATTAAAGATTAACTGCCTGCATATGGTGGAGCCTGAGTGCGTGAATGAACTCATCACCAATCCTACCATGTTAGAGCCAGAGGGGACTGCTGAGATCGCAGTGAGGAAAGCCTGCTGCTGCTAGTCCTCTCTCCCAGTCTCGATCTCGCGAGGCCTAATCTCTCTCTGTTCTAGCGGCGGCGCGAGAGCGAGTAGCACCTCTCCGCAGCCGAGTGAGAGAGCGCCTGAGGAGTAGCGGCGGAAGAGAAGATGCGAAGTAGAGTGAGGCGGCGCGGCGGAGCGAAGCTTCGGACTAGCTGCCGACACGAAGCGCCAATGCAAAAGGTCCTCGAACGATGGAGCTCTAGACAGCTGAGCCGTCGCTCCGTCTAGAGCTCTCTCCTCTCTCTATCTCATCTCTCACTCCTAGCCATCTTGCTCGCTTCTTCACACATAAGTCTCTCCTCTCCATCTCTTCCTTCATCTTCCCTTTTCCTCTCTCCTATCCTCCGCCCTCCCTCTCCTATCTCTCTCTCCCTCCCTCTCTCTCTCTCTCTCTCTCTCTCTCTCTCTCTCTCTCTCTCTCTCTCTCTCCCATAGAGAGAGTCCCACCCCCATCTCACTAGCGCTCTCCACACTTCCCACCCAGCCCCCTCCTCCCACAGGGCAGGGCAGCCACAGTCCCCATGACTCCAAGTGACCAAAGGGAAGGTTCACACCCAGGGAGGCAAAGAGAGGAGTCCTCCAGAGAAGGTCACGGGGCAGGGCAGCATCCTTTCCTTAGGTGAGCAGCCATTTCCGCCAGTTCCTGGGACTGCCATCCATCATCCGGGAACTTACACACAATGCAGGCCCCAGGTCCACACACACAGGATCAGAATTTGCATCTTAGCTTGACCCCCAGATCCCTCTCTGCCCAATAAGATTGAAACTCACTGCTGGGCTCCACTACTGAGCTCAACGCAGGCCTGAGTTCCTAAGAGCTATGTCCTGCCCAAAGAACTGGCCAGCTCACCTACTTGACACAGCCTCCAGCCAAAATCATCTGAAGTGACCAGAGGGTCTAATGAGAGACATGAAGGATGTCACCCACCCATGTTGAAGAGCAACATGCAACAGACCATCCCATAGCCAGGGTGGCTCCACGCAGCATCCTATCCCCTGCCACTTCCTCTGTGGCACCAGGGTTACCTGCTTCTGCCCTGGCCCTGCCCCCTGGCTTGCGTTCCCTGGTTCTTAGTGTTCTAGACCCACCTGTTTGGGCCCTCCATTGCTCAAGAGGTAGCCTTCTTGAGATCTTTCTGCACATGAAGCAAGAGCAGAGAGTGCTGAATGGCTAAGCCCAGGACAGATGCATCTCAAGGGAAGAGAGCTGTTCTGAAAGCAGCTGGCAGGACCTGAGCCATTAACAGCCATCAACACCCCTGGGGGTGATGGAGCATTGATTCATTTATTGCTATTAACATCTTAGTGTGAATTAACTTCTGGCTCCTTCTAAATCGGCTGGCTGGCAGAGTGAACCGGGCTCTCCAGACTATTGCGGTTTGATAGAAGACAGTAGTCCCAGGAAAGGAAAAGCCCAGGCCAGCTAGTTTCCATCCCTCCTCCCATTCCAGATGGCCGACCTGCTTGCCCCAGTCTCAGTGAGGCCCAAAGACAAGGGTTATAAAGAGTCTGTCCAGGTTGGAGAGATGATGGCTCAGAGGTTAAGAGCACTGGCTGCTCTTCCGGAGGTCCTGAGTTCAATTCCCAGCAACCACATGGTGGCTCACAACCATCTGTACTGAGATCTAGCTCGCTACTCTGGCGTGTGGGCATACATGGAGGCAGAATGTTGTATACATAATAAATAAATAAATCTTTAAAAAAATAAATAAAGAGTCTGTCCCCAGCCCTGCGGTAGTGGCACATGCCTTTAATCCCACCACTCAGGAAGCAGAGGCAGGCGGATCTCTGTGAGTCGGAGTCCAGCCTGGTCTACAAAGTGAGTTCCAGGACAGGTTCCAAAACTATACATAGAAACCCTGTTTTTAAAAAAATGAAAAACAAACAAAATAAATAAATAAATAAACAAAGAGTCTGTCACCAGAGATGGTCTGTACCATAGTGGACATTATCTCCAGATGAAAATCTACATCCGGGAGTCAGGTCACCTATTCCCTGTTACTTGTCAGTCTCCTGGCCGGGGGTCTGAGGGGATCTATGAAAATGAAGCTGCCTCTATCTGCCAACAGGTCTCCCATTTCAGAGCTCTGACCAGATGGAAAGAGAGAAGGGAAAGAGGAAGGGAGAAAAGAAGGGACGGAGGGAGGGGTGAGACACTGAGGGGTGGGGGAACAGAGGAAGGAAGGGAACTGATGCTTCCGAGCCTCTTGATTCATGCTGGTTACGATGTTAACTCTTAACTGTTCAACTCTTAGCAATTCACTTCTCACAATCCTGATGACATTACTCCCACTTTACAGCCAAGGGAACTATGAGCTGGGAGAAACTAGTACCACACACAACATCACCCAACCCGTGAGACGCAGGGCCAGATTTAGAACCAAGATGGGTCTGGTGCCATTGCTACCTGCCAAGTCTGGAGACAGGAAGCCAAGAGTCTGTTCAGCCCCTTTCCAAGAACAGCAGAGGAGCCAGGGGGCCCCGACACCCGCTTCTCATGTACTTTGGCAAGCAAGCTTTGTCCTACAAGCTCTTGTCGACTCCAGTACCAGGAAAGCCAACTAAAGAAAGCGAGGTGGCAAACTGGCCAGGGAGCACCTGCTGACAGCCTGGATTCCTGCCCCTGTGCTGGGCTAGCCTAGGCTTAAGGCCCTCCTCCAGGCCTCCCTTGCTTTCCTGCGCCAAGCCTATCTCTCCCAGGGGCCCACAACCTCAGAGCCAGATAATTCCTGCCAGGTTTATTGGGTAGGACATGATGTGACACAGAAGGATGGCAGAGACTCTGAGGCTTTAAGGGTCCCTCCTGGTGTGAGGGCAAAGGAAAGGAAGGTAGCCAGGGTGGCCTGAGAAGGAACAGGGCTCCTCCCAGGCAGTACTGGACCAGGTTCGAAGGCTCCAAGCCGCCTCCCCAGCACTGCTCCAGCTGAGCTATCAGCAGCATGGATCACTGATTCTCCCAGCTTTCTCACCCATGCCAACCCTCATCTGGGGGGAACTGACATTTATTAAACACAACTGTGAGTCGGCCAGGGCAGTGATCTCACCCTACCATAAGCAGGCAGTGCTGTTCGCCTCTGTCCCATGGAGGAAAACAAGGCCCGGAAGTGCTTCCTAGCGTGCCCAGGTCCCAGTCAGTGAAGCAGAGCAAGCCCCAGTCTCCCTGGCTCTCCTTCCAACTCAGCCTCCCACTTTCCAGGACCACAAGCCTTTGGGTGAACCTGAGCTGATTCTGGAGACCAGAACAGAGCCTTCCGGGGGGTGGGGGTGGGGGTGGGGGGGTCCAAGTCCTATGACCTCTAGTGGTCTGCGCAGATACAGGAAGTGACTACCCCTAGACCAGCTTCGGAATGGTCCTGAAGTCTAAAGGATCTCATGTCAGAGCAGAGACAGCTGGGAGAAGTGTGCTAAATAGAGGACACCCTGGTGTAGCAGACTCTCAGAAGCCTTCAGAAGCTCCATTACCTGCCCAGTGAAACACAAGGCTCCCATACAAGCTCTCCTCCTTCATTTGACCCGCTGCCCCCAACATCCCAGGGTCCCCTTGACTTTTCTTTCTTTTTCTTTTCTTTTCTTTCTTTCTTTTCTTGTTTGTTTGTTTGTTTTTGGTTCTTCAAGACAGGATTTCTCTGCATAATAGCCTAGCTGTGGAGAACTCACTTTGTAGACCAGGCTAGCCCTGAACTCACAAAGATCCACCAGCCTCTGCCTCTCAGGTGCTGGGATTAAAGGCGTGTGCCAGCACCAGCTGGCCCCCCTTGACTTCTTATCTAACAGCTAAAATCTGCACCAATTCATGTTCCACTAAGAAGTCCTACGTCATCCTTACTTCCCAATTTCTTCTCCCAATTTCTTCCTACCACCCCAGCCATCAGAGACCTATGTCACCTGTTAGAATACCATGTGCACAGCCATGACAAATGCCACTTCCCGAAGCAGTATTTTAAGGTAAATTCTCCTTTGTTTCATTCCTGCAGATACGCGCCTTGTAGGTCATCCCTCATGGAGCTTGTGGTTCCCTAGCGCCACATCCCAGTCCCCCTCTACTCTACCCTCGGGGCGTTTTCCAGCCCAGTCTTCCCCCAACTGGAGGTGGCTTTTGTACCCAGAGAGCTGGGGTAGCTAAAAAGAAGGTTCTGACTTCCTGGGGTTCAGACTGTTCCTGAGAAAGATTCTGCCCCTCTCCAAGACTGGTTAGAGATGCCAGCTCTGCCACCAGGAATCACGAGAAATCTGGGAACAGTAAGCCAAGCCAAGGAATGTCCCACCCACGGGCCACTGGAGCCACTTCCTTCCTGGAAGCTGAACAAAGCAAAGAGTGGAGATAAGGCCTCTCCAGGCATGCAAGGCTGCAGAGAGCTAGGCCTAAAGCAGGCAACCCTAGTGGAGGGACCTGCTAGGTGACTGTTTAGGGAGCCCAGGAGAGAAGGATGGGCACCAGGTTGAGTCAAAGCCCCATCCTGTCCCTCCTCCTTCTCCTCTGCTTGACTCTCCCACCCTTCCTCCCTCCATGTCCTCACAGCCTCCTCCCCCATCTCTTGTTTCTTCTTCCCATAACCACCCACTCTCCTGGACCGCAGTGCATCAAGACCAGGCGTGACTCCCAATTTCCATGCCCTTATCTTGAAATTCCAGGCCTTCCCGGTGGGCCCCCCAACACATCTCTCTGCCCCACAAACTCTCCAGGCCTGCACTTTCCTGCCTCCTGGCTAGTCATGGGAGTCTTGTGACTCCCTGTGACCTGTATCCTCCCTGCTAGCTGCTGTCTCACCTGGTGGAAATCCTGACTCAAAGGATACTCCCCCAACCCCTGTAGGCCACCCACCCTGAGCAACACCGCCTGATCCCCAACCGGAATACATCTCCCCAACCCCTATGCTAGAATTGACCCACCCCCTACACCCATACTCACACATGCCTCCCACCCAGGGCTATGACAGTTTGCTCTGGAAGGAAATAGCCACAGTAATAGAAGCAGACATCCTTGTCTACTGACAGAAGACTTCCCCCGCAGTGTCTAGGATTGACCCTGGAAATGCAGTGCCCAGCCAGGGACCACATCTCCCAAGCCTCCCTGACATTAAGATGGAGCCACATGATCAGCTTCCATACATGGAATGTGAGCAGAGATGTCCCTTCTGGGCCAAAGCTGGCATGACTTCATTTTCTCTTCCTGGCCCACTAGCCAGACACCCATGGCTAGCATGGTCTTGGAAGCTACCCAGCGAAGGTGGCAGACTGTCAACGAGCTGGTCTCTGGGCAGCTCCACTGCCTACCCTGGTATTTGGTATTTCTTTTTTTTTTTTTTTTTTTTTTTTTTTTTTTTTTTTTTTTTTTTTTTTTTTTTTTTTTTCCGAGACAGGGTTTCTCTGTGGCTTTGGAGCCTGTCCTGGAACTAGCTCTTGTAGACCAGGCTGGCCTCAAACTCACAGAGATACACCTGCCTCTGCCTCCCGAGTGCTGGGATTAAAGGCGTGTGCCACCACCACCCGGCTCCTGGTATTTCTTTTTTTTTTTTTTTTCTTTTTCTTTTTTCTTTTTTTGGTTTTTCAAGACCGAGTTTCTCTGTAGCTTTGGAGCCTGTCCTGGAACTAGCTCTTGTAGACCAGGCTGGCCTCCACTCACAAAGATCTGCCTGCCTCTGCCTCCCGAGTGCTGGGATTAAAGGCGTGCGCCACCACCGCCCGGCCCTCCTGGTATTTCTTTAAAGCAAAATAGTACAAGAAGCGCTCTATTGTCCCTAAGCAATTAACTATTCTTGGGCCTGTTTGTTATACCAGTTAGCTTATCCAGACCAATACAAACGCTACCAGTTTTGGGAGTGCTTCCTGAATGCTAGGAACTCTGTGTGTGTGTGTCTGTCTGTGCCTCTGTGTGTGTGTCTGTCTGTGTCTTTGTGTGCTTCTGTGTGTGTCTGTATGTATGTATGTGCTTCTGTGTGTGTGTCTGTCTGTCTCTGTGTGTGCCTCTGTGTGTGTGTGTGTCTGTGTGCCTCTGTGTATATCTGTCTGTCTATGTGTGTGTGTATGTACCTTGGTGCAAGTATGTGGCTGCACATAAGTGTGCATGTGTGTAAGGCCAGAGGTTAACACTGAGTCCCTTTCCTCAACCACCCTTCACCTTAGTTTTTGCAACAGGGTCTCTCCCCAAACTGATTCAACTAGACTGGCCAAGGCAGCCAGCTCCAAAGAGCCTCCTTTCGGCTCCCCAGAAGCTGAGATTATACCATGGCTTTTGTTATGTGGGTTCTCAGGCTTGTGCGACAAGGGCTTCACCAACAGAGCAATGGCCCAGCCCACAGCTAAACACTTCCACATTTCCTGTGTCAGTCCGTCCTCAGAGTACCTTCGCAGGAACCTGAAGACAATCACAAGTTCAAGGACAACCCCGGGCTGCAGAGTGAATTCAAGGCCAGCTTTGGAAACAGCAAAATTCTATTTTAAAATCTGAAAGAAAGGCAGGCAGGCAGGCAGAAAGACACTGCTGATGTTTAGTGGTAGACTTTTCATCCATACCAAGAAAAAAATATATAATAAAAAGTTAGGTCGTTTGGCAAAAGTCACCCAGTGAATAAACCATTTTCTGATTATAACCAAGTGCAGAGTCACCTTAGGTCCTTCGCCCCTATCTGACATCCCACTCCCACCCCCCATTTCCCATCCTCTCACCAAACTGTTGTGAACAGAAAGGCCAAACGAAGCAGGATCCATGGTGGTGCACACCTTTAATCCCAGCAGTCAGGAGGCAGAGACAGGTGGTTCTCTGTGAGTTTGAGGCCAGCCTAGTCTACAGAGCAAGTTTCAGGACAGGCTCCACAGATACAGGGAAACTCTGTCTCAAAAAACCAAAAAGAAAAGAAAAGGGGGGGCAAGTAGTCAGTGTTCTGGTCACACCTTCACCCCTGCAGTACAAGTGTCTGACCCACATTAAACAGCTTCATCATTGTAGCTGTCTTTCAGTTTCTTTTCTCTGGCAGCTTCCTGGGTCCTCTTCAGGGCAGTGAACACCTCTCATATGCCCACCGTGTCACCACTGAGGTCAGGTGAGTGTGCACTTTGCTGAACTAGAAACACGGTCTGACAAGCGCAGTGACCTCCCCACTGTGGCCCTTGAATGGCCGCTGTTCAGTCCTTGCCTGCCCCTCACCCGTCACTTCTGGCCTGGGCAGCGGGAGGTTCCCAGCAGGGCAGGGGTGAGAGAACAGGGACATATATCCGTGGTCTGAGAGTGTGCCAGTGTTTTCCTGCCTAAACCACGCAATCTGGTTTCCATTTTTTCAGGGAAGCGGGTGGAGCGTGACGGAAGCATGGAAGCAAAAGAATTCCTCAGGATGAGCGAATAAAGATCCGAAAACATCAAAGTCGAGAGAAAATTTGGGTATCGCGGCCAAAGCCTGGCTTACGCTGGAAGAAGCTCAGAAACGGCTTTATTTCCTTCTAAAACCTTATGAGGGTTTGCCATCCGGTGCCTCTGCCCCACAACTGGGGAGGAGCCAGGGTCCCCACATTGTCATGGATCAGCTGCAGGGTCTCCTTCGCCAGGCAGCTTTCCTGCAGACCACAAGGCACTGGGTTGCAGTGATGTACTTAGCTGTCTAACGGAAAAGGGCAGAAATAGTCCTGTCTTGGTCACCATTGCCTCTTCAGAGGCACACAGCAGGTACTTACTGGATAGTCTGGGAGTGAATGTCATCTGAAGGAGCAGAAGACTGTATAACAATGGCCTTGTTTGCCAGGCGGTGGCAGCGCACGCCTTTATTCCCAGCATTCGGGAGGCAGAGGCAGGCGGATCTTTGTGAGTGGAGGCCAGCCTGGTCTACAAGAGCTAGTTCCAGGACAGGCTCCAAAGCTACAGAGAAACTCGGTCTTGAAAAACCAAAAACCAAACCAAACCAAAACAATGGCCTTTTTCGGTCAATCACATGAGTTTTCAAGATGGGAAGCATGATATCAGGTGTGTGTGCACCCATGCACACATGTGAATGCACCCATGCACACGCAGCTCCCATCCATATACACAGGTTAGTCTAGAGAGTCTGTTTAGCCATCCTTTCTTAGCCAAAAAGGAAAATGGGGGGGGGAGGTCCCTACTTTTTATTTTATCTGGAAACAGAGTTCACACACATATCTTTTTCTCCCACTCCAAATCTCTCTCTCTCTCTCTCTCTCTCTCTCTCTCTCTCTCTCTCTCTCTCTCTCTCTCTCTCTCTCTCTCTCTCTCTCTCTCACACACACACACCTTTTAGAAGAAAGGACGTGAATGAAAACCACTGTCCACAAGGGGGCATCCAAAGACTACCAGACTCAAGCTCTCAGCGCCAGGATTACTACTACTTGGCCTCAGAGAGAAAAGGAGACTTGTGATATTTTGGAGAGTATGAAATGGGGGAGTCCCTTGTGTAAACTCACCGGAAGAGAAGGACCACGGGGCTGAGACACAATATGATGTAAATGAATCACTGCTCGCTGGCAGAGCGATTGCCACCTGTTCCCACCCCCTGCCATTTAGCTCCCAGTCACTTCTTAAACCTTTATGTAGAACTCTTATTTCATGTGTAGGAGTGTTTTTTATTTTGTTGTTGTTTTTTGTTTTGTTTTGTTTTGTTTTTGTTGGTGTTTGGTTGGTTTGGTTTGGTTTCTCGAGTCAGGGTTTCTGTGTAGTGCTGGCTGTCCTGGAACTCACTCTGTAGACCAGGCTGGCCCTGAATCCACGGAGTTCCGCCTGTCTCTGCCTCCCAAGTGCTGGAATTAAAGGTGAGCACCACCACCGCCTGGTGCCTAGGAGTGTTTTTGCCTGGGTGTACACCACATTCGTGCCTGATGCCCTCAGACATCAGAAGAGTGTGTCAGATCCCTTGAACTGGAGTTATAGAGATTCATGAGCTGTGTGGATGCTGGGAATAAAACCTGGGTCCTGTACAAGAACAAGTGCTCTTAACTGCTGATCCAATTCTCTAGCCCCTTCTCTCATTTTTTTTAAAAAAAAAATATTTATTTAACTTTATTTTATGTGCATTGGTATAAAGGTATCATATCCCCTGGAACTAGAGTTACAGACAGTTATGAGCTGCCATGTGGGTGCTGGGAATTGAACCCAGGTCTTCAGGAAGAACTGCCATGCTCTTAACCCACTGAGCCATCTCTCCAGCCCCCTTTTCTCTCATTTTTCTAGGGGTCAGAATCACTATAGTCTCTGCCTTACAGATACAAACTAAAAAATAGTATCTCCAACAGTTAAAGTAACTTGCCTAGGAACACTCAGTGGCAAAGTCCGAATTCTAACTCAGAACCAACCAGGGGAGGTGACCCATGGCTGTAATTCCAGCACTCACACTCGGGAGATGGAGGCAGAAGGGTCAGAGTTAAAGGTCGGTATCAGTTACTAGTTAGTTGAGGCCATACTGGGCTACATAAGATCCTGCCTCAGAAGAAAGAAGAATTCAAACTCAAGACCTGTCACTAGCAGTTCAAGTTTGACACAATTCATTCTGCTCCCTGGGGCTTAGACTTTCTGACATCCTATGGCCTGGTCCAGAATTCTGCGCAGTGAACCCCACTTCCATGGTCTTCCTCTTGGGTAGTCATGGAGGATCTGGGAGTTCATTTTCTGGGTGTGAATAACATGTTGCCCTGAAGCTGACCCCTCGCAGTTTGTAAACCATTGCTGTCAGCTGCTGTGATGTCTTCACAGCAGAAAGCAATAAGGCAATTTCTAGCAAGGGGCCTAAAGCTCTTCTCCCCCACCCCCCACCCCCTTTGACCTAATCAGCTCATTCCTGGGAATTTATCCCAAGGAAACAATCCGAATGGAAGCCAAGCATTAATCTGCATAAATACATGCATGGAAGTCTTTCTTTAAAGGTCAAAAGCTGGGAACCAAAACAGGGAAGTGGTTTCAAAACTGGAGCTTCTACACAATGGGCAATCAAGCCTGGGAAACCACAGCTGTGGAACTGCCGGGAATGAGCCAAGCGCTTTTACTATACATCTAATCCCTGGCCCTCCCACCTAACTAGCTATTCAGCCAACTATGCCGGTGGGGGAAGGGGCTCTCTGCTCACGGACAAATTAGACTCTAATCCCCAGTGCTCTGAGGAAATGGGGGAAACACTGGAAAACAGCAATGGTAACAACCCAATAATTCTTGACTTTGGGCGTTTCAGGACCCTGGGTCCTGGTGTTAAATGGAGTTTTCGCAGGGCAGTTTTTTTTTGTTTTGTTTTATTTTTTTTTTGTTTTTTGTTTTTTCGAGACAGGGTTTCTCTGTAGCTTTGGTGCCTATCCTGGAACTAGCTCTTGTAGACCAGGCTGGCCTCGAACTCACAGAGATCCACCTGCCTCTGCCTCCCGAGTACCGGGATTAAAGGTGTGCACCACCACTGCCCGGTTTTCGCAGGGTAGTTTTGATTATTAACGATGGTTTTCACCTTCCACATTGCTGGTTGCTAAGTAATCTAGCTATTCATGTAAATTTTAATTAAGATAATAGGTAGAGCCTTCGGTGGTGGCGCACGCCTTTAATCCCAGCACTCGGGAGGCAGAGGCAGGCGGATCTCTGAGTTCGAGGCCAGCCTGGTCTATAAGAGCTAGTTCCAGGACAGGCTCTAGAAATTACAGGGAAACCCTGTCTCGAAAAAACAAACAAAAAAAAAAAGATAATAGGTTAATAGGTAGAGGGTAGAGTTTATATATATATATATATATATGTATATATATATATATATATATTCTTTGTGTGTGTGTGATATACATGTGTGATTACAAATGCAAGCATGCCACACTACCAATGTGGAGATCAAAGGACAACTTTTGGGATTCAGTTCTCCCTCCCCATTGTGGGTTCCAGGGAGGAAACTCGGGTTCCAGTCCACAACTCTGCCCGCTGATCCATCTTGTCACCCCAATAGGCATTTACTAATGGCAGCCGGAGAGCTCCAGAAACAGACTATGAACCTAGATATCTAATTGTTGACCCACCCCCTTAATGATAACTGATCAACAAAGACTTCAACATCGGTGCCCCCACCATGGCTTCGGTTCATGAAAATGCATACGCAAGGGGCTGTGGGGTAGCTCAGTCTAGAAAGCACTTACCTTCCAAGCACAAGACGTCACTCCTGAAGACAATGCTTGCCCTCTGGCATCCACAACAGACACAATATGTGTTGTTTCTTTTTCCTCCTTTCTTTCTTTTTCTTTTTTTAAAGAAAAGAAAGTGTATATGGGGGAATAGAACAGGAATGGCTGGCCTTTCCCAAATCACACTTGCGTTAGTTGCCTACTGCTATGTAACTAAGTCCTCCCAAAGCTGGTGTCCTAAACAAGCACTCAGTCATCTCAGTGACTAGGTGCCCCAGGTGACAACGTAGGTGTGGCGTCTGCAAGTGCAGTCACGGTGTCCCTTAGCTCCACCATGGAAAGATCCACCTCCAAGATCTCACACACGGTGGTTGGCACGATCCAGCTCCTTGTGCGATGTGGGACGGAGCGTCTCCATCTTCTCGCCACCTCCGATCTTTGGCACACTGGCCTCTCCATGGGATGACCCTCACACGGCAGCTGGCCTGATCACAGCACATAGAGGAGAAGGCTGGGGGGGGGGTAAGGGAGGGGGATGAGTAAGAGCAGGAAGAGAGTCCCAGTTTTCCAGGGTCTAATCTCGAAAAGCACATCTCTCATTTCTGCCATGTTTTATTCATTAGGAAGCAAGTCACTAGGTCCAGCCCACACTCGAGGGAGCTCACAGGAGGACGTGCGGTATGCCTACCACATGCTCTAACATTTATAGCATCGTCTCGATAACAAAAACAATATTCGCTGGAGTTACTTGTCTAATATGGAAACGTTCTAGCTCCGTCCGGAATGCCTGTACCTACTCCTCACAAACGTGGTCCCCTCCCTGCACCATACAGAGCATTAAAGGTCCACCGCTCACCACCCTTCACACAAAGGCCCCGCTGGATCTGTCTGTATGCCTGGCTTTGCGCCAGATTAGGGGGTTGGGGCACTGAATGGGGAGCAGTGTGACATTGCAGAAGCCAAGTGTCACAGAAAGGAGGCAAGCCCAGGCTCACCTTTGAAAAGGACTCAGTGGGTCCCTTGCTCCAAGGCCATTCTTGTTGCTTTTTAGGCTGCGTTCTAAATCAGCCAGCAAGTCCCAAGCAGATGTGGCCTCGGCTTTCTCCAGCCTGTCTGGGCCTTTCTTCTCGGAGCTTTCTGCTTTCCAGCTCAATCCAGCAGGCTCTCCCTTCCTCTTTGGCTCCTGGCCTCTTGTCCTCCCTCCTTTCCTTGATCTCCCTCTCCTCGCTTTAAAAATCTCTTCTGCCAGGTTCCCACGGAGACTGCAGAACTCGGTCAGAGCACACTTCCTTGAAGACAAGGGCAGGGGTCTTCACAGATAAGGACCCCTCCCCTAGAGATGTCTGATGCCAAACAGAAGATGCTTTCTTTCCTCCTCCCTTGGTTTTTTTGTCGTTGTTTTGTTTTTGTTTTCATTTTTCTGCTTTTTTGAGGTAGGTTCTCTCTTTGAAGCTCCAGGGAAGGTTGAAATCACTATGTAACCCAGACTGGACTTGAAGCTCACTCCCATTCATCGACCTCAGCATCCCAAGAATCCCTAGGGCAGGGATTATATGTGTCAGTCACTACCCCAATGGGGAGTGGGGTAGTAGCATATTATATTTTTTTAATTAACTAATTTCTGTTTATTATTACTTTACATGTATGAGTGTTTTGCCTCTGTGTACAACTGTACATCACAATTATACCAGAGGAGGGAACCTGGGTCCTTTACAACAAGGACCCTTAACCACTGAGCTTAACTCTCAGTCCCAGAGAGCAGAATCTTTAGCAAATCTTGAAGCGAGGCAAGACTGGGAAGCACTGCCCTCCTCTCCCAGGCTCTCATCACACACCTGAGCACCATGAGCTAGTTCTGTCCTGTGGACAAAGCAAGCCCGCCTCTGCAAGGCCAGTGGAGGGGAGAGAGGGCAGGCCGGGAGTAATTGCCCGTGCAGGGATGAGGAGCAGAGAGTAAGTAGGGTACTTTCGACATGGGCTGAGTCCTGGAGAGGCTGGTGCCACTGTACACAGTCAGGGTACTAGAGGAGAGAGGAGGAGCCAGGACTCTTCCCCAAGTCTCTGCAGTCAGGAAACAAAGAGCCTAATGCAAGGAAGGTTCCAGGGCTCCTTCTTGCACAGCGTGAGTTGCCCAGAGCAGAGGATTACAGATGCCAGATTTAGCAAATAAAAATCCAGAAGTCCCATGAAATTTGCATTGCAAATATGCAACAAATACTTTTTTTAGTCGAGGGTATGTCCCAAATAGGACACAGGTGTCCCGGGTGTTAGCTGGCAACACAGCCAAGGTTATACCAAGGCTAAAGCCTTCATTCAGGCTTTGGTCCATGATTGTTCCAAAAGCTTCCTGGAGAAAAGAGTAAGTTCCTCAGGCTGCCGTTCCAGACAGCCCATGCAGGGCAGAAAAAAATGGTAGCAGGTGTCGTGATCACAGCTCAATAACTGGAAGCAACCAATATTACTAAAAGAGTGGATTCTTCATCCAGGACAAAAGACCACAGCTAAATGGTTTAAAACCACAGACGTTTCATTGTGTTGCCATTCTGACGATGACAAGTCCAGAATCCAATGTGCTGGCAAAACCAGTCCTCTTTTGACTTTGATCACATGGGTTGAAACTCTTTTCCAAATATGGTCACATTCATCAGCACCAGGGACGGGGTACCTTAATGTACCTTTTAAGGGATGACACAATACAAGCCATAACAAAAGGAATGACTAAATTTAAACAATACACAGACAGATGTCCATAATAGATTTCTGGCGGTGGGGGGCGGGTTAAGGTGCAAACAATAAACAAGCGTGACATCGTCTTTTTTCTGTGCATGGGAACATTGGTTGTTTTTCCATTTTTGTTGTTGTTTAGTTTGTTTTTATTTTGTTGTTTGTTTGTTTGTCTGTTGTTTGTTTGAGACAGGGTCTCACTAGTAGTCCTGGCTGTCCTGGAACTCACTATGTTGACTGGGCCAGCCTCGAACTCACAGAGACCTGCCTGCCTCGGCCTTCCAAGTGCTGGGATGAAAGCTGTGCACCATCAAGCCTAACCTACCACTGTCCTCTTATAATGTAATATATGTAAAGGCTGAAAACATGGCTCGGCTGTTAAGAGTGCTTAATGTTCTTCAAGAGAACACGAGTTCAATTCCCAGCACCAATATCAGACTGCCTACAGTTGCTTAACTCTCCTTCCAGGGGTTCCAACATACACACACACAAATAAAATAATAACAGCACATTTTTGTTTGTTGATTTTTTTTTCCTTTTTCTTTTTTTTGGTTTTTCGAGACAGGGTTTCTCTGCAGCTTTTTTAGAGCCTATCCTGGAACTAGCTCTTGTAGACCAGGTTGGCCTCGAACTCACAGAGATCCGCCTGCCTCTGCCTCCCGAGTGCTGGGATTAAAGGCGTGCGCCACCACCGCCCGGTCTTGTTTGTTGATTTTTGAGACAGGATTTCTCTGTGTAGTCCTGGCTATCTTGAAACTCATTCTGTAGAACAGTCTGGCCTCAAACTTAGAGTTCTGTCTGCTTTTCCTCCCAAGTGCTGGAATTAAAGGCATGCACCACTATCGCATAGCAAAAGCTAATTTTAATATTAAAATATACACATATGATCTTTGCGTAGGATTATTACTTGGTGCCCAACTTTTGGGGCACAAATTTACAAAAAAGCCATTTGCCTGAGGCTTTTTAGCCACCGACTAAGGCCAGAGCAGGACCTGAACCTAGCCACTTAGGTTTGGGAGAAAAACTAGCCCCTCCAGCTCCCATCCACCCCAGTTTAGTTTCCATGTAAAGATGGAAAATACACAGAGAATCTGGATACTCTATGTTATTGTGTTTCTTTGAATTGTTTAACTGCTGAGGGAGGAGCAACAGCTGCCAAGAGACATTTGATTATAAATACTGCTGGATTAACCCAACCTATTTATTTTGAAAATGCCTTGACTTCAAAATTTAAGTCAAAAGATATGTTACTTTGGAGAAGAGGTTTTGTTTTTGTTTCCACAGGAGGTAAGAGGCTGTGGATTCATTCTGAGTTAAGAAAAATAAGGTTTGATCAAGAAAGGCCCTCTGAAAAATCCCCACTAGAAGCAAATGGCCCAGATGAGCCAACATTTTAGAGCACCTCTGTTATGGTTTCCTCTGAGTTCTACATCCAGAACAGCCTCAAAACTTCTGGCTGAGATGATCCAGCTTAGAGAATACTCCAGTCAGGACCTGGCCATAATCCTAAGTTTTCTTTAGGTCCCCATAAGATTATCAATGCCCCTAATCAGCAGGAACTATCCTAGAAAACTACAACCACATTTCCAAAAAATGGATTATAGATGCTTGTCTTTGTTTTAGAGTGTTGGTTACAAGTTGTTATTGATAATGGTCAGGAAAAAAAGCTAAACAAAGGAGATTAGATTCAGAGTCTTTGTTTTGAAAAGAAAAAAAGGGGAAGTACTGTGGGATAATGCTCTTGTTCCCTGTAAAGATTTGTCACTTGTATTGATTTACTAAAACGCTGATTGGCCAGTAGCCAGGCAAGAACTATAGGTGGGACGGCCAGACTAGGAGAATTCTGGGAAGAGGAGAGGCTCATTCTACAGTCACCAGTCAGACTGAGGTGAAGCAAGATGAGACTGCCTCACTGAATAAGGTACCAAACCATGTGGCTAAACATAGATAAGAATTATGGGTTAATTTAAGTTGTGAGAGTTAGTTAATAATAAGCCTGAGCTAATAGGCCAACCTATTAGTTTATAATTAATAAAAGTCTCTGTGTGTTTTGTTGGGACTGAACAGCTGCAGACCAGGCAGGACAGAAACTTCCCTCTACAATTACTTAATCATTAATTCAGTTACCAAATACTTATTTGACATACACCAGGGATACATCACAGTTCAGGTAGACCCCATCCTTGCCCTCCCAAACTCTATAACTAACCAAAGAATATGCTTCTACCCATTATTGCTATTTTCCAAGTGAGCATGAAGTGGGGAGGAGCGAGGGAGAACTTTCTTTCTGCATTGCTTGACTTTTGAGCAAACATGTTCTTAATTTGTAACTTTTTAAAAAAATGCTTAGCCTTTCTTTCTTTCTTTCTATCTTTTTTTTTTTATCTGAAACCCAGCCCTTTGGAAGCCTCTCTGTTGTTTCCCAAGCACAGTGACTGAAACATAGCTGTGTAAGCGGTGGCACATCCACGTGTGGCTGCTGGACCAGCCAGTAAGGTTTTCCATGCGTACGGATAAGTGAGAACCAGTAGGAATGCGTGTCCAATCCAATTGTTGCTGTTTTACAGTTACACTGATTAAAAGAATAAGATGTCTATGATTGTTCCTGTGTGGTCTTTTGCTTTCAGGGGACTTTTTTTTAATCCCAAAATGTGTTGGTTTTGCTTGTTGATTTGACTGCCTGCTTGCTTGTTGGTTTTTTTTTTCTTTAGTCAGTTCTTTCTTATTGGTTGGACTGGTACTCATTATGTATCTCAGGGTACTCTCAAACTTACAGCAGTCCTCCTGCCTCAGCTTGCGGAGTGCTGGGATTACAACTGTGCACCACCACGCCCAGCTGTCAGGTTGGTTTTATATAATCTTGTATGACCAGCCTCCCGCACAACACTCAACAATACAGGTACTTAAGGAAAGGGTGTTAAATGAATACAAGACTATTATTACCGCTTGGCGTGGTACCCACCACTCCTATAGTCTAATGCCCTTGTTTTATAACCTGTAAAACTGAAAGCTGCAAAAGTCAGGCCACAGATAAAGTTAGTGACTGCAACACAAGAGGATTTAACAGTTCTCAGCCCAGGCACCTACTTTAAAAATAATTTAAATTGCCGGTGGTAGTGGTGCCTACCTTTAATCCTGGCAGAGGCAGTTGGACCTTTGTGAGTGCCATTCTGGTCTACAGAGTGAGTTCCAGGACAGGCACGGTTACACAGTGAACCCTGTCTCAAAACCCAAAAAGAAAATAAGAATTTAAATTAAAAATTAAATATACCTAATGGTAAGATCAGAAGATCCATCAACGATGGAGTCTAAAATCATCAAACATTTTTAAACCAATGTTTACTTTCAATCTGGAGACTTTCCCCACTGTGGCTAGGTACTCAGCAGAGGTTGGGTTTTGTGGGTACTGGTTAGCCCCCCCCCCAACACACACACACTTCTCCAGTTTGTTCAAATGGAAAAAAGAGTCACAGGAGACACACAGGGATTCAAATGTCAGCTTTCTTTGGGGACCAGATGGACCGGAGGACATGGCTAGAACCCAAAGCCCAAATGGGCTTCCTAGTCTCACCCCCTGCTTTGAAATAACCCACCCACTCAGCGGAGCAGCTGGACTATTGAAGTTCTCTCTGGGCGGGAGCTGGGTTGGCCTGGAGCGGAGGCCTGGAGGATGCAAATCATAGAGAGCATGCTGCTTGAGTTGGGGCCATCCTTACAGCACCGGGGGACAGAATGAGCAACGCTACAGGCTCGGTTCCCTTTCCCAGCATCCCACACTCGGGGTCCCACCTGCTCCCACAGTGGGGAATCAGTGACCGGGCACCAAGAAAATCCTCTGAAAGTTTCCTCCCCCAACCTCCAGGAGGATGTTGGTTCCGGTTGATGGGAAGGTGGGGGAAAATGGAGGGATGAGAGTTGTCTCCCTTCATACTGCCTTCAATTCACAGGGTACTTGAACAGAAACTAAAAACACCTGTGTTCCAGGAAGCCGCTAGTAAGTTTAAGGGTATTTTAATTGAAAGTGAATCCGCTACAAAGGACAGAAAACGGAACAACCAGTAACTTAAACAGCAAACGGGTCTGTTTTTCTTGTCTAACAGGAAATCCAAGGGTGGGTGGTTCTGGTCGGTGTGGAGCTCCGCGGTGTCACCAGGACCTGGCTCCTCTGGCTGGCCCCACCCTGGAGAATGGCCTTGTCGCGTGTTTCTCTACGGTTCACACCACAGCCAGGTGGACAAGGGGATAGCTAGGCTAGTAACCTCCTGTGATAGACGTGTTTTTATGTTCTTACCTCTCTATAACTACAAGCACAGCTTGCCCTAATGCTCTGAAACGCAGACTCTGGTACTTATTTGGAAATGTGTTTAAGTAGATTCCTTTAGATAATGAAAGAGAGACTATCGAACAGAGAATAACCTACTACCAAGGTCGTGGCATAATAATAAAAGAAGACACTGAAAATAATTGTCAAAGAACTGCCATTTTGGTTTTTTTTGAAGCAGGGTTACTCTGTAGCCCTGGCTGTCCTGGAACTCGCTCTGTAAACAGGTTGGCCTCAAACTTACAGAAATCCACCCACCTCTGCCTCCCAAGTGCTGGCATTAAAGGTGTGCTACCACCACCCACCACCACCACCCCTCTACACACACACCTCTGACAAAGAACTGCTTTCTTTAAAAAAAAAAAAAAAGACCTAGGGATGTTGTTTCTTCATTCCCGTACCCCACCTTCAAAAGAGTATCTACACAATCACTTTCAAAGCATTAAGAGCAAAACAAAACCCAGAAAACTCATAATACAGAACTAAACTAGCCATGATACATAAGCCTAACGAAGAGAAAATACAATCCGTTAGCTAGTTAGCATGATAAGCCATTAATTCAACCATTAATTTACAAACTGACAAACTGTTTTCCTTTTTCTTATTTTCTCCTTTGTTTTGCTGCAACAAGCTTTCAAGTGTCTTCTTAGACTGTGGGAAGCAAATATTCTTAGTTCTTGGGTATTTTTAAAATCTCGTCTGCCCCAGTCCCAGTAGACAGTTTAGCTGGGTACTGAATTTTAACTTGAAAGTCATTTTCCTCAGAACTCTGGCCTCATTGCTCCTTTGCCCTTTGCCATCTAGACTTGCCAGCGAGATGTTTGGTGTTTTTTTCTGATTTATACTTCTTTCTTTGATACTTATTTTTTGTAATCATGTGGATGTGTGTGTGTCTGTGGGAGTGTGGGTGCCCAAGGAGACCAGAGGTATCAGATCCCTGGTTGTGAATCTCCTCATGTGGGTTCTGGGAATCGAACTCAAGATCTCTGGCAGAGCAGCCAGTGCTCTTAACCACTGAGTCGTCCCTGCAGCCCTCGGTTTATGCTCTTTTACGGGGGATTTTTTGCTTTCTCTGGAATTGTAGAGTCTTTTCGTTTTTCCAGGCATTACACAGTCTCTAAATTCTGTCTGTTTTTTATGGTGGTAGTTTATCAAGCCCAGTCTCAACACACAAATCTTTGCAGTCTATGAAGTTATGTTGGGAGGAAAAACAATCCTCCCTTGTTTTCTCTCTTCTCCCTCAAATACTAATGAGAGAGAGAGAGAGAGAGAGAGAGAGAGAGAGAGAGAGAGAGAGAGTCAATTGTTGGAGCTTTGCCTAACATCATGACGCTGTGGGTTCAATCCCCAATACCTCCTTCCCCAGATGAAAAAATGATGCTTACTGGTCAAATTCAGACATCTTGCATTAACTGCTTTTGTTTGGTTGGTTGGCTGGTTTTTTGATTTTTCGAGGTAGGGTTTCTCTCTGTCCCAGACTCAGAGAAACTCAGACTGTCCCAGAACTCACTTTGTAGACCAGGCTAGCCTCTATTCATGGAGATTCTCCTGCCTCTGCCTCCTGAGTGCTGGGATTAAAGGTGTGCCCACCACTGCCTGGCTCATTGGCTGCTTTTTTACTCCTCTCTCTTTTCTCTAACAAAAATTCTGATTCTTTTCCTTCTTGCTTTATTTTCTATTTCAAAATTTCCACTGAATTATATATATATATATAAATATATATATCTCCAACTGACTTTTTTGCTATTTATTCCCTTTTCACCCCATTGCTCATGTTTAATAGATACAGTATCTTCTTGAATTCTTTCTTTTAAAGTTCCTTCCGGTCTGTGAACTGTTTCTGTTTCTTTAGAGATCTTATTTTCAGTTTATTTATCTTAGTCTTTCTAGTTCATATTTCAGGCTTCCTCAAATAGCTCCTGGCTTCTGGCTGTCCATTCACATTTAAGAATGGAGCAGCACAAAGTTTCCTGGAAGCCCTGTGCACATGGATAAGAGGAGATGAATGGGAGGCTTTGTCTCCCTGCAGGCTCCTCTGTCTGCCTGGAGACTTCTAAATGCCAGCCGACGATGGGCTTTGTTCTGGGAGCCACCTTCAAACTCAGCTGGCCTAATCTTCCCCTAGACAATTTAATTTTCTTCCAACACGAGCCTCTAATGTGGGAGAAGGGACGAAATGGAGAGCAGGGCAAACATCTGGCTGGCTGAGCTGTGTGCTCTAAAGGGTCCGGGAAGTCTGATGTTCCATTACAGACTTTCAGCAAAAACCAGCTCTCCGCTGTATCCTGCCCGTCAAAGTCCTGTGCTTCTCCAGGATCCTTCGGGAGCTCACCTTCCTCTTCAGCTACAAGCTCTGCCATGTGCATGTCAGCCTGAAGCCTCCACCGCCTTGCTCACTAGGCCGCCCTCCTCTATCAAACCACTTTCCCTTTCTTGTTTACTTAATGTTAAATTAACGTTAAGGCATTTCTGAACGAAGAGGGAAAAGAATGAATTTGGATGGGAAAGCCAACTAACTGCCTTGTAATGGAGACCAATGGGCTTGGAGGGTGCTCAGTTGTATATTTATTTACTTAGCATGTGAAAGGATGTATGTTCATATATGTGTGTGTATATTTATTTACTTAGCATGTGAAAGTATGTATGTTCATATATGTGTGTGTGCGCGCTTATATGTTCCTGCCTATGTGCCAGTGCATGTGGAGACCTGAGGTCAGTTTCTGTCATTTTCTTCCATCTTAGGTTTGGAGGTATTTTTTAGGCTTATTTATTTATTATTTTTTTGTATGTGAGTATGTTTTGCCTGTGTGCCTGGTGCCCACTGAGGTCAGACGAGGGCATCAGATTTCCTGGGACTGGAATTAACAGATGGTTGCGAGCTACCATGTGGGTGCTGGGAATTGAACCTGGGTCCCCTGCAAGAGCAGTAAGTGCTCTTAACCACTGAGTCTACTCTCCAGTCCTGAGATATATCTTAAAGATTTTATTTATTTTATGTGTATGGGCCTTTTTCTTGCAAGCAAATGTGTGTACCCTGAGCATGCCTGGTGTTTGAGGAAGTCAGAAAGAGTCTCAGAGCCCCTGGAGTTGCAGCTACAGATGCTTGTGAGCTCCTAGGTAGGTGCTGGAAACCAAGACTGGGTCTTCCGGAAGAATAAGCAGTGACTCTGAACCACTGAGCCGTCTCTGCAGCCATCCACGTTTGTCTGTTTTGTTCTGTTTTGGACAGGGCTGTCTCCCTGAACCTAGAGCTCATTGATTCAGTTAGACTGGCTCTTCAGCAAGCTCCAAGGGTCCTCCTGTCTCTGCCTCCTCAGTACTGTGATTACAGACAAATGCCACGATACCCAGCTTCAGATGGGTGTTGGGGATCCGAACTTAGATCCTCAGTCTCGTGTGGCAAACTCTTTGCCAACCGAGCCCTCTCCCTTGCTCCAGTTGCTGTGGGTTCCTATGGACCTGAACAGGCTGTGCAGCCTTTCTCATCAATGATACACTTATAAAGAATTCAGAAATAGGCACAGGCATGGAAGAAATGCCTTTTTGTTACATAACACATTTCAGAGTCTGTTGATCATACTCTAAATATGAGACTAAAATCCAGCTTGTCCTTAAATCACCCCTGCAGAACCCTAAAAACGTTATAGGATATAAATCTTGTAGAACGCAGTCAGGACACAGGCGTGGGTGCAAACAGACCCGACTGGACCTGGCTCAACCATCTACATCCTCCGAGTGAGGCCCTGCGTCTGTACCCAACTGCTCGGAGCACGGAAAGGATGAGATGGGCAAGGCTCCTAGCACAGCACCTGGTGATTGTGGAGCGCTCAGTAAAAACTAAGTCCTCATCCTCCCTCCTCCCTCTCCCCTACCTGCTCCCCACTGGATGCCAAGCTACTCGCTCTGCTTCTACCCCCTTGTCCTTTTGCTCTGATTCTACACCCCCACTTCTCCACCTCTTGAATCCCTATTCAGTCACTCCTTTTTTTAAAAAAAAAAAAAAAAAAAGATTTTTTTTAAAATGTGTTTGGTTGTTTTGCCTGCATGTATGCCTGTGCACCACATGTAGGTGGTACCTGTGGAGGCCAGAAGAGGGCACCAGGTCCCCTGAAACCGCAGTCACAGAGAGCCATGTATTACCACGTAGGTGCTGGGACTAGAACCAATCCTCGCATGAGCAAGTGCTCTTAACTACTAAGCTACCTATGTATTCATTTTCCGAGATTCAGATCTACACCGATGCTCTTCTCCAACCTTCAAGGAGCTTAACTTCATAGCCAGGCGGTGGTGGCGAGAGCCTTTAATTCCAGCACTCGAGAGGCAGAGGCAGGTGGATCTCTGAGTTTGAAGCCAGTCTGGTCTACAAAGCGAGTTCCAGGACAGCCAGGGCTACACAGAGAAACCCTATCTCAACCAAGAAGAAGAGGAGGAGGAGGAGGAGGGGGGGGGGAGGGGAAGGAGGAAAGGGAGGATGAAGAGGAAGAGGAAGAAGGTTTAACTTCTCTGTCCTATGTGTCCCACTCCCCACAGTTGTCATGGCTCCACTCTCTTTGCAATATGAAGAGTCAGGCCCATGTCTGCACTTCTAGCAAGAAGAATTTTAATGTCCTGATCTTGTCCTATGTTTCCCAACCCCCACGTGTACCATAGCCTGCGCCTATGGGCATTCGTTCCATGCTCGGAATTAATAGAATTGCAGCAATCTAAACCGAAGTATGAACAGCTTTATTCCACCGCCACACTGAGCTCTGAGCTGCCCAAACTATGACCCACACGGACAGATCCTAACTTGTCCACAATGCAAACACTTTGTTCCTTTCTTGCAGAAGCTTCTGCGCTGTTGTCATCGTGACCTCCACCCCCACCCCTGCCACCTTGCCAAACACAAGCAAACACGTTCGCTGCCACGAGATAGAATGCTGGTTTGGCTAGGCCTCTGCCCCGCCCGGTGAGACACAGTCAAAGAAGGGAAGATCTCTGGGCCAGACACAGCTTACCTGGAACTCTGAGAACCTCCTGGGTGGGGTTGGGAGTTTTTCACGCGCCCAAATGACAAGTCTAGCTCTGGGGCTGGGCTGGAGCAGGTTGTTTTCCTGTTATTCACTCAATCTCCTTGGGCAGCACACGGCAGGAGACAATGTTTTGCCGGTTCCCCTCCTCCTACCTTTTCAATGACAGGCTCAGGCAAACATAGGGATAGGATCCAACCCTGAGCAGAATTTTGTTCTGGAGCTTCAGGCAGAGCCCAAGGTCAGAAAGAATCCAGGCCATCCATGCCAGTCTTCGTCATCTAATAAAAAAAAAAAAAATCAAAGTCCCCGTCATCAAGGAGCCTCCAATCTAACAACGCAGGCAGGGATAACAAGTACAGACCTAGGTCCCCAAGTGACTCTTTGTTTGTTTGTTGAGATAAGATCTCACTATGTAGCTCTGGCTGTCCTGGAACTTGCTATGTAGACCAGGTTGGTCTCAAACTCAGGAAGATCCGCCTGCCCCTCCCCAAGTGGCTCTTAAGTTCACATGACCATCCTTGCACTCAGAAAACACCAGTGGACTGTGGGAGGCTACAGGCATGCCCAGGAGCGTCCAGCAGCAACCACTGTGCTGGCTGCTTCCCTCACACGGAGCATGTCTGTCTTCCCCCCAGTTATCAGGAATGGCAACGTGAAAATGGTACTTCCAAACTGTTTCCTTGAATTTTTTTCCTAACCCTAACTGGAGTCTTGGCAAGGGATCTCTGTGAGTTCAAGGCCAGCCTGGTCTACATAGCAAATTGCAGGCCAGCTGGGGTTACATCAGGAAACCTAATTTCTCTTCTCTCCAAAGCTTGTCCCCATCCTCCTTCCTTCTCTCTCTTCCCTGTTTTAGGTCAGAAATACCTACAGACTGCTCCAATAAATAGGTACCTTTCTTAGAGCACAGAGGAAACCAGTAAACGAATCAATTTTTTAGAACTGAGTAAGCCTTCCTAGAATGTTCTCCAGGGAGCTGGGAGAGGAGGAACACATACTGCTGACGTCCCTCCTGCTTGTGAAATATAGCCCCGTTTACTCCTCACAGCCACCATATAAGGGTGACTCTATTTGATACATGGAATGGCTAGGCCTAGCCAGGAGCCCTTGGCCAAAGCTCACCAGGAGCGGAAGTGGGCAGGTGTCTCTACATTTGCCCAGGGAGACAGAACTCGGAAGACACATAGCCCTGTCCCTAGTCCGCATTGCCCCTGGGCGTTTGCAGGGAAGAGTTGGTGACTCAAAGGCTTGGAGAGAGAATGCTCTGAGCAAAGCATCCTCCAGGGTGTGGTGACCTCTTCTTAATTCCACAGGATGTGCAAGTGTTTGTATCTCCACGTCTCCAGGGAGGTAAGGCCACCAAAGGGAATTCCCTTCGGGCCCGTTTCCTACAGCTCACTGGAGAGTGTTCCACATGGAAGCACTCATCCTGAGGAAAGTGGTGAGGTGTCCCCAACATGAAGGAAAGTGTGTACAGTCTCTGTGAAGGTCAGAATGGGCCAGGGTACTCCAGGGGCAGCAGACAACCTGAGAGAACTTACTCTCCGCTCACCAGGATGCTGTTACAGAAGATGCGACTCTGTCTCCGGTGATCCCTCATCAGCAACTGAGGCCCTAAGAAGTTTCTGCCTGTGAGCGAGTCAAGGTCAGGCTACTGGCATTTTGTGAGATCTCACAGCCAGGTGTCCTACCCAGGAATGGTGCCTCAGAGACACTTTGACACCAAGAAACTCAGGTCTCTGGATTTTGGTACCTTGGAGTAGACCCAAGGGAACTCCTGCTAGTTTGTGTCCTTAGGGCAGGCAGGAGAAGGCTCCAGGTCTCTCTCTGGATTAAAACCATGTCTTCTCTCTGAGGCCACTTCCAATGATCACCACTCCGTTCTCAGCTATCTGAGGCTTATGATCTTTCCAGGGTAACTGGGGTGGCTCTGCCCTGTCCAACTGGTTTTCCTTAATACTTCTAGAAGAGAGTTTGAAGCTGCCACCATACCCTCAGAACCTCCCACGGCCTCTGTGCACCTCTGGGTCCCTGTTGGTCATTGTGTCCCCAGCTCCTGATGTTCCCCAGCAATCAGGGATTGTCTTAGAGTGGGTGCTTGCTTCTCTGGGGCATCCTCAACCACGGTAGAGGGGGATGGGCAGACATGAAAATGTAGTAAGATCAGGAAGGGAGAGAATGCTGTCCCCTGAGTGTGCACTCTGGCTGGTAAGAGCCATCCTGGATTGCATGACATGAGCAGGCAGCCTGGGGATAAAATGACAGGGCTGCTTCAGACGCCCTTGCTGGTCGCTGGAAACTCTTCTTCTGGCTTGTGACTTCTTACCCTCCCCGAAGGTCTGCTGACCTAAAGCTTGCCTGTGAACCTGCTTGGGGAACTAGATGCCAGAGAACAGAATGACAAAAATCAGTCCTCTACCCCCAGGGTGGACAGAAAAGGAAAAGACAGCTGGAGACCAGACTCTCTGAGTCCCTCGCAACCCCATTAACTCTTGATCCCATCACAGTGACAGCAGGGAGGGGGCCTGGGCTTCCTGAGTGACATGGGCAGAATGAACTCTGAGGAGAAGGCACTCTTCCATGCTGGCCTGTCCCCCACAGCCAAGCCCTTCAGAGTCACAGACAGCCCTCAGTATCAGGGACATGCAGTCCTACCACCCACCTGCATCCGCCAGCCATTTAGCGTTCACACCAAGGCCTCCTATCAGCAAACACTCCTGGTGGGCTCCTAGGAGCTCCTAACTCCAAAGCTAAGGAGTATCCATATCCCTGGAGCGCTCCCCCACCCCAAAGGGGAGACTCAGACCTGACTCTGGCAGGGTGGGGAGGGGGCGGAGGCATGGCTGTTAAGTTTGCACATTCACAACCTCAGTGCTCCCCTACCAGCCCCTCCTCCAGGGAAGGGTGCGGACCTGCGTGGGAAGGGTGGAGGCTCCATGAGTAATCAGGTTACAGAGGAATGAACTTCCAAGAACTGAGTCAGACAGGAGGAAGAAAGGGGGACCAGGTCTGGAAGCCCCTCTCACTGGCCAGGCGACTCAGCGGCTGCCCCAGGTCCTCCAGGTCTCAGCCCTCAGCCCTGCTATTCTAAAGGAAGGGTCTTTGCCAGGGCATGGGGCATGCCCCAGGAGTTCACAGAGGATCCCCAGCACCAAGACTCCTGTAAATTTCAGTGGTTGGGGAAACCTTAATGGCGGTTTTTCCAGGGTCCTGTCCTCACTTCTGCATATGAGGGGAGCTTCTCCCGCTAACCTTGTGTCTTTGGCACGTGTAGTCTGAACCTATCTCGGGAACTTTGTACTTTCAACTTGTCTGGCTTACCTTAGGTTGTTTTCACAGTAAGACAGCCAGCCATGGGAGGCAAAGTCCAGCAAGGCCCTGAGGCTCCCTAGGGCAGACTCCTGAGTGTACCCACTGAACACATGACCTCAGGACCTTGCAAAGCCAGTCATGTGCCTGGAACTCCTCCACCACCACCCTGATGTTGCTCCCTCTCTATAGTAGCTATGCAACCCTGGAACACGGCTCCTCATTTGACCCTTCACCCTGTCTGTTAGCCATACTATCGCAAAGGTCTTTTCAAAATACAGGGTCATGGGGCCTAGTCAAATGTTCTGTTGCTTCCCACTGCTCTTGGGATGAAGCCAAAATGTCTAGTCTGGTGCACAGGGGGTAGCCCCAGGCTACCTCCTTAGCCTCGTTTTGCTGTTTGGGCGTGGGCTCCACTGTGTTTCAGCCCCTCCAGCAGGTCATCACTGCTCCCGCCTACCTCAGGATCTTTGCACATGCAGTGATTGCCACTAGCAAGCGCCTCCACATCCCTCTTGGCTTAGCTAACACTTACTGTCTTCAGGGATTTTTGTCTGTTGGTTGGTTGGTTTTTGTTTATTGAGGGAACCCTCCCTGATACTCCAAATTTCATGATTATTCTGTGACAGTCAAGCCTCCATCCCTAGGCTCTCCCCTCTCCTACCCTAATAAGCATCAGCTGGTAGTGGACCAAACCCCAGCCCCACGCCTGCCCTCTGCCCTCCAGGAGACTTAAAGCCTGACCCAGGAAGTCCCAGCACCCCAGGAGGCTTGGATTTGGGGAGAGAGGTCTTAACCCACCCAGCTAGTCAGCTCTCCCTTGTGCCAGAGATGAGCCGGAGCCGGAGAGAGAAGAACTAGAGGGCAGAGCCTGGAGCAGAGTCACCTAGAAAGAGAAAGCCAAAGATTATTTGGGGAGAAAGAGAGATAAGGTGGTCAGAAAACAGGAAATGATCAGTCAGAGCTGTTGCTCTGGAACAGAACAGTTGAGAATTAAGGCTGCCAATCAAAGCCACAGGAACCGCCGGTTTTCTCAGAAACGGAAGCCTCTGATCAAAGCCACTCTTTCCTGTCTGGGCGGGGTAGGTAATTCATTCACAGGTTCACTTAATCATTGGTATTTGAACGTATTAGAGGGTCATTCAACAAACATTGGTTGAGCACCTGTCTGTGTGCCAGGCACTGTGCGGTGCCCCCGAGGACACAGCCATGAGTAAAAGTGCTCTGACTTCACGAGCATTGGTGTCTAGACGGTTTTCAAGCTGCCATCTGCAGCCCTGGCTGTGAGTCACAGCCAGCATAAAAAAAAAAAAAAAAAAAGGTACAGGGATTAGAGTAGTGGTTCTCAACCTGTGGGTTGCAACCCCTTTGAGGTTGCATATCAGATATCATAAATATCAGATATTTACATTGCAGTTCGTAACAGCAGCAAAGTTACAGTTACGAAGTAGCAACATAATAATTTTATGGTCAGGGGCCACCACCATGAGTAACTGTATTAAAGGGTCGCAGTGTTAAGAGGGTTGGGGACCACTGGACTAGATAGATGCTCATGGCTAAGAGCATGTACTGCTCTTAGAAAGGACCTGAGCGTGGTTCCCAGCACCTTCACAGGGTGGCTCCCAACTCCCTGTAACTGAGGGATATGACGCTCTCTTCCGGCCTCCACGGACGCCCGCACTTAAATGTGCACAAACCAACACACACACAAACATAATTTTAAAAAAAGATCTCAGTTTTTTCTTTTTAATGTGTGTGGATGTTTTTCCTGTATGTATGTTAGTATACACGTGTGTCTGATGCCCTGGGAGACCAGAAGAATACACTGGATCCCCTAAGGCTGGAGTTACAGATGGGTGTGAGCTGCCCTGTGGGTTCTGGGGATCAAACCCAGATCCTCTGGAAGAACAGTCAGTGTTCTTAACCCCTGAGCCAGCTCTGCCGCCCTCTGACATTTTAAAGTTATCATTTCTTAAATGTCTCACCCCATCACCTCCCCAAACCCCCCAAGTGCCCTCTTGTTCCAGCAGGTCATCTCTGATACAGCCAAGATAAATTTTCAAAACGCACATCTGATTGGGTGCTGCCCAGCTTGAAACCCCTCATGCCTCCCCACCCCTCTGAGCACAAAGTCCATGGCCTGTGAAGATTGGGATAGGTGTGTCTTTGCCCATATGACTTAGGATGAGTGACTGCTTCCCATCTAAGACTGGGTGCTTTCCTCTCTAAGCAGACAACTTAAACAACTTAATATTGGGTCCATTCCATCTCAAAAACCAGTATGATTCCAGCTGGGTATATGGTGCGCCCCATAATCTCAGCTGCTTGAGAGGTAGGCGAGAGAATTAGAAATTCAAAGCCAGTGTAAACAATTTAGCAAGATCCATCTTAAAAATCATTTCTTTTTAAGGCCTAGGAATGTTACTAAGTGGTAGAGCGCTTTTCTAGCATGCAAAAGTCCCTGGGTCTCACCTCCTGTAAAAAGGAGGGAAAACAGGAAGGGAGGGAGGGAGGGAGGGAGGGAGGAAAAGAGGAAGGAGGGAGGCAGGTAGGCAGGCAGGCAGACTGGCTAATGATAGCTCAGTCAGTAAAGTGGTTGCCTTACAAGCCCAGGACCTGAGTTCAATACCCCAGAACCCACATTTTTAATAAAACAAAATTTAAAATACATGGCATGGCAGTGTAATCCCAGCACCGAGAAGCAGAAAACACGCATGATCTTTGAGGGTCACTGGGCAGTCAGCTTAGCCTACTTGGTGAGTTCCGGGCCAATGAGAGCTCCCGTGTCAACAACAACAACAATAAATGGCCCTTGAGGAATAACACCTGAAGTTTGTTCCCAGAACTCCACAACCACTCCCACCCCCTTCACACACACGTGTACTTGCACATGCATACACACACACACACACACAAGACAGAAGGTGGGGGGAGGAGAGAAAGGAGGAAGGAAGAAGGAGAAACAGAAGACAGTGGTGTGGGAAACCCTAATCCCAGCTAGAATCCTACCAAGAAATAAGTCTGACACCAGACTGGGGACCAGTGGTTTGTGCAGTAAGAGGATAGCATTAGGGGGTGGCTGCTCCTCCCGGCTCGCCCTTAGTACCTGTTCCTGTCCCCCCACCCACCCCCACCACCACCTCGGTTCTGTCTGTGAAGAGAAAAGCTCTCAGATATGGAAAGCACCTGGAACAGCACTTGCTAAGTTAAGGCCTGCTTCACCCTGAGGAGCCATACTGAGAGCTTCATAGCTCAGCCTGTGGAGCCTGCAGACTGGCAGGTTTTACCCTTCCCACTCCTCCCATCATCCCTTGTTTTCCTGGCCAAAGTCAGCTCCTCACATGGGTCTGGCTGAGGGCCGAATTGGCCAGGTGAGTGTGGTCAGTCACAGAGGTGACCACCCAAGATTCCATGACCAGAGTGGCAGGGCTGGATCTACGCTGACGTCTGGGGACCCCAAATCCAAATACCCTTGTCACAAAACAACCAACATCCCTCCACACGCACAGCACAGGCTGACAGCTTGAGGTCCATTCACTGTCCAGCCACTTCATTCTGTTGTCCCCAGGTGACCGGGTTGCATTCCTGTGGTTTGGGGTTTGCTGGAGTTGGTGGCAGTGACTGAAGTCTTGGCACTCTCCCACTAGGGAATGGGGAAGGGGTGGGGAGGGGGCTCTGGGGCCAAATTCCCCTACAAATGAGATTCCAGTGGTTTCCTCAGTTGAGGCGTCTGCAGAATAGAGAACAAACAATGTGGGTTTAAGTTTCTCTGGAAAAATGAGCTGCTCTGCTGAAGATCTAAGCCACCCTTGAGGCCTGCTGCCTCCCCTGGTGCCAAGCCAGACCCCCACCCCACCCCACCCCTGTCTTCCAGACACAGCAGTGAGGCAGCCCCAACTCCCAAGGCCATGCATTCCTCCCCCTGACACCCTCTGTGACCTCAAAAGTGTCACCACAAACAGGCTGTGGCTTTTCCTGACCAGAGAGAACTGGGAACCAGTCTCTGGGACCTCCGACAGGTCTAGGCCAGCTGTGTCTGCTGTTGCTAGTCAGGATTCAGGGTCAGGTTGCCGAGACCAGGAGACATCATGACACTGACTGTTTCTTGGGGGTCCCCAGGCTTTAGTAGCATAGTCCACTGTGACAGCTCCCAAAACGACAGAGCAGAAAGGGACAAAGAGGTAGCATTTATCCGCTGGCTTCTCCTCACCCCCAGCCCAGCACCACCTAAGATGCTAGCATGGTTTAGCCGTGTACTACCATAGCCACAACACAGAGGAGCCTGGAGTCATGATATCCAGACTAGGTAAAGCCACAAAGATGGGGCATGGATTAGTGATTGTCTGGACAGATAGTGACTGCTTAATGGAGACATGGCTTTCCTTATAGAGAAAAAAAAAGTTCCAGAATTAGAAAGAAATAGAGTTCACAAAGAAATAGTGTTCGCAAAGAAATAGTGTTCACACAACATCATGAATGGACTAAATGTCACTCGTGGAGGTTATGGCCCATGCATCTACTACAATACATGGAGACATGAAAGTCCTTTCCCCTGGGGCCTCAGCTGTAAATGAGTCAACAGCTCTGGCCACCCATGGGGGATGAGGAGTCCAGGGGTCCGAGTGGACGTGCCCCCCACCCCCCCAGCCATGGCCCTTCTCCCTAGGTCTCACCTCGCACAAATCCTGGCAGCATTCCTCCCCAATCAGGCAGGAAACCAAAGGCAAACCACACCCTGCTCTCAAGGGCCAGCAGTTTGCAGAGGAGTGGCTGGAATTTGGCTTCTCTGGGCTGGGCTATGCACCTTCTGGTCCAAGATGGAAACAGGAATGAGATGATAAGAAAAAAAAAAAAAAAAAAACGAGACCACAGGCTTGGCCTATGATCCAAGGGGCCAGCCCTCCCCCAGGCAGCTGCTTCCTGGCCCAGAATTCCAGGCCATCAGGGAACTATGACCATGACCCCAGCCTTCGTGGTTATTGTGAAGACATTTGTCACTACAGATGGGCACAACATACTTTAACAGTGATTAAGTTTGACACGGGACTTTTTAAGTATTTAAACTTGTGGTTTGGATTAATCTTTTATTACTTTGTAACAACAACAAAAAACAACTAAGAAATAAAACACCAACTCGGTGTCTTAAGCCGATACCCATCTATTTTGTGTGTGAGCATGCTCATGTATGTGTACATGTGTGTGATCATGTTCATGTGTGTGCACACTTGTATGAGCATGCTTGTGTATGTGTGGACATGTGTGAAAGGGTGTCCATATGTGTGTGAGCACATGTGTCAGCATGCAGGTGGAAAGACAACCTGAGGGTGTCATTCAGTTACTCAGGAGCCTTCACCTTGTTTACTGAGACAGGTTCTTTCATTGGCCTGGAGCTTGCTGGCAGGCCATGAAGGAGCAGAAGGAGTCTCTGTTTCCTCGGGGCTGGCCATTATAAGTGCACACCACCATGACAAGGTTGGCTGATTGATTGGTTTGTTTATTTGGTTTTATACAATGTATTTTGATCATGTTTCCCCTCCCTCTCCTCCTCCCAGATCCTCCCTACCTCCCTCCCCACCCAACTTTATGCTTTATGTTCTTTCTCTCTTTAAAAAAAATAATAATAACTGCAAGGGACTCGAGAGATGGCTCCGTAGTTAAGAGTACTGTTTGCTCTTCCAGAGGACCCAGGTTCAGTTCCCAGCACGCACATGGCGGCTCACAACTGTCTGTAACTTCACTTCTAGGGGACCTGACACCCTCAGACATACACGTAGGCAAAGTACCGATGCACATAAAATGCCACAAATGCTGGGCTCTTTAATCTCAGCAGAGATAGGTAAATCTCTGAGTTCAAGGACAGCCTGGTCTATAGAGTGAGTTGCATGACAGTCAGGGCTACACAGAAACCCTGTCTCAGAAAACTGAAGAAAAAGAAAGTCAAAAACCAATAAAGTAAAAAAATACCAAAATTAAACTAACAAAATGGAATTCATTTTGTGTTGGTCACCTATTCCTGGGCATGGGACTTGCCCTAGAGTGTGGATGTACACCCATGACACTCCACTGGGGAAGACTGGTTTCCCCTGGAGTGTGGTTGTTTACCCGTGACACTCCACTGGGGAAGACTGGTTTTCCCTGGAGTGTGGGTGAACACCCATGACACTCCACTGGGGAAGACTGGTCTCCCCTGGAGTGTGGGTGTACACCCGTGACACTCCACTGGGGAAAACTGGTTTCCCCTGGAGTGTGGTTGTTTACCCGTGACACTCCACTGGGGAAAACTGGTTTCCTCTGGAGTGTGGTTGTTTACCCGTGACACTCCACTGGGGAAGACTGGTCTCCCCTTTGCCAGCAGTGACACTCTACTGGAGTCATTTGCTGATAGCTTCTTGGTAAGGGGTTTTGCTTTGTTTTTAACATGGTTTCTAAGGAGTAAAAGTTCAATCCTCAAGTTTGCAGGGCAAGCATTTTGTCAACTGGATCACCTTCCCAGTCTGACCCTCTTATTAGCTCATACCTGCACAAGACAAGAGGTCCATGTGAGCTCATTAAGTTCCTTGCTTGGGGGTCTCACAAAGTTAAACTTGGCTGTCAGCCAATCAAGACTCTTCGTTCAAGACTGTGAGGAAGAACTCACTCCTAGGGCTCTTCAGTCCGATGGACTAACTCCACCCCTGCAATCCCAGCACTCAGGATGCTAAGACAGGGGATCTTGTCCCAAGTTTAAGTACAGCCTGTTTTCTGAGACAGGGTTTCTCTTTGTAGCAGTCCTGGAAATCGCTCTGTAGTCCAGGCTGATCTTGAACTCAGAGATCTGCCTCCCACTGTTGGGATTAAAGGCATGCACCGCCGCCACCTGACACAAGAGAATGCCTTAATTAATCAGTTAATTTTTTTTCTTGAAATCCATAATAACATTTAATAAATAAAAACACAATTACTCAACTTCATGTTTAAAGTTCAAAGTTAATTCATTTTTTCCACTAATGGTTCCTCATTTGAGGCACAAATAAATCACAATTAGTTAATTTTATATCATTCATGTCTGGTAGGTACACAGGAACCCAATCCTTCCCATCCCAGCACAGTAAGGCTCCTGACATGCTCTTCAGGATGTTTCCCAAGTAACCAGCAAGCAGAGAGCCAGTCAAGGCAGAGTTTTCTAGAAGCAAGCCAGAATACAGCATGGCTTCTAGCCTTTGGGACACATGCTGGCTGTAACTCAGTCCATGACCTCACCTAACTGCAGAGGAAGCTGAGAAGGGCAACCTAGGAGAAAGAAAATTCGAATCTGGTCAGCATACAGCATGCTGGTTGTCATGTTTGCTGCCTGCTGTTGTGGTTTAAATCTTAAACATGCTCCACGGTTGGGGGTGGAGGGGGGGCGTCATACTTTTAACCCTTTATTCTCCACTGAGGGTGCTGCTTTGAGAGGCTGTGATGATTTAGGAATTCAGGTGTAGTTAGCAGATATCAGTAGAGGCGAATGTTGACAGTTAAGAGCATCCCCTGGTTTCTGCCTTGCTCTCTGCTCCCCTGTGAGTGAAGCCTCTACCGCATGCTCTCACTATCATGCAGTAAGTAGCTCCTCTATGACTTCTCTGCCGGAATGGATCAACACCGTCTGAGACCATGAGCCCAAATAAACCTTTCCCCACCTATGTTACTTCTCTTAGATATTACAGAACAATAATCACTCATAGCTCCAGGTGTGTGGTGGGCCACCCCATGCAATGGTGGCAGCAGAGCAGAGATCCCTGCATGACCTAGAAGGAGCAAGAGTAGTAAACTTTTTTCTTTTTTTCCTTTTCTCTCTCTCTCTCTCTCTCTCTCTCTCTCTCTCTTCCTTCCTTCTTTTCTTTTTGTCTTTGTTTTTCATTTCTTTGTTTTGTTTTGTTTTGTTTGTAGGACAGACTTTCTCTGTGTAGTCCTGGCTGTCCTGGAACTTGCTCTGTAGACCAGGCTGGCCTCTAATGCACAGAGATCCGCCTGCCTCTGCCTCCCGAGCGCTGGGGTTAAAGGCTGCACCTCCACCGAACTCAGCAGAGTACTTTCCCTTTACTTATTGTTTCTTCACTGTTATTGTGTGTACGCATGTGTGAGTACAGACACATGCATGCCATGACACACATATGGAGGTCTGAAGACAACAGTTCTCTCCTTCCCCTGCGGTTTCAGGGATTGACCTCAGGGCTTCAGATGTCCCCAGCAATCACTTTTATCCACTGAGCCATCTCCCTAGCCTTATGGTTTTTTCCTCCAGTCAGTGGCAACTCAGCAGGAAGATTTGCTCATCTGACGAGCCTAGGGCCACGCAGGACAGCTCACAAACTGGTCAAGGACACCCGCTTCTGGCCACCCCTGGGCAGTCAGTCCAGAAGCTTAGGTCATTGCCACTCCTAGTCAGGAACAGAACACAGGTACAGATGCACTCAAGACTGTCCCCACGCTTCCTTCAGGAAAACTGAAGAGTCCAAGCAGGGCAGGCCGGAAGATGATAGTGGCATACCCCTACCCATAACCCCGCTGCTCTATTTGTAGACACAGTACCTGGTTTTACTTTTAGATCTAGCTCTCAGGTGTAAGAATCAGCAAACTATTTCCCAAAGCCAAACACCAATTCCCTGGTCCAGAGTGTCTGAGTGATGCTCTCTGAGTCTGTGACTCCTGCCTGTCCATCCTGTGTGAGCAAGGATGCGTGAGAGGAAAGTGTGGACAAGCAGAACTGAGCACACGGGCAACACACATGCAGCTTCTCTCAGACCCTCCCAGTGCTGCCCTCAGAGAGCACAGCAGAGATGTCAGTGGTCCAGCCCTAGCCCTGCAATGAAGCCACAGGACGATACTCAGTGTAGGTGAAGGAGAGGGAATAGGAGTAGGGATCACACCGCTCACCGCCCCACATCCACACACACAGCAGAGAGGACCCTAGAAGGGAGGTCCAGAGGTTGCTGACTCTGTCACTCAGGTGTCAAAGGGTTCTTTAGCCCCAGTCCCAGCTGACCTGACATCCCATCGAGATTGTCCTCCAAGCAGTGTTGTGCAGAATGTGGGAGAGAAAGTTAGAATTTAATATATATATGTATTTCTATCCAAAAGCAAGAAACTCAAGACTTCTAACATTTGGCATCTAGCCTGACCCACGTCCTCCTGATTGTTGGCCAGTCATGTCCCCTGCATGAGTCAGTTTCTGGAAGGAATGAGAATGTTCCATTAGGCGGAGGACTTGACAGACTTATCCTCACTCTGTTGCTTGCTTTTAATATACTGTGGCATGCTAATGCTTCCATGTGCCCAGTTCCAATGCAATCACAGCTTTCAATGTCTGGCTAAGCTAAATGTATACTCCTTAAAAAGTAGCAGTTGTAGGGCGTGCTGGCTCATGCCTGTGATTTCAGCCCTCAGGAGGCTGAGGCAGGAGGACCACCTACAAATTCAACATCATTAGTCTGGCCGACACAGTGAGCCCCAGGTCAATCTGGACTACAGAATGAAACCTTGCACTTGCATGTGCACACGCACGTGCATGCACGCACCACACACACACACTTAAAGGTAGGCAAATGGCTGAAAGGGATTTATGTAATAAGACAAGAAAACAGCAACGTCTCCCCCAGTGAAGACGAGATTTTGTGTGGCGGGGAAAGTGAGGTTCTGCCTATCAAGCGGACTGTAGTGGACTTGTTTCTACAGGCTTCTGTGCTTGCCAGCAGGAAGGTGAAGATGGGAGAGGTATCGAATAAGCAGCTGTTGGAAAAGGAAGAAATACATCAGGGAATTTGGAGACCAAGTTTAAAAGCGTTCTCATTATTTCATGGTTCTGGTGGCTGAAAACCTCATGCATTTCCAAGATCTTTCATATCTGCCCTTCAAACAAGGAACAGAAAAGAAAAGAAATTTTTAATTTGCTTTTTTAAAAAAAAAATTTCTAAATGAAGAGTTTGAGTGGGTTTAAAATCCATTTGCCGGAGGTATTAAAATGCAACATTATTCCAATTTCTTCGTAAGAACAACTGATTGACATGAGAGAAGATGAGAATTTGCAAGCCAGTTTTGAACAAAACCTCTCCATAATTGGTGGATAAAATTGAAAATTGAAAATTAATGTCACGATTTCCTGAACTGAGCCCCACAATGCACCTCGTCCGTCTGGATCTAGGTGTCTTCGTGAGGCCTGTTTTTCATCCTTGGCAGCCATTAAAAAAACTGAACTTTGAAATAAACCAGATTTTAAATAAGGCATTCAAATCCCAGCCCCGCAAAGTGTAAAACCAAGATTTTTCAAAAATAAACAAGCATATTCAATCACGTTGCTCTCATCGTGAGAGCAAAAAGGGATTTGAACTAAATGAAACACCATGAAATCATTTTAAGATATTGTTCATTTTTGTGGTCTCTCTATAGTTTTATGATGTGCATAATATCCTGCATGAACTTATATGTCATGTGTATATTTGATAATGGACATATGTTTTCATAATGTAAGTACGCACATATATGGGTAGTTCATGTGTGTTTCTAGAAAAGTTCTGTGTACGCCCATTACACATAGATGGGAACTGCCGTGACTACTCAACAGTTTTTATTGATGGTTTATATGAACAATAAACTCTGAATTGAAGGATGTTGGCAGTGCCTGTGTTCCCTCCAGTCCTGGCACTAGAGACGACATGGGTCCTACTCTGCCCTGGGTGTGGACCCATGTCATAAAGATGTCTCTGGACTGGGCCTGGCCTACCCTACAGGCACAAGGGATCAATTAAGGCTTCAGGCATGTGTGTTGTTATAGGTTAGAAGTCACAGGCCTGAAAGAATTAACTGAGGGCTGGAGCTGCCCCACTGTAAGGAACGTGATCTCCTCCCCTAGAAAAAGAGCTTGCTGGGCTGGTCGTGGCGCACGCCTTTAATCCCAGCACTCAGGAGGCAGAGGCAGGTGGATCTCTGCGTGTTTGAGGTCAGCTTGGTCTACAGAGTTAGTTCCAAGATAGCCAGGGCTACACAGAAAAACCTTGCCTTGAAAAACAAACCAAAAAGAAAAATTCTCTCTCTCTCTCTTCCTCACCCTTCCCCCCACAAGAAGAAAGAGCTAAAGGCTGCCAGTTCAGGCTAAGGGGGACTTCAAAGGACACTAAAAGTCACTGTCTTTTTTTGGTCAGCGCAGCAAATTGGCAGTAGAGGCTGTGTGAATTCAGACAGCCAGAGGCTGGGCCCGTGGCCTTTTTCTGCTTGTTATCTGGACCTTAACATGGAATTTGGTCCTTGGTTACCAAGATGATCACACAGTCTCTGCTGGAGAGTCCTTTTTGCTGTTAATTTCAGATTGGCATGCTGCAAATAAAGCCTCTGATGCCCAAGAGGCTAAATACCCAGGGTGGTCACAAGAACACCTCTCCCCAAAGTCTTAGGTCGGTCACAAGCCAGGCATAATGGCATATGCCCGTCATTCCAGCACTTGGGAGGCTAAGGCAGGAGGATTTGAGTTTGAGGCCAACCTGGGCTATAATAATAAGACAATGAGACCCTTGTCTCAAAAACAGAGAGAGAGAGAGAGAGAAAGAGAGAGAGAGAGAGAGAGAGAGAGAGAGAGAGAACGCCTGTACTTCTGCTACCTGTGGAGTGGCTCAACCTCCATGAAGCAAAAAGACTTTCCTGAGGAAAGACTGTGTCATTCCATTCCATGTCCTCCCTGTGCTTTTTCTGCCCATAGATGTCGTTTCCTGTATTTTCATTGCTTACAGCAGAAAATCTAGGCTGCCTATACCAACCTATAATGGCCTATTATTCTCCATTCCCAGCCCACTGCATTAGCCATCCACATGGAAAGGGGCTGTGGATTTGAATGAGAACAACCCTGATAGGCTCATGTATTTGAATGCTTAGTCCCCAGTTGGTGGAACTGTTTGGGAAGGACTGGGAGGTGTGGCTTTGTCGGACCTCGGTGTGTCACCGAGGTGGCCTTTGAGGCTTTCCCTGGCTGTCTGCCTCATGACTGTGTCTCGAGATGTGAGCTCTCAGCTATTGCTCCAACACCACATCTACCTGCCTAATGCCACGCTCCCCACCATAACAGTCATGAACTTACCTTTCGGAACTGTAAGCCCCAATTAGACACCTTCTTTTCTAAGTTGCCTTGGTCATTGTGTCTTATCACAGCAATAGAAAATTAAGCAAGACAGGGGCCTTTCTAGCTAATTTGAACAGAAAGAATTTTATGCCTTTATCCTTTGCTAGAGAGCGCATTGGAAAGGCTGGAGAAGCCAGCTACATCTGCAGCAGATCCCGGAAGAACACGCTGGAAAGAATATCTGGGGAAGCTGTGCCTCTCTGGTGCTGTCAGGGAGCTTTAAATGAGGAACTGCTCAGAGACCATTGACTTCCAGAACCATGCTCATAACTGATCAGGGGATCAAAAAGTCATTTCAACAACTTTGTGGCCACCAAACTGGAGACTGGATACCAGAAGGCAGCTGTGCAAAATCCCAGTGTCCACACCATGCTGACCATCAGAAGGAAGATGCTTCCTGTACCAACTCCTTACCCCCAAGTCTGCATAGCAGACATAACTATGTTAGCAAGATCCTAACAGCAAAGGAGTCTGAGGAACGCAGTGTCTAGCTAGCACTCATGCTCCGTAGCTCAGAAGGGCTCACTGGGAGGTGAGGTGGGGGCCACACTGTGCACACATTCTCCCTCAGCAAGTTTGCCAAGCTCACCTGTGTTCCCACTACAGCGATGATTCCAAGGGATTTTTGGGAATACCCCTCCAATTCCATCTGCCCTATTTGAGACCAGGCAGTGATGGTGCGCGCCTTAAATCCCAGCACTTGGGAGGCGGAGGCTGGTGGATCTTTGTGAGTCCAAGGCCAGCCTGGTCTACAGAGTGAGTTTAGGGACAGCCAGGGCTACGTGGAGAAACCCAGCCCTGAAAAACAACGACAATAAAAAGAAACAAAACAAAACCCTCTGCCCTTTTTGAATCTATGACACTTTCCCTGGGCTTTTTGGGTTCCTATGGGCTTAATTGCTCCGCAGAAATATAATGCAAGCTACACATAGAGTAGGTTGGATAACAAGCATCCAAAGATATCAAATATATCAGGCCCTACCCTCTAGCACCTTTGCATAGTAACTAAATTGTGGGAGATGGCGACGGACCTTTGCAGGTGTAATTAAGGATGTCAGGGTGAGGAGGGCAACCCTGATTATCCTTGTGGCCTTGTACCAGCCGGACAGAAGGGGATTGAGACTGGCACAAGAGGAGACAGGGATGATGCAGCCACAAATTCAAGGACTCCGGGCAGCTCCCAAAAGCTGCGAGAGGCAGGAAGTGGATCCTCTCCTCTAGCTTCCAAAAGCAACGTGTCCTAGCCGGCTTTGGTGCTCATCACTGTGAGACAACGTATTTTGGTTGTTTAAAGTCACTGGGTTTGTGGTCATTTGATACAGATGAAATTAATTTTAATCATCTATTTTATTTAACCCAAGAGCCACAAAGCATCATCGTTTCAACACAGCACTGAGATAAAGATTATGAGTAAGAGGGTATGAGATGGCTCGGCAGAGGGGAAAGGCCCTTGTTGCCAAGCCCTAAGCCCGAGGTTGGTCTTCAGTCCTCGTGTGGTGGAGGAGAGAACTGACTCCCACAAATTGTCTTCTGACCCCCACATGCATGCGGTGGCACAGTGCCCCCCGTTCCACCTCACACAGCAAATAGATAAATTTTTGATTATGAATACTACACCTTACATCCTTCATGCTAAGCTAGTAACATCTAAATTGCATTTTATTTTATCCCAAAGCTCTCTCCGTGTGGATTAACCCAAAAGCTGTACCTGACTGATGGTTGCCAGGTAGGATAGTGGAGCTCTGGTCTCTGGGAGACCATCACCAGGCTGAGACTGAAACCTTTCCTCCTCGTAGACAGTGAGCTCCTTGGAGTCGGCAATCTTGTCCCTCCATTTCTGTATCCTGTGCCGAAATGCAAGAGTGCTCAATAAATGTGTGTGAATGGACGATGGAGTTCTCTGAGACCAGGGCGGATACTCGGTCAGTGAAATGCCTGCCAAGAAAACTCAAAGACCTGAGCTCAGCTTCTGACACCCACATACAAAACAGGGGGCAGGCCGGGCGGTGGTGGCGCACGCCTTTAATCCCAGCACTCGGGAGGCAGAGGCAGGCGGATCTCTGAGTTCGAGGCCAGCCTGGTCTACAAGAGCTAGCTCCAGGACAGGCTCTAGAAACTACAGAGAAACCCTGTCTCGAAAAACCAAAAAAAAAAAAAAAAAAAACAGGGGGCAAAGGCATGACCTTGTAATCCCAGTGCTGAGGGGGCAATGACACTGGGATTCTTGAGGCTTGCTGGCCAGCTAGCCTGCACTAATTGGTCTCATTGAGAAACCCTGTCTCAAAAGAAAAAGCAAACAAGGGTAGATGGCTCCTCATGATAGACACCTGAAGTTGATCTCTCACCCCCCCCCAACACATGCACACATCACACACACATACACATGCACACACACACATACATGCACAACTCACACACACACACACTCATACACACATGCATGCACACACACGCACACACCACACACACATACACACATACACACACAACTCTCACACACACCACACAAACATGCACACAAACAAGCACACACACTCTCACACACACACTCACATACATGCACAACTCTCACACACACACGTGCACGCACACAACACACACAACACACAACACTCACACATGCACACACTCTCTCTCACACACACACATTTGTTTGCTTTCTGTTACTGTGATAAAAGCCCTCTGACCGAAAGCCACTCGGGAGGAAAGGGTTTGTTTCTTCTTACACGTCTGTGAGAAGGGAAGGCAGAGCAGGAACCTAAGTAGAAAACACAAAGGAATGCACTCGCTGCCCGGCTCTCTGGCTTCCTCACAGGCTACTTTTAGCTCATTTTCTTCTCCAGTAGCTCAGGACCACCTCTCCAAGAAGGGGCACCACCCACAGTGGACTGGGCCTTCCTACATCAATTAAGACAATATCTCATAGACTTGTTCATGAACCAACCTGATAAAGTCAATTATTACTCAGTTGAGACTTGCTTTCTTCACGTGATTCTAGGCTGTGTCAAGTTGACAGTCACTCACTCGGACACACCCAGGCAGAGATAAATATATAAATGCACACCAAGTGGAGCTCCTACAAGGAAGAAAAAACTATCAGAAATAGCATTTTTTGCTTGTTTACTTAATCAGTTTTCCCTCTTCTTTCCTGGGGAAAGTGAAGGAAACATCAAAAAAAAGGCAAGTTTTTGTTTTGTTTTTTAAATGTATCTTTAAACATTCTGCTGAGGGGATCCCTTCTCTTAGAAAGATTAATGCAGAGCCGAAGTCAGAGAAATAATGTAGTTGAGGCTGAAGAAAGAGATGCTACAAAGCAGGCTATGTCGATTCGTGCCTATAATCCCAGCTCTCTGGAGGCTGAGGCAGGAGGTTGTGGGTTTCAAGTCAACCTGGTCTGTGTAGTGAGACTCAGTTAAAGAAAGAACGAGGAGGGAGAGTGGAAACCACGCCAGTTCTCCACATCACTTTCAGAGGACAGCACAAGAACGGTCCTTCTTGACTCCATTGATTAGTCAGGCGTTACCCTAATGCCAAAACCAAAGATATCACAAGCAGAAAACAGTGGCAGAACAATAGCCCTCATGAGTACAGGTGCCAAATCCTTCATCAACAACATCTCATCAAATCCAAAGAGAATTAAGCAGCATAGCAAGAGATTCACTCCAGGTGTGCTGATGGAAGACTGTAACCCACTAGGGCAGCAGCGTGAGAAAGACAGTCCTACCGACACATATACAAAAACAAGTCATCCCCTTCAGAAAGCTACTTGTGTCCAACGCCGGGGGTGGGCAGAGGAACTGGGCAAGGTCTGTGGGGCCGCTGAAACTGAAATCAGGGTTCTGAGCCAGCTAAGCTGAAAGAAGTGGTTGCATATGAACCAAAAGGTCTAATTGCAGAGAGACAAAAAAAAAAAAAAAAAAAAAAAAAAAAAAAAAAAAAAAAACCACAACCACCCAGGGCTTCCTACATGCTGCATGCTGGGCAAGCAATGTGTCAACTGAGCTACAGTCCCAGGCCATTTCTCCTCTGCGTAGCCTAACCCTTCCACCCAAAAAGCTCAGCAGTCGGTCCTCCCACCTGCCAACTAAGCTAAAACCTACAGACCAAGGTTACCTTGGCTTGCAGCGAGCCAGATTCTTCATACAAAGCTACACCTGTATTCACCAAGGCTGGCATCTGTGGGACCACAGGGATCCTTGAGGATCCCTTTTTATGCTGCTCTCAAGAAGCCTTGGACCACTTTGGACCTTTTTGTGGCGGGCACACTAGCTCAACATGGTTCTGCAAAACCACAGGGCATCAGAAAGCAATCCAGAAAGCAGGCTGCAGAACCTAACAGAGATGCTGGGCAGCCCACTCTCCAGATCAGCCTGCTGGTGTCAGTGAGTGTCTTCAGGCTGAAAACCTGCCCGGATGGGGCTCTACCACTCATCCTGGCTGGACACTCGCTCACAACATCCTGAGAACCCCTGGCAGGGAGGGAGTTTTTTGTCCTGGAGAAGGGGTGACTTCTGCCCTCCACCTAGCAGAGCTTCTTGGGAGAGTGAATCACGGAGCAGAGCAGCGAACCCTCTTGATAGAGCCCTCCAGGGCCTTCCAGCTTCCTCGCTGGCGACAGAAGCCTCATTCCCAGGCTAGAGGTGGCCTTGTAACAGGACAGAAGGTTAGAAAAGACAACACGTGGGCCCAACAGGGGCGTCCAGATCCACGGGATAGGTCTGGGATAGGGTCTCCAGTAGAAGCTCCCCTTCTCACTGTCTCCGTCAACCCACTGTTTCCTCCTGCCACCGCAAGGTGGAAGGGGAAGCCCACAGCACACCTTGGCCTGGGCATCCTCCTGACCACGTGGTACACGGGAAGGGCCAAGCTGGGAGCTTGGGGCCCCCTACACACACCCTAACCGGCGCCTGCCAGGCCAGCCCGCCATTCAACTCCCCACCCTCACCCCCTGCCCACCTCCGCAACACACACAGACCCCTCCCAGCCTGTGACTGCCCCACCTGGACTGTTAGAACACCTCTGGGGCGGGGCCGGCCGCTGTCAAGGCCACGTGTAGGGCCTCAGGGGAGGAGGAGGACGGACGGAGGGCGGGCTGTTCTTAAAGGCGGGTCCTGAGGTTTGCTGGCGCCTGCTGTCCTGACTTACCTGAGTTCAGCACAGTTTGATCCTGGGAGCCGTAAGTGAGTGCAGCGGGAGCCGTGAATAGGTAGGTGCCTTTACTCATTGGAGTGTGGGTGGGGGAGCTCAGTCCAGAGCCTAAAGAGATCTAAGGCCGCAGCCGGGGTGCAGGGGTCTTGGTCTTGGCCTGGGGTCTTGGACACCTGATGAGAGCCTGGACAGCCCCAGGCGTCCTGACTCCCAGGCAGAGCTCTGAGACTGGCGGGACTAGGAGACTGTCCGCTGTCCCGCAGGCCCTGCCTGCTGCCCCAGGTGAGGCTTCCTGGATCTTGGGGAGGCAAAGGACAATGAGGAGGTAGGCTCAAATGATAGGGGTCCTGGGTTGTGCTTTGGGGAGACTGGGATTTCATCCTCTGCTTCCCCTACCTGGGCTTATATGAGGCCATAGTAAGTAAAAAAGAGCTCAGCAAAGGAAGATCATAGGACTTTCCTGTGCCCCAGAAGGTCCTTGCCCCGGAGTTTTGGGGAGGAGAAGAGAAAGAAACAGAGTTAGAATCTGAAGAGAAGGTAGGAGGGAGCTGTAAATAGGGCAGAGCTAACTGGAATCCTTCCTAAGACACAGGCCTCTGTGTGTGTGTGTGTGTGTGCCCAGGCACTCCTCCCTAAGACTTAGAGCTGAAAGGAATCAGCTAGAGAGGTGCACTGGGAAGACACGGGCTGTATAGCAACATCCCAGAGGAGCAGAGGAGCCTGTGTCTGGGACCAGGGATGACTTGGGAAGGTTCGATGAGAACCTACAGAAGGGCTTCCTGCCCTCGGCGTCTCCTTGGATTTTCAGTACCAGTTGGCTCCAGAATCCCAAAAGGGGGCCGAGGTAGGGGAGATCTTACGCCTGTGGGAAGAGAGCAGGGTGATCGTGGAGGACTGTCAGAGGCAAGAATACCCACCGTGAACTCCCGGACACACACTTGTAGCCTGGGCAAGTCCCTCAGCCTTGCCAGTACTCCCCCCTTCACCACTGTTGGGAAATAGAAGGAGTGTCAAGTGTCTTATTATCAGGTCATCATCAGATGGGAAAACCACTGAGATCTGTCTGGAGAGGCACAGGGACAGCCTCGGGATGAGCATGTGGGTAATCTCCAGTCCTGGTCGTGGGGGATACTCAGGTTCCAGTGCACCCTGCTCAGTGTCCCCAGCTTCCTCTGTAGGCCTGGCAGTGAACCCTGCAAGCTGCGCCTGCTCCCTGGACTCTTGGAGACTATGTGGGAAAAGCTGTGTCTTGCTTGGGCTCTGTGTCCTCAGCTGCCCCCAAGGAAGGAGCTCCAGCCAGCTCCCTTCCACTGCCATTTATAGATATGCTTCCCCACATGGCATCCCCACCCCTGGACCCAGCCAAGAAGTCAGATAACAAAGCCATAGGAGCCTGGGGTGAGGAGCCGAGCCAGGCGGGGTGTAGAGGCCAGGCTTTCTGTCATTTGGCATATCAGGGCCCCCTCTGTGTGTCCCTTCTGCCTTTGAACTCCATGTGGCTGAAGGAGTTAAGATTACCAAGGTCCAAAGCCTAGATTTGAATCCCAGATCTGAACCCTCTGTTGGTTCCTTTCAGGATTTTGTTGTTTATTTGGTTGGTTGGGTGGGTGGGTGGGTGGGTGGGTGGGTGAGTGGTGGGGGATTGAGACAGGGTCTCATGTGTCTCCAGCTGGCCGCGAGCTCTCTGTGTAGCTCCTCATCCTCCTGCCTCTACCTCTCTCTTGCTTGGATCACAGGTGTATACACCACACCCGATCCCTAAAACTTTATGGACGTTTGTGAGTCTGGGTAGCTTCAGGGGCAGAATGGATGGAGGGCAGAGGCTCTGGCTGGAATGCCAGCTGTACACAGCATGTTGGCCAGTACCTGGCACCTGATGGGGATGCTCTGTAGCTGGGAACCCCTTACGAGGGTGTCATACTCCATAAGCCCCCAATTTCTAATTCATCTCCGGAACTGTCCAGTGGTTTCCCATGCATCACCTTGTGGCTTCACGCTCTGACACGGGGAGGGAGGCAGCAAGGCTCAGGCTGCCAGAAGGACTAACAGCACGTTCCTGTCCCACCCAGTTTTCTCACTGGTCTGTCCTAGGACCTTTTACCTCCTCCCCTACACACCAATCCATGAGAAACAAGTATGTAGCATCAAGGTTAGACAACAGGAAGAACTTTTCACAGGAAAGGAGATAGCAAGTTAGGGCATTTCTTTTTCTGAACGAGCCCCGGGGGAGTGACTATCATCTGATCCTATCACTCCCCAGTGGCTCTCTTTTACCTCCTGGGTTTGAATTGTCAGCCCTGAGATGAGCCTAGGAGTCTCAGCAGAGTCTACCTAGCCCACCTGCCCCACCCTGCCCCTCCAGCCCAAGCGCCTCTGTTTCCTGGATACCTTTGACTTCCCATCTGGCCCCTGGGCCTTTGCACATGTCACATGCCGCTTTGAACACTGCCTTGCCTCCTCATTCTTACCCACCATGCTCAGCTAGCTCCCTCTTTTCTGCTTTGCATGTCTCCTTCCTTCTCCACAGAAGTCCTCCCTGGCCTTCCCAGCGGGGCCATGGAATCTCCTTCGTGTCCCCTTCCTCTGTACCTCTGCTCTTTTTATTGCAAAATGGGACAATAGTGGTACCTATCTCATCAGGTTGTTACAACAACTTGAAGGGGCTTTTTGTATAATTCTCAGGGCCTCTGAACTTAGTAGTTCCCCACACACATCAGCCCACATCTGTTTAGAAATACGCGCATGACATAGTAAGCGATTGGCAATCATCCTTTTCAGTCACCTAACCGTCACTTGCCTAGGCTTAGATCTACCAGACACTGTCCTAAGCATACGATTAAGGCTAGCTCATTTGTCAAATGAAGGAACTAAGACAGGGAGAAAAATTATTTCCTTTGTCCAAACTTACACAGTCAGTGAGTGTCAAAGCCAGGAAACCAACTGGGCCTTTAACTGAATGAGATGCTTTGTTCTTCACTGAGAACCCAGGCAGGGGCTTCACCTACAGATGGCACTCAGATCACACCCTCCTCTTTCAGGTCTTTGGAGCTCTTGGGAGCAGGCTATAGCTCTGGGGTAGAAGTGAGGCTGATCAGAAGCCAAAAGCGCTGGACTCACGGCCGCATCATGTCCAGCTCCCTGCTGGCTGGAGGTCATGTGGTCAGCTTGACTCCCCACGAAGAATCCAGGATGGCCCTGCACCCAAGCTCCAACCCCAGCCTCCCAGCACTGTGTCCTTACTACACCACAGAGAGCTGGGGAACCCAGCCTCTGATGGCCCCCACACTCTGCAAAGGCACCTCCAGCAGGTTCCAGCCTGCTCAGCAAACAGAAGCCAAAGCTCACTGCCCCCTGCAGCACCCTGGGGAGCAGGCCTCAGGGACCTCACAGGACCTCGACTCCTGCATTGACTTCTCACTGGAGACCCTCAACCAGATGATCCTGGAACTAGACCCCACCTTCCAGTTGCTTCCCTCTGGGACTGCTGGTCCCCAGGCTGAGCAGGCCAGCAGCATCACTTCAAGGAGCAAGAAGGAGGAACCTGAAGCCTTAGGTAAGGATTTGGGGCATAAGCAAGAGGGAAGCTGGGAGACAGAACTCAATCAAATAGGGGCTCTTCTACGAAATTTGAGGTGCAGGGGTTCTTGTCCTGTGAGGAGTACAATGAGCCCTAAACAAACTTCTGACCTTTCTGATTTCTCTGCTGCACAAAAGGCATAAATACAGATTTCCCTCACCAACCAACTCTGCCTGGTCCCTGAGTTTGGAAACTGGTAGACTCCAGTTTCATATGGTTTTTATGAGAACTCAGATGTGCTGGTCCATGTAAGCAGCTTCCACAACGATGTGCACATAGTAAGAGCTTCCTAAGTGCAGAGTCCTTGGACCTTACTTAAGCTCTTGATGTTACTCTTTATAGCCTAAGTCTGGTCTCCTAAAATTATTGCAGGATTTCTAGATGGTCCCCGATCCCTGCTTAGGGGAACATCTCTTGAGAAAGGCCCAAGATGGATGGGATGTGATAGAGGCAGAACACAAGAAGTAGGATGCTGATTCCCTGTTTGGGAAACACAAGTCCCAATCTGAAGCTTCTGCCCATTCCCATGGTGTAAATTCTCCCAATTCCGAGCTACTGACGGGACGTCACCGAGCGTACAATTGAAAGTGAAGTAGTCCTGCTCTGTAGAACAGCACTATACATCAGAGGCCATAGTGGCACACACCTAGACGCTCACTCTGCACGGGGGTGGAGGGGTCTTGAGTTCTAGGCTAGCCTGCACCACATAGCAAGGCCCTGTCTCCAAACTGGGGGGGGGGGGGGGTTTTTAAAGTGGGAGGGTTTTTTAAAGCTGGGAATGTAACTCAGTGATAACCTAAACTGCCCTCAGCACAAAAGAAATAAAATCTCACTGTACCAATACAATAACCATAAAATCTCAGCCTGCATTATAGTAAGAGAGCGAGGATGTGTATGGGTTTGGGGTGTGTCTGACCTTCCGTATTACACACATATATTTTCATTTTTTATATTCTTTTAAATCTTCTGGAGACAAGAGTCTGTGTAGCCCAGCCTAGTTCTTACCAGTCCACCTCCCCTCCTGAACAACTGGTCAGCTTTCGTTTTGAATGTCAGCTATTTCAGTATCAGTTTGCAGAATGCAGCTGCTAATAATGACCAAGTTCGGCAACCAGCTAGACAACATCAGAAGCCTGCAGTCTCCAGCTCCTAACAAGCTGGTACAAGCTGACACCAGCACACACAGCCAGGGGAATCTGGGAAGCCCTGGGTGCTGATTCGGTTCCCCACACTTGAAACATCTCGAGGGTATTCTGGGAGTGAGGGAGCAGCAGAGGCATCCGTCAAACAGATGGAAAGGTCAGGTCCCCGGAGGTCAGATAGCAGGGGGTGCACACAGAAGCCAGGCTAACATCCACTTCCTGAGCGTTTGCTGCATGCTAGGCCCTGTCTCTCTGCTGAGTGCCTTCTACAGGATCTCATGTAGCCCAGGCTGGCCTCAATCGTGCCAGGTAGCCCAGGATAACCTTAAATTTCTCATATCCTCCTGCCTCCTCTTCCCAAGCGCTAGGATTACAGATGTGTACCTCCATGATTGACTTGTATGGAATTTTCCTATCCTACCCCATTGAGAGGAGAATTTGACTTCACTGTACAGATGAAAAACTAAGTTAACATGGGCTTGAGTAGGGAACCTGTTTAGCCTGACCCCTGGGTTCAGGCTGACCTGATGCAAGCTATTGACGTCACCTCTATGTCTTTGATTCCTCATCTATAAAATGGACAAAATAAAGAGTTCCTACCTCCAAGAGTACAGCGATTAAGAGAAAGGATTTGTTGCCTGTTTGTCACAAGTCTTGGTGAGCCATGGTAGAGTGGGGGGGGGGGGGATTGCCTGTACAGCCAGCCCCAGGGCAGTTTAGATTCTGAGATAGAAGTCGGCACAGCACCCAAGCCTTCTGGCACCCATCAGGGGATCCTGGCCTCCCACTGCTTCCCCTCTTCCTGCCAAGCCTATTACAGGAGCTGTCTTCTCCTGCAGCAGCCTTCTGCTGCTGAAGGCCAGTCATGGGCATAGCACTGCGGGGAAGTGCTTTAGACCTAATTACCGTTGGCAGGAGCCAGCCCAGGGTTTCAATGTTCATGCCCCAAGGCAGGGATTCCACCCGGCCAAGACCAGTTGGGGCAAGATCAGTATTAGGAGTCCGCAGGTACAGGGTGGGGTGCAGAGTAGACTACAACCAGCTCTTCCTCCGCTGAAGGCTTGGTGAAGAGCAGATGACTGTCAAGGCAGTGGTCCCCATCCTCAGATTGTCCAGGGACAGCCTGTCACCCGAAGCATGGGTCCATCCAACTCTGGGGAACAAAGAGTACAGGAAGGTTGGCAGTGACCAGGAGGTCCTTACTGCCCTCCGCCATGCCACCTCCTCCTTCTCCTCCTTTAAAAAAAAAACAAACAAACAACAAATTCTTGCTCTTTAGTCCAGGCTAACCAGCAACCAGTCTCTCTCTAGAGTTCTGGACCACAGGCACCCTCATCTCCAACCCCTACTCACATGCTTCTCACAGAACTCCCTCCTAAAACATCAGGGCAAGGTCAGCACCCCCTCAAGGGGCTGGTCTTCCCTTACCAAGAGTGGCAGATACCACACCACAGGCCCGCTATGCCCATCTCAGTCTCCCCAAACCCTCCAGTGGGCCACTGTTGCTGGCAAGAAGGATTTCACAGTCCGGGACACTGCTGAGAATTCTGGGTGAGGTCCCTTACATCTTCACATCCTTAGAGTGGATTCTACCCCCCCAAAACTCCCGCATACACCCTGGTGCCACATCCCATCCATCCTCCTTCGAGGCACCCTGTCATCAGGAAGCGGCAGAGGCTCACCTCCTCGCTTGGTAAAGCTGGAGCCATCCTCTCGTGACTCCCTAGACACATCTGAATAGATTGTTCGTGGAGATTAGCTCCTAAGATGCAGAGTCCCTGCAGCTGCCATGAAGGAAATCACAGGGGTCTTGTTTTATAGATGTGTTAGCTGAGGTTGAGGAAGGAAGCCATGGTCCTACCAAGTGGCAGATCAGGCTGTTTCTAATCCTTAAAGCCCTTGTTTCTGTCTGTCTCCTTAAACTGGAGTTTCCTTAGAGGAAGCCAACAGGCTTCTCCTCTGAAATGCCCCCCGCCCCCCAGCACCTTTCTGAAACTCTGTCAGTACCCCCTTCCTTGCCTCCTGTTCACCTCTCCTTAGACTCGTCCTTCAGAGTCACCACCCCAGAGGGATCCTGGCTCCTAGACCCAAACACCATCTCCCTTATCCTCTCTACGACCTCCCACCCCATCCTTGGATCAGGTCCCCACATTTCATTTTCCAGCAGTTTCTGCCAGGCAAGGCTGTTTGCCAGTCCCAAGGGCAGGCTGTTTAATAACTGTCTCTCCTCCCCCCACCCACATGCCCTCCCTTCACTGGCCAGGCCTGCGGCTGGCGCCTGCATCCACCCTACACTGCCGGGACTTGCCCCACAGGCCTGTAAACAGCGGCTGCACCCCAGGGATGGGGTGGGAGCCTCCACCTCCCCAACCATATCCACCTCAGGACAAGGAGTGGGGGTGTGAGTCACAGCACAGGCCCCTCCCACCCTGCTCAGCTCCCAGGCAAGGTCTTAGATATTTTTATGACCCATGAAGTTGGGGGCTAGGAGCCTCACCAGGTCAAGAGACCCACTCCAGAGAAGACAAACACCAGAAAGGCCTTAGAATGGGATCCCAAAGAGTTCTTCTAGAAGAGGCCACAAACACAGCTCAGGGGCAGAAATTGGGGCCCTCCACTCCTTTAGTTCTGTGGCATTGAACAACTCACTCAGCCTAGCTGAACCTTGAGTTCTTATTGGTTACACGGGGATCAATAGCATTTTCATAGAGCTGCTGTAACAGGCAGGATATGCTATGTTGCATGCTAGCAATTGCCTGTCTTTGGCAAAAATGATGCAAGAAACCTCAACTCCTACTTTCACTTAATCTCCAACCCCAGTTACCTCCTCTGTAAAACCAATGTCTGAACTACCCAAGGGCCATGCTGAGGGTTAGCGGTGGTTATGGGCATAAACAGTATAAAGTCTTTATAAATATAGAAGCTAGCCAGGTGGTGCATGCTTTTAATCCCAGCAGCACTTGGGAGGCAGAGGCAGGCGGATTTCTATGAGTTCAAGGCCAGCCTGGTCTACGTAGTGAGTTCTAGGACAGCCAGGACTGTTACACAGAGAAACCCTGTCTCAAAAAAAATCAATCAATTAATAAATAAATTCAAAAATAGAAGCTGGGGCTAGGGGTGCAGCTCAGTAAAAGGCCTGGCCTAGCATTCATGAAGCCCTGGGTTCTATCCCCAATACTCCAGGTGACACATTAAAAACTAGATACGGTGGCTTCTACCTGTGCTCACTGAGAAAGTAGAGACAAAACTATCAGAATCAGTTCAAGGCTATCCTGGGCTACATGAGGAGTTTGGGTCTAGATTGTATCTCAAAAGGTTTTGGTTCGGTTTGGTTTTCAAGACAGGGTTTCTCTGTGTAACAGCCTTGGATATACTGGAACTCGGTTTGTAGTCCAGGCTGGCCTTGAACTCAGAGGGATCCGTCTGTCTCTGCCTCCCAAGTGCTGGGATTAAAAGGGTGCATCATCACCACCACCCAACAATTTTTTTTAAAGTGAAGGAAAGAAACCTGCCAGCCTCCTGGAAAACTCTCTGTCACTCACTCTCACAGCCTCTGAGAGCCTACAATGCAGTTCCCCGAGTCTCCTCTGTCGCTCCATTCTCTTAAGCCAAAGATCCCCATTTCAGCTAGTGAGGGCCTCTCACTGGAACACCTGGTAGGGAATGCTCTTTCTGTGAGGAGGCCTGCTGAGAACCTGGCTCCAGTCACCCATGTTTGCTCCTCAGCACCACCCTAGAGGGCTGGGTCTAGATCACCGCTTTGCAGATAAGGAAACTGAGGCCAAGAGAGGTCTGGAAAGTTACTCAGTGCCTCCTGGCTAGAAAGAGGTAACATCAAGATTCCCGCCCAAGTTTGTGTGGCTGCAAAGCCAGGCTGTCTCTGCATCCCCTGAACCAGCAAGCCCGAGTCAGCCCACCAGCCCTGTGCATGCCCACTTCCACCCAGGACCCCGGGTTCAGGCACCACGGGCTCATGGGAAGGAACCATGAGTACCCAGGGCAGGCTGGACTCCACAGTTCTGAATAGGGAGGGATGAGCTATTGTTAGTAAAGTGAGTGCTCTCCAGGACCCTACCCTAATTTCCATCCTGGGAAACCATGGATAGGATTCATGACCCTCTAGAGGGGGGACAGCTTGTGCACCCCCAGTTTCCACCACCTTTGCCAGACAGCGCTCCACCCATTGATTCTCTCTGACTCCTGCCTCTCACCAATGCTTTCTTTCTCCCCTCACCTCCAACAAAGATATAAAGTACATCGAAGTGACCTCCACCAGATCAAGATGCTTCGACGGTCCCCAACGCTGCTCCAGCCCGTGTGTGACTCCACCCTTTGGCTCCCCACGCAACGGCAGCCTCCTTTTCTCCAGAGACATTCCCCGAGAGACTCGAAGCAGCAGCGAGAGCCTCATCTTCTCTGGGAACCAGGGCAGGGGTCCCTCTCCCCATACCCCATCTTCCCTTAGCAGTTCCAGCTCTGGCCTGGAGAGCAGGGCCTCAGTCTCCCCACTGGCCACTCCTCCAGGTTGGGAGAAAGGACCAAGGGCCCCACAGCGGGGCAGCAGGGTCTCTGTGCTGTCAGCCAGCCCCACGTCAGATGTCAGCTATGTATTTGGAAGGTAAGTTCACGACATTGCATGCATGGTAACACACACATGGACATGGACACACACACACACAACAGTTCTGTTCTGTGAGCAAAATGTATGGGCATCAAGAATAGAAGAATACACGTTGTCTGGGCTGTGGTGGCACACTCCTTTAATCCCAACACTTAGAAGGAAGAGGTAGGTGGATCTCTGTGAGTTCAAGGCCAGCCTGGTTTACAGAGCTAGTTCCAGGACAGCCAGGGCTACACAGAGAAACCCTGTCTAGGAAAAGAAAGAAAACAAAAAAGAATACATGTCTTTTCTACGGTCACAGCCATTTCTATCTCAAATTCCCCTCAAAGCATTTAGATCATAATTCAGTGTTCTCAACTCATGGCTTCCATTGACCTTTTGAGAATACAGTACTACGTTAATGAGACTCACCTGTCTTCTTCCCAGCCCCCACATGACCCATCTGGAGGAAGGGTCTTTAAAATTCGGGGGTGGGACCTGGAGAGGTAGCTCAATGGTTAAGAGCACTGCCTGCTCTGGCTTAGGACCCGGGTTCAGTTCCCAGCCCCCACACCACAGCTCACAATCGTCTGTGCTCCGGTCCTGGGAGATCCAGTGCCCTCCTCTGACCCCCACACACAGCACACAGGCACACCACAGGCGAGACCCTCACACACATAAAATAAATAATTCTTTAAAATTAATAAATAAATCTCAGGAGTATAAACAGACTTGGGAGGCTGAGATGAAACATCTAGGAATGAAAGCCCCCCCCACACACACACACTCCCTGTGCCACTGACAAAACCAGGTAGGAGGCGCCAACCCCCTGGGCAGGGATCCCAGCTCACTGATCTTAGGCCTCCCAGTAGAATCGCACAACAGCCCATCCTGCTCCAGGATAACCAAACCACAAGACCTCAGTCCCACACACCAACTCCAAAGGCATTGGCCATGGTGGTCCCAGGCATAGGAACCAGGGATCCACCACCATGCTTGCTGGCCTAGCGGTGTTAGCCTCCTCCAGTAGAACGCTGCCTCGTACCAGCCACAGGCATGTCCGGTCCAGGTGCAGCAACCTCTCGGCAGGCCTTTTGAGATTTCTGGGGCGTGGAGATCCTCCTGTCTGTGATGGCTCTGTCAGATCAGCCTGACTGGGAAAGCAGGAAAAACCCAGGCCAGCCTAACTGCTGGAGGTTAAACCCACCAGTCAGCTTAAATGACAAAAGGTCCCCCGGTTCTAGGAAGGTTCTATACCCCATTGCACCCTTGAAATTCAGATGGGGGTACTCTTTGCTCTGGGTTTGGGGTGAGTGTATATGCAGTGCTCTATTTGACCCCAGATAAGGCCCCCAGATGGCTAGATTCCAGAACACAGCGCTGGTCCCCAGTCACCACCTGACACCTAATACTCCACCTGCTTTCTTCTGCAGCAGCCAGTCCCTCCCACACTCAAGCCTCTCCAGTTATCAGTCGTCTTCGCGATCCTTGGCGAGTCCAGCCAGCTCCTCTTCCAGCCTCCACAGCCTGGACCGAGGGTCCCCGTGTGTGAGACCTGGTGATGCCCAGGCTCCCAGCAACCCAATACCGAACATGGGCCAGCCCCAAGCGGCCTACTGTCCTCCAGTAGCCAAGGAGCAGGCCAGCAGTTGCCCCGCTTCTGTCACCAACTCCATGGTGGACGTACCCATTGTACTAATCAATGGGTGCCCAGAACCACAGTCTCCCCCAGCCTGGCAGACACCAGGACACCAGGGCTCTGTCCAGCCTCGGGCTGCATCTCCCAGCCACCCCTGTCAGGCTACCAAGAGCCACAGCCAGACTCTGCCAGATGGTCCTGTCACTGCATCTCCAGACGGTATGTTGTAATCCAACACCTTTAGCATCGGAGGATTTAGTTAAGAGGACTAGTCAAAGACCAAGGGGACTTGGCGACAGGCAGTTAACACTTTTATCGACTACCCGCTTTTATTGACTGCCACAATGTTGGTGCACCAAGCATTGTGTCAGGGTGTGAGGATACACAGATGGACACAGTCTAGAAAGAGTGATCCAACCCAAGACCTACCATAGAGTAGGGTCCTTGCAGAGGTATAGACACTTCACAGGTGACAGATGAAGGAGTGGATTAGGCAGCTTGGAGAATGGAGGAGGTGACGCTGAAGCTAGCCAGCACCCAGAGGAAGGGATAAAAGGCATTCCTTGCAGAGATAGCTGTGACCTCATAGCGAGGGCAGTGTGCCCGCACAGCAAAGCAAGGAAACTTGTGGGATGTTAGGTGCAGGTCACTGGGAATAGTGGCAGATTGTGGCAGAGTGGCAGAGGACAAGCTAAAAAGTGGGTTGTACTCTTTAGACAACAAGGGCCATTTTACTCTTTAGACAATAAGACACTGAAGCAGGGAAGAGGATGTGGGGTCAGCAGTGCAAACGTAATGGTTCACCATGGAAGCTGCCTGGCAGAGGGTTATGAGACTGGAACCGGAGCTGGGCCACTGGAGAGAGGGAGGAAACAGAACTAGGCAACCCTCAGGCAATCTGAACAAGATGCGTGGTGACTGACTGGCTAACCCAAGGAGAGCCAGAGAGTCTATCGGTCCTCGCTCTGACGTTCACGGATGACAAGACCATAGCGGGCAAGCGGGGAATGGAGACAAGGCATTCCAACACAGATGGCTGAAAACCACAAAATAGCAAACACCCTTCTTCCCGGAGCCTGTGACTATAGACATCCAAAGAACCCAAAGCAGTAAACACAAGCTCAGCTGGAGCACCCTTGGGGTACACACCTCCCATGAGCAGAGACCCAAGGACTTAGTCCCAGACTCTCCTCCCTCAGCTATCTGGAGGCAGATTCTGGAAAACAGGAGAAAATAGCACCTCAGCCAGGTCTTTCAAACAACAAACTCTATCTATTACTGGGGGGCCCCACATGTCACAAAGCACATGCGAAGGTCAAAGTACTTTTTTAAGTGGGTCGACTCCTTCCACCTTTACGTGAGTCCAAGGGATCAAACTCAGATTGTCAGACCCGCATGCCAAGAGCTATGACCCACTGAGCCATCCTGCCAACTCTATTTCCAGCTTTTGTGATAGGGTTTAATTCTGTAGCCAAGCTGGCTTTGACCTCAATGCAATCCTCCTGCCTCAGCTTCCCAACTTCTGGGATGACGGCCATGAATCACCACCTGGTTTTATGGGGTGTTAGGGATCGAACCCAAGGCTTCATGTGTGCTAGGCAAGCACTCTACCCACTGGGCCACGGCTCCGGTGGGGTTTTCCTCTTTAGGCCATTTAGAGAGACCCTGGTCATGGACTCCTAAAGGACAAGTGGAATAGGATCCCTGGGAAGAAGAGCAGGACAGGTCTCCAGCATTCTCCCCCATTGTCTCTCAGCCACCCTCTACCCAGTTTACAGAGTGCCCTTCTCTGCCTGTCTCCAGGTGCTGCCAAGGGCATGCAGCCCACCATGAAGTTCGTGATGGACACATCCAAATACTGGTTTAAGCCAAGCATTACTCGAGAGCAAGGTAAGGCCAGCACTATATTTTAGGGGACAAGTGTCCCCATAATTATGTCTGGCGAGTACTAAGAAGCAGGGAGATAGGGTCCTGGGTCACGGTGGTAAGGAAGGTGGACAATAGCAGCCCATGGAAGGGTGGGTGACCTGCTGGCCTTATTAGGAATTAGGAAGTAAGCAAAACCTGCAGAAAGTAGACAGGAGCAAGGACTTCCTGGGGACAGAAGGTTGTGTGACTTCTCTGGGAGGACCCTGTGGGGATGGGCAGAGAGAGGGTCCGTATAGAGTGGATCAGCCTCTAACCAAGCACTGTTCCAGCGATTGATCTGCTGAGGAAGGAGAAACCAGGTGCTTTCGTCATCAGGGACAGTTCCTCCTACCGGGGTTCCTTCGGCCTTGCCCTGAAGGTACAGGAGACGCCAGCTTCTGCCCCAAACCGACCAGGTACGTGCCTTTTGCTTGATCACCTCAGAGTCCTCACCATGGTGGACTCTGTCCCAGTTTGACAGTGACGATCAGGATGACTCCCAGGAAGAGAGTCTACCTCCTGGCTCTCCCAGCTGCCCTCCAACACCTAGGCACCATGAGGAGCATCTCTGAATGCCTGAGATGCCCCTGCCTTCTCAAATTACCTGTTCCACCCTTTAAGGATGGAGGAGAAAGGTCCCAGCCTCTCGTCAGGCTGCTATCTTCTGAGCACTTCTGTCTAGCCTGGATTTATCTCCAGGAACCTAATATGACTAATGTATGCGTGGTCTTATCACACTCCCAATAGCTTATCGTTCTTGTAATAACTTACCACGTGTTCAATAGCTCATCCTGCTGGGCGGTGCCCTTTGATCCCAGCACTCGGGAGGCAGAGGCAGGCCGATCTCTGTGAGTTCGAGGATAGCCTGGTCTACAGAGCGAGTTCTAGGACAGACAGGGCTACACAGAAACTCTGACTTGTTAAAAAAAAATAGCTCATCCTGTGTGGGAGAGCTTATCACGTGTGTAACTGCTAATCACATGTGTGTGATAGCGTGTTTGCTATCGTAAGATCTCATGGACTTATCTGGTAACTCAGCACACACATCTCTGAGGGGTCTACCGCATGCCAGACCCTGTGTAAGAACTAGGCATGTAGGGGACTTACTCCCATGCGGAAACCACCTCATTGGGGAGTTTAGGTGAGAAAAAATAGCAACCATGCTACGAGGTCCCAGGGTTACAGTCCCCTCACTTAAGCCTAAGGGTGAGTGAGTCTCAGGAAGTGAATGACACCCCCCCCCAGGAATTAAGACATAGAATGAGGACGGACTACCCAACCTTGTGTTCTTAGCAAGGGTTTGGGGGGTTGGCTCAGTGGTAGAGAGAGTGCCTAATAGGGGTTACAGCACAGCAGAGGGTGAGGAGTGGAGGGGGCCATCAGCCACCTCTGGGGCGGGTGCTGGTTTTCAAGGAAGCTTTTCAAAGAGCCTCCCAAGAGCCCAAATGGAGGAGGAAGCTGTGGTTGGTGAGGTCAAAGGGCACTCTGCTGCCTGTCAAAGCCGGCCTTGTCCCTGAGGCTGATGGGAAATAATGGCACCTGGGATGGGCTGGGGCCATTTCTAAACACAGCCTCATCTGAGCGAAGTGGCTGCCACTTTGGAGCCCGTGAACACAGGCTTCCTAGGTGCAGCTCCACAGAGAGGCAGAGGCTCCTGCGAACCTCAGAAGGATCTGGAAGAAGTGGGCAGGATCTCCTGCGGGCCAGGCTTTGGCCAACATCAAGATCTGAAACAAAACTCCTTCCTTCTTTGTCCAGGTGAGGACAGTGCTGACCTTATACGTCACTTCCTGGTGGAGTCTTCAGCCAAAGGGGTGCATCTGAAAGGAGCAGATGAGGAGCCCTATTTTGGTAAGCCTCCCCAGCCTCTGCAGCCTCTCTACCCTCCCCAGCTTCCCTAGTCTCTGCAGCCTCCACAGCTTCCCTAGCCTCCCCAGCCTCTCTCCCCTACCTCCCCAGCCTCCACTCTCCCCAGCCTCCCCAACCTCCACCCTCCATAGCCTCCACAGCCTCCCTAGCCTCCAGGCCTTCCCAGCCTCCAGGCCTCCAGGATGTGGTCTCCTGCACTGTGAAGGGTGCTGGGAAAGCCCTACTTACTTACTCAGGGCTTCCTGCTCCTTTGTAGGGAGCCTCTCTGCCTTCGTGTGTCAACACTCCATCATGGCCCTGGCCCTGCCCTGCAAGCTCACCATCCCACAGAAAGGTAGGTGGCTGGGTCACACCTGTGGGCTCTTACTAAAAGTGGCTACCGAAGTGGTCACTTCAACCTTGTTTATGACTTATTTTAGGGTCGGTATGACAAGGGTCTGATCTGGACTAGGTCCATGTCTCTCCATTTTCCGCCTGTGAGAATTTAAGGATGTCCACTCCTCTGAGCCCCCAGTGCCCACCACACACACACAAATAAGAACTTGTTTTTGGTTTTTTGTTTTGGTTTGGTTTGGTTTTGGTTTTTCAAGACAGGGATTCTCTGTGTAGCTTTGGCTGTCCTGGAACTCACTTTGTAGACCAGGTTGGCCTCAAACTCACAGAGATCCTCCTGCTTCTGCCTCCCAGGTACTGGGATTAAAGGCGTGCGCCACCCCTACCCTACAAGAACAACCATCTTTTAGATGACCCAAAGTGTCAGCACCCAGATTCAATGAGATTGTTCAGGCAAGGCATACACCACAGTGCCTGGCCCGGAATAGACCTCAGAGCAGCAGTTCTTACCTGTGGGTCGTGACCCCTGCAGGGGTGAGGAGGGGTCAGATGAACCTTTCACAGGGGCTGCATGCCAGATATTTACATTATGATTCATTACAGTAGCAAAATTACAGTTACGAAGTAGCAATGAAAATAATGTTATGGTTGGGGGGTCACCACAACATAAGAAACTGTATTAAAGGGTCACAGCATTAGGAAGGTGGCATTAGGTCACTGGCTTAGAGGGTGAATAGCCTTCTTGAAAGCACTGAAGAGCCTAAATCTAACAGTCGGGGTGAACAAATCTGGTATTATCCCCCCCCACATACCGCCTCCACCACCCTTATAACCCATAGGTAAGCGTTGAGGCTGCAGTCTTTCCCTGTAGTTCCAGCACTTGGGAGGCCGAGGCAAGGTGACCAGGGACTTGAGACTACACAGTGAGTTCCGGTCCAGTCAGCGCTAGGTAATAAGACTGATAAAAAAGAAGGCAGAAAGGAAAAGAGGAAAGGGTGGGGGAGGGAATTAATGAGGTTCTAGGCTTACTTAGTTCTGCAGCCTCATCCACAGCCTGCAGCCCCCTAGGCGCTCCCAGACCCAGAGGGTCATCTCAGTTGTGCAGGAGGAAGGTGGAGCAGGTGCAGGAAGAGCCCTAAACAAGCGATGGAGACACAGCACCCCTACTCTGCAAAGAAGAGGATGGGGGGCAGGGTCCAAAAGAAAAGGTCAGGGGCTTGTGTGGACAGGGTCAGAGCAGCAGGCCCAGACCTGGGAAGCTGTCAGGGAGAGGTGGGAAGGGATCAAAAGGCTAGCAAGCTAGGCAAAGTGGTCCTCCTGGCTCTAATTGAGGCAATCACACCTGGCTTCCCAGCCTGTCACTTCCTGAAGGTAGGGGTGGCTGTGGGAGGTGTTCAAAGGGATTCTTGCCGGCTGCTCTCCTGAGAGAGATCTACTTGCTCTTCCCTCTCCCCTGGGGTGTCTCTGTTCAGAACTGGGAGGCACAGAACCAGCGCTGGAGTCCCCCACGCATGGCCAGACCTCTTGCCTGAAGATATCAGCTGGTGAGTGGTATAGGGGAGGTACCGCGTTCACCGCACCCTGGAGACCACTTCCCAGCCCCATGAACACACACGCACACAGACTCACACAAGCCCACACATGCTTCCCATTACTGCTTTGTTTCTGCAGCCTTAACAGCCCACGGCACACCCCCTCCTCGGCCTCATAAACCAAGGAGATGAGAGGCTGCCGCTGTGGGCCAGTGGGGAGGAAGAGGACTGGGCACGGGGGAGGGAGACTGGGAAGGGAGACAGGGGAGGGTTCTGGTAAGCCAACACTCTTGCACATATTGTACACATATCTGTAATAGTGTCTCTCTGCCCTGGGGGTGGTCTCCAGGTCTGGATCCTCTGTTGGGGGGCCGAGGGGATGAGGTCTGAATCTTAAGGGTTTCAATGCTCCCCACTTCCAGAGGCCAAGTATCCATTAGCACTCAGTAGCGGCTCCTACTTTGTGACCTCCTCCCCCTAAGCACAGTGGCTCCCCTCCCCCTGTTCTTTCTCTCTCTCCCTATTCTCACCAAAGGGGGGTGGGTGGGTAGATCATAAAATAGAGGAAAAGAAGTTCTGATCACCCTCGGACTCCTAGTCTGTTTGGTGAGAGGCATTCCCTCTGCCCTGTTCCTGTCCCCAGACCCGAGCCCAGCGATCCATACACATTATAAGACCCTGGCTACAGACCCTTCTCAATATCTGCATCCCATAGGCTGCCACACCCTGTACCTGAGCTCGGTGAGCGTGGAGACCCTGAGCGGAGCCCTGGCTGTGCAGAAGGCCATCTCAGTCACCTTGGAGAGGGATGTCCTCCCCACACCTACTGTGGTCCATTTCAAAGTCACTGAACAGGGCATCACTCTGACAGATGTCCAGAGAAAGTAAGGGCCTCTCCTGGCTCCTGGGCTGCAAGCCTAACAGAGCAGCGCTGGAGGGAAGGTGGGGGACAGAGGTCAGCGCCCCAGATGAGAAGGGCTAGCAAATGCTGGGTGACACCAGACAAGGTCCCTGCCTTCCCTAGGCCTCCGTAATTGGAACCAACAGGGTTTAAGTTAGGCAGTTTTCATTGGGTGCTGATTAAATCTGTATATAGGCCAGACACTAATGACTCCTCAGACCGTGCAATGAGCTCGCCCCAGGACTTGGAGACTCAACCTAGCCAAAGCCTTCCCTAATTTAACCAGGCAAGAGTAGACCAAGCTGTAACTCCTGGCCTCACAAAATGAATGCCATGGGGGTGGGTGGCAGAAGACCCCAGCAGAAGAGCATAAGGCAGATCTATTCCATGGGAGGAGAAAGTGAGGGAGAAACCAGGATGGGTTGTAAGAATCCTACTAGGACAGGACGTGTGAGCTTCGGGGGACCCAGAAATGCTGAAATGGGGGCACGGCGTAGGAATAGACCCTCATCAGCCTGACTTTTCTTCCTGCATCCACCCAGGTTGTTTTTCCGACGCCACTACCCACTCGCCACCCTCCGCTTCTGTGGAATGGACCCTGAGCAACGGAAGTAAGTTCAAGGCTGAGTTAAGCTAAGAAGGCCGCTCCAGGCCTAGCTGACTTCCACGGTACCTGGATTGAAATAGCAGAGGTGGCCTGTGAACCCTAAGAGGTCAGGGATCAGGCCAGGTCGGGCATGGCAGAGGTGGAAACATGATTCCCACTGTTTATCAGAGTCCTGAGGAGCAGGGCAGAGCCCCGTCACTCACTCCTGTTGTGTCCCTTTCTTTCAGGTGGCAAAAGTACTGCAAAGCTTCCAGGTAAGCCCCTCCCACCACTCAGTGGCTCTAAGAGGTGGCCATGTGCCAGGGTTCCAGACCTGACAGAAAGAGGGCAGGCCAAGTTTGGCAGCACACACCTGTAATCCCAGAATTTCGGAGTCTGAGGCAGGAGGATTACTATGAATTTGAGGCCAGTTCCAGCTAGCCTCGTCTGTGTAGTCAGTTCCAGGCTATACATAATAAAACCCTATTGTAGGCAGAGGAGGTTTCTGTCCTGCCAGCCAGCTCCCAGATAACCACACAGAGACTTATTAACTATAAATGCTCGGCCGATAGCTTAGGCTTGTTACTAACTAGCTCTGACAACTTAAATTAACCCATGTTTATTAATTCACATGCTGCCACATGGCTCATGGCTTATTACCTCATTCTCTACACATCCTGCTTCCTCTGCTTCTGGCTGGCGACTCCGCCCTTCTTCCCAGAATTCTCCCAGCTTGACTCTCCCACCTAACCTCTTCCTGCCTAGCTATTGGCCAGTGAGCTCTTTATTAAATCAATGAGAACAACACATCTTCATAGTGTACAAGAGGATTATTCCACAGCGCCATATCTCAATAGAAATAAAGGAAGGAGGGGGGAGGGAGGGAGGGAGGGAGGGAGGAAAGAAGGAAGGAAAGATGGAGGGAGGGAGGGAGGAAAGAAGGAAGGAAAGATGGAGGGAGGGAGGGAGGGAGGGAAGGAAGGAAGGAAGGAAGGAAGGAAGGAAGGAAGGAAGGAAGGAAGGAAGGAAGAGGGTTTCCATTTTGGTCTTAGGAGCCAGTGTGGTATGGCTCTTATGAGATCCCCCAATCTGGAGCCCGAGGTGTTATACCAGAGGCACAGGTTGTATCTCAGAGCTGTAGGGATGATTATCAAGTACATTCTTGCCCCAGTGGATATTCCAAGTCTTGTCTTCAGGAAACCCCATTCAAAATGGAGACCCTGAGTCTGAAATAAATGCTTGCCCAGTTGGCCAAGGGAGGCACCTTCTTCCTTTAGCTGTCCTATTAAAAGGAGGTACTGAAGTGCTGGGGAGGTCACCCAGTGAGGAAAGTATCTGCCACTCAAGCATGAGGACATGAGGTCAGAGCCCCAGAACCCATATGAAAAGCCATATAACTCCAGTGCTGGGGAGGCAGAGACAAGCGGATCCCTGGTGCTCATTGGCTGGCCAGCCTAGCCAATGGGTGTGCTCTAGATTCAGTAAGAAACTTTGTCTCAAAATTAGTAGAGAGCAATCGAGGAAGACATCCAACACCAACCTCCATACACATGTATGGACGGACACATGCCGTGTCCCCGCAAACAAGTACATACCACACACACACACACACACACACACACACGATACAGTACACGAGTGTCCTCCCCTTCCAACACCCCCCTCAGCATGATGCCTCTCCTCCCTAGCCCACATCCCCACAGACTGTCTTCTCTCACCAGGATCTTTGGGTTTGTGGCCAAGAGCCAGACAGAGACACAAGAGAACGTGTGCCACCTCTTCGCAGAGTACGAAGCAGTCCAGCCAGCTCTCCAGGTCATCAGCCTGGTGACTGCTCTGCTCCAGGATGCAGACAGGGTGTAGGAGAAGGGAGCTGCCTATGGACCTTCCCTGACATCTCAAGAGACTTTCCCTGGCCATGCCGCTGTGGCCACATCGACAGACTTGACTGACGAACCTGAGGACAGAGCAAGTTGAAGCCTTTGAGCCTGCTGTGACGTTCAGCAGTAACCTTCACCCAGTTCTTGGGCCTCAGGCTCTTCAATTATATATAAAGAGACCCATCCACAAGAAAACGGTCCCTTGAGCCCGGCGGTGGTGGCGCACGCCTTTAATCCCAGCACTCGGGAGGCAGAGGCAGGCGGATCTCTGAGTTCGAGGCCAGCCTGGTCTACAAGAGCTAGTTCCAAGACAGGCTCTAGAAACTACAGGGAAACCCTGTCTTGAAAAAAAAAAAAGAGAGAAAAAAAAAAAGAAAACGGTCCCTTGGAGACTCAGCTGGGAATCTTCAGTGTATTCCTCCATGCTGCTGAAGCCCACCCACATCCAAGACTCCCTGTGTAAAAATTGCCTGCAACGTTGCTCTGGCTTCATCAGCTTGAACTCTCTCTACGTGGCAGATTGAGCCAGAGACCTATGACCCCTGCAAACCGTAAACAACAGGTGCCGGGTCAGAACTCATAGGCTCCCTGGCTGGAAGCCGGTGATGGTGTGTGCAGTTTGGGGACAGGTTCGATTTCCCACACACCTGTCCCTTCTCTGCTGGCCCAGGATTCTTTTGTTTTCAAGAGATGGAAAGGTTTGGGGGCTATGAACGTAACTCAGTTGCTAGAGGGTTTGCCTGACAAGGACAAGGGCAGTGGTGGGTGCTGAAAATCCCAGCGCTTGAAGAGGCAGGAAGATCAGAAGTTCAGGGTCATTCTTAGCTACATAATGAGTTTAGGTCAGTCTATGCTACATGAGACCTTGTTGAGGGAAAGAGAAAGAAGCAGAGAGAGAGAGAGAGAGAGAGAGAGAGAGAGAGAGAGAGAGAGAGAGAGAGAGAGAGAGAGAGAGAGAGAGAGAGAAAGTTTAAAGTTTTCATAGATTGGGGCTGGAGAGATGGCTTAGCGGTTAAGAGCACTGCCTGCTCTTCCAAAGGTCCTGAGTTCAACTCCCAGCAACCACATGGTGGCTCACAACCATCTGTAATGGGGTCTGGTGCCTTCTTCTGGCCTGCAGGCATACACACAGACAGAATATTCTATACATAATGAATAAATAAATAAATATTTTTTAAAAAAAGTTGTCATAGATTTCACCCAATGAGTGTCACAGCCTTCACCTGCAGAGACCACACTCCCAATTTGGGTCTGGGGGTACCACTCCAAGAAGGAGCTGCTGTGGGAAGAGGGTTTCAAAAGGGCAGGTGCCTGAAAGGTCCAAAATCTATGATGGAGAGGAGACAGGGTCAAGGGCCTCAGCCAGAGCAGACCTGTCAGCCACAGTGCGTGTACCCTATAGCGCAACTCATTTCAGCTTGCTTAGCTTGCTTTGGGGGACCCATCAGATGCTGTCAGAGTCGAGTCTGAGCACAGAACGGGAGTGAGTTTTCGTACCCCTCGCTTCTGCTTTGCAATCAAGGTTCTGTCAGTGTGGCCCTCTCTAATGCAGTATTTAAAATGTTCTCACATCTGGAGGTCTGGGTGTTGCAGTCTGATCAACTCCTAGCCATCTGGTGGAACTTTCTGGATTCCTCTGATGTTAGGTGTAATTTGCCAACACTTTGGGATCTTTTTTCCAAGAGCATGCTAGGAAAGTCCCTGGCCTCTGCAGTTACAAACTTAGGCTATTGTCTAGTTGGTCAACTGCTCTGTGATGTTGGCCCAGGATTCTGAAGGCTAGCTTGGCTGTGGCTGTGGGGCTAGCTTAGTAGAAGACCCTTGTCCCCATGGTCAGAAAAGTCTCAGCAGTGCTCATATTCTTAATGTCTAATCCGTCCTTCCCAATATATTACAAATATATCACCCCCATCTTTGCTTTCAATTTCTTGATAAGCACATGCCCTAGAACAGGTATCACAGCTGCCTGGCATTGCTCTCATAACCTACATCTGGTGGATGGGAAAGAGAGACCCTGCCCCAACTCCATTCTTGCTGGGTCCTCCAGTTCCAACACACACTATGTGGCATCACCAGCCTTATAAACACAAGGGGGCAGCAGAGAGTCAAGAATACAAAGAGGCAGCTTCTCGAGCTGGTTGGAGAAGTTGGGCTCTTTCCCTCCCGCATTCAAGACGGCCCTGCAAAAACTGTTGCTCTTCCAGCCTGCCTGCCTCCTTAGGGGACTATGCCATGGCATGCAAGGGGACGCTCACAGAAGCCCGCTGTAACTCAATGTGGAGCAAGTGTCTATCTCCTCCTGCCGTCAGCCTACAGAGCACCATTGTCCTTGGCCAATGTCAGACCTGAGGGATTATGATATCAACTCAGGAAAAGCAAATCAGATGGGGAGTGTGGGGGTGAAGTGGGGAGGGTGCTAGGTTCGCATTGCAGGCTAAAACTGGCCCTCCTAGCATTAGATCGGGCTCCGTTCCACCCATTCTAGGCTTAGTGGGAAGAGTCCTCCATACGTCCTGTGTAGTTCGTGGAAAATAAAGTTTCTTTGTACAGTAGCTTGTCCTGGACATCCAGAGCTATCTCCTGAGTGCTGAGCAGAGAAGGACTATGATCTACCTGAACACATCACATGTCTGCCTTGCCCACCGAGGCCAGAAGAGGGTGTTGAAACTCCCCTGGAATTAGATAGTTGTGAGCCACTGTGTAGTGCTGGGAATTGAACCCAGGTCCTCTTGAAGAGCAGCTGATGCTCCTAATCACTGAGTCGTCTCTCCAGCCCCCAGGGTAGTGGATTTTTTTTTTTCTGTTTTTGTGGACATTGTTAGCGTGTGTGGGTGTGTGAACTCAGGCATGTAAGGGCACATGCATACAATTGTGTATGTATGGAGGTCAGAGGACAGTCTTAGATGCCCATCCCCACCTCCTACCTTGTTTGAGACAGGATCTGTTGTTCATGATTGTGCACACCAGGCTAACTGTCCTGGAGCTTCCAGAGATCCCCTAGTCTTTGCTTTCCCATCTCCCCAAGGCATGCTGGGATTCCAGATATGTACTACCACTGTGTCTGGCTTTATGTGGATTCTGGGAATCAGATTCTAGTCTTCAGTGTTACATAATGAGGGCTTTACCCACTAAGCCATCACCCAAGCCCCGTTATTGTTTTAATTTTATTTTGTTTTGGAGAGAGGGTCTCACTCTATTGTCCAGGATGGTCTGAAACTCATGGCAGTCCTCCCGCCTCAGCTTTCTTGTGCTGGGATGGAAGGGCATGAGCCATCACACCCAGCTGCGAGAAACCACTTTTTCAAGACAAGTTTTTTCTGTGTGACCCTGTCTGTCCTGGAACTCTGTAGAACAGGCTGGCCTCAAACTCATAGAGATCCACCTGCCTCTGCCTCTGGAGAGCTGAAGAGCTGGGATTAAAGGCGTGTGCCACCACCACCCTTCAAGAAATCACCTTTTACTGAAGGGCTCCTACGTGCTCGTTGCCATGAGGAGTGAGTTTTATGTTTAATCCCATTCTTCAGATTAGGAAACCGAGGCTTGGAGGTCACTTGTTGGGCAGGTGAACAAACGTATGTATGAAGCACAGAAGTGTGGAAAGATGTGTTATATTCTGTGTGTCTGCCTATAAAGTTCCCCAAGGAGCAGATGAAAGAGATGTCAGGGCCACCAGAACTTTCAGCGTGTGATCAAAAAAAAAAAAAAAATCTAGAAAATTATTTTTCCCCCTTTTAAAGAATGACTCGGCGATTAAGAACATTGGGTACTTACAGAAGACCCAAGTCAGCAGCTTTCAACCACAAATAACTCCAGTCCCAGGGCATCTGACACCCTCTTCAGGCCTCCATAGGCACCAGGCATGCATACAGTACACTTATACACGCAGGCCAAAAAAAAAAAAAAAGTAATTACCCTTGATGGAAAAACCTTTTAATGTCTCTCCATTACCTGGGGTGAAGTCCAAGAGCGTGGCTGTGATACCTGGACATTGCACAACCTTGACCAGCAACCTCATTTTTTTTTTTTTTTTTTTTTTGTTTTTTAAGATTTACTGTGTTCTGTGCTTTAGAAGCATGGCTGTGGGGCAGGAGACAGGATCTGAGGCCGGGGCTGGGAGGAGCGTGAGCTGGTAATGGATCTGTGTGAACTTGGAGTTCAGAGCAGGACAAAGAAATGCCAAGAAGAAACGCTCTGACCTTGCTTGGTCTGGGCGTAGGTTCCTGGTTCTCCGTGAATTTAGGAGGACCATGTGGGAAAAGCCAGACTGGGGGCCCTGTCACCTTCAGTGCAGGTTACTAGGACAAATAACCACGTTGAGAGGCCTCAGCCTTTAGATACTGACTTCTGTAACCCTGGAAGCAAGATGTAGAAGTCAGGGTACAGGATGGCCAGGCTCCGCCGGACGCCCCATTACCCTGCCTCCCTGATGACCACCTCCTCACCGGGTGCTCACATAGGTCATTACAGGGAGGGGAAAGAATTCACATTTCTTAGAAAGCATTAATCCCGCCGGGTAGGGCACACAGAGATGGGGAGACAGCTCAGTGGGTAAAACATTGGGGGAAGCAGAAGCAGGAGGATCAGTGCCAGCTCACAGCCAGCTAGCCTGCCGGGGCTACAGAGTGAGGCCCTGTCTCGCCAAGCAAAAGATAAAAACCACCGTGTGCTGAGCTGTAGTGTAAGGAGTGAAGACATGGGGACCCTGGGGACAGCCCCTGTCTGTCTCCAGTCCCAAGCAGCTGGGGACATCCAAAAGCCCACCACTTCTACTTGGAAACTGGTACCTCTCCCCCTCAGCCACTCCAGGGACCCTTCAGACATCGGGAGTCCCTTTCACTCTGACTCCCTAGAGAAGCACACTCCCACCGCCACCGCTGCAACTGTCCTTGAGACCCAGTGGGGCCAGGACAGGAGATGGGAGAACAAGAATCCCCTGGTCCCACTGTCTTTGCCCCCACCTGTCTGCTTTTGCTCAGCTGTCTCCTTTGTTGTTCATTTATTCACTCAGCAAACACTCATTGAGCATCCACGGTGTGCCAGGCTCAGGAGAGCCAAAGGGAAACAAATAAGAACATGCGTGTTTTAGATAACCAGAGAAGCGAATGTTCCCGAAAAGCCCGGTGAACAAAACACGCACACATTAAATAGGAAGGTGGAAGAGCCGTGCGGGCACAGTGGCTGATGCCGAGAACAAGCACTCAGGAGTCCAAAGGAAGAGGAGTATCACTAGTTCAGGGCCAGCCTGAGCTACCTAGGAAGTTCCAGACCAGCCTGAGCTACAGAGTGAGACCTTGTCAAAGGAGGAAAGGAAGGAAAAAGAAGGAAGGAACAAAATAAAGAGAAAAGGAATGAAAGAAAAGGTGGGGTGCTAGAGAGATGGCTCAGTGCTTAAGAGCACTGACTGTTCTTCCAGAGGTCCTGAGTTCAATTCCCAGCAACAACATGGTGGCTCACTACCATCTCTAATGAGATCTGGTGCTCTCTTCTGAGGTGTAGGTATGCATGCAGGCAGAACACTGTACTGAATAAATAAATATAAAGAAAAGGTGGGTGGGGAGGCTATAAATAGGACGGCAGAGGAGCTGCCAAAGGAGGTAACATTGGGCTGAAGGTTGAAAAGTCAACCTTATAAAGAAGGGATCCAGACTGAGGGAACAGCATGTGCAAAGGTCCTGAGGCTGGTGTGGGTGATAGTAAAGAGGCTGGGGAACAGTGTATGAGAAGCCTAGTGCACCCAGTAGGAGGCTCCTGAGGCTGTAAAACAGGGTCCTTTCCACTGCCCTCCCCTGCCCCCAAGCCCAGTGTACCAGAGCCAGATCAACCCCTAGGTTTGTGACCCCAGACACCTCACAGGTGCTCATATATCCATGCCTTTCACATGGGTCATGGCTCCTCTTCAGCAGTGACATGCCTTTCCTTCCATCTCCCCACGTGACTCCTCCTGACAGCACTGCCTTCCAGATGTGAGTGTCCCTGTCTATTCAGGTGCCCAAAGATCCCCTCTCCAGCCACCATCTGCCCTCACTGCTTCTGCCACCAGCTTGTCTGTGGCTCAGACAAGCAGGTGTCTATGCCTGTCTCTGCCCCACCCCCACCCATCTTCATATTGGCTCAGTTTAGCTATCAAACAAGACTGCTCATACAGGCTGCTGCTTCCAGTCCTGATCTTTTTGGCTACCAAGTTAGACAGAGCTGGCCCTGCTCTGTCTGCCCATACTTGGCTCTCTCTTCTCAGATGTGACACTTCCCTGTCCTCCCCAAAGTTGCCTGTGTCCCCCCCACAAATTCATCATCTGTACAGATTAGGATTAGAAGTAACCCTGTCTCCGCCTGCATGGTCTTTTTCCTTCTTAGAGCCCCAAGAACAAACTCCATGTTTTTCTACAAGGGCCCTTTGCATTCTGGGAGCAGTCTTGCCTTCCGGTTCACTGTGGGGGTGGGAGGGGAAACATTTTCAGTATTTTCAAGGCCCTAATTTATAGAGACTTTTATTTGTTTTTGTTTTTCCAGCTAGGATCTCACTATGTAGCTCTGGCTATCCTGGAACCTACTATGTAAACCAGGCTGGCCTTGAACTCACAGAGATCCACCTGCCTCTGCCTCCTGAGTCCTGGGACTAAAGGCGTGCACCACTATATAAACCCCTCTGTGCCTGGCATTTAGCATTCACCAGCTTCTAAACTTATTCTTTCTTCTGGGGACAAGCAGCTGGGGCAGCCTGCAGAGGCTCCTGTAGACCCCACTGTAGGACTCGAGAAAAAGGGGGTCACAGACCCAGGGAGCATGGGTTCCAGTTGGCCTGGCCTGACCCCTGGCACAGCCACAGACCAGGGTCACTAAGCAGTCACATGTCACATTGAATGAGAAACCTTCAGCTACGGCTGAGAAATGAAGTCGGAAAACAACTCGGCGAAAGCGATTGAACTTCTCTCTCTTTATTAAAAACAAAACAGAAAAAAAGAAAACAAAAACAATTTAAAAAACAACAAAAAACAACCCTATTGTCCAACTAACCTTCGACGATGCTGGAAAATTGCACTGATTTCCTGAACAGTCTGGTCTAATTTCCCCTGGGTGGAGAAAGGCTCGTTCTCCCCTCCCTCTGAGTTCCTCTGGCTTGGAAATTCTAGCTCAAACACCAGGAGGAAGAGGCAGAAGCAACCCAAAGTTCCCCTAGCTAGCACCTAAGCTTGCCTTGGGCAGTCCCCTGCAGCTGCTGTGGGCCCAGCCAGCTGTTTTACAACTTCATCTCATTCTCTCAGCAACCTGAGTGCACTGAGCAGCTTGGCTTAGCTTGTCCACACCCAGCTGGGTCACCTCAGACTCAAGGTCCCATGGGCACGCAGACAGACGGAGCCACAACTCTGAAATGTTAGCGTGGCTGCCAGGCTTCTGAGAGAACCTCTGAAGTGGGGGAAGCCACCAGGCTCCAGATCTCTAGCCCTAGCGCCCTGTATAAGAACCTCTCTGCCAGAGCCAAGGGGGCCAAAGGTGAGGAGATTGACATTGAAGTCACGCCAGGGAACCAGGGGACAGGAGTGGTCAGTCCCTGCTTAGCAACCCGCAGCTGAGCTCTGCCTCAGATGTGGGACAAAGAATGCTGCTCCCATAGGGTAGGGACTGCTCACCCAAGCCAAGAGTAGATGTTTATAGCTGCACCCCCTCCTCCATCACCACTGCCCACCCCTTAACCCTGTCCATTCCAGGCCACCAGGGAGAGGGAAGTACTATGCCCCTGCTTCCCTTAGGTGTCCCCTACCTTTCCTGGGTTGGGAGTACTGACTTTTTAGACAGGTCTCCAATCCCAGTCACAAGTGACTTCTGATTCTGTTAGAGAGAACAGGGTCTCATGTCACAGAGGAACACAAGTACAGAGGTTGGAGCTGGGAAGCTTAAGGGGGGGGGGGGAGGGGAATTAAGAATGGACTCAAATAAAAGCGCAAGGACAATTTTATTAATTTCAAAGAAAACTGCCGCCCAGATAATGGAGGAGAGAAGGAAAAAAGTCTTGCCATTTAACCCAGCATGGAGGTCGGCCACAAGACAGACAAGCAGACCCGTGATGGGAAAGGAGACTTCAGAGAAAGAGTAAAGAAGCCCAGACTTACGGTAGAAACCCAAAGAGTTAAAGGAAAGCAAGCTTAGAAAGGAGACAATGAAGAAAAGAAGTTACTCAAAAAGCAGGCCGACTTGAGAGAGCACATAGCTGCAGCGCGCTGCCGACAATCGCGGCACTGGGGCGGGCTTTCTGGGAAGGACATGCGCAGTGTCTCACTAAAGGACTCATTCTACCTCGCGTTGGCTTGAGACGGGTCTCAGCATGAGCTAGCGCTAAAGTGGCCTCAAATTTCCGATCCTCCTGTCTCAGCTTCCCCAGGATTAAAGGGCAGGGCTTCCATGCCCAGTGTGACTTTATTTCAGTTCTGACAACGTCCTCCCGAGTCTCTGAACAACATTCTCTGAAGGCATTGCTGATTAACCATCCGGTTTGTTATCTCTTTGTCCCATGCTGTCAGGAAAGGATTCATCCTGGTTGGTCCGATAGGATCCCAGACTGGGGGATGGGTAAATGATGGTAAGAGTCAAGGAGTTGGTGCTAGTAAACCCTTTAGGATCAACTTAAGCAACTGGAATAGAAATGACACATAGGTCAGACCTTCCTCTTGTCTTCTGGGTACTGTTCTACCATCTCAAAAATGTTCGTGCTTCTTTGCCAGAAGCCATGTCTGTAGAATGTTACAGACAGTTTGGTTACATGTTTTTACAATGCCAATAGTTAGCTACAAGTGTTTTCAAAAACACAACGGACAGGGGGCTGGAGAGATGGCTCAGCGGTTCAGAGCACTGGCTGTTCTTCCAAAGGATCGGGTTCAATTCTCAGCACCCACAAGGTGGTCTAGGTTCAATTCCCAGCAGCCATTAAAAAGTAGCTCACAACTGCTTGGAACCCTTGTTCCAGGTCTCTGTAGGTACCAGGTACTCAAGTAGTGTTCAAACATACATGCAGGCAAGATGGCCATACATGTAAAATACATTTTTTAAAAAGAGAGAGAGAGCAAAGCTATTTTTGAAAAATAAATAACTATGCAGATTTACTAATGTCTAATATCTATCAATCTTTTGAAGGCTTACATAGTTTAAGAGGCTGTGAGACCCCCCCCCCACACACACACACACCCCTATTCGCAAAGGGACGAGAAGGAATTTCCTAGCAGAATGTTTTAAAATTAAAAACATAGACTAGCCTCACGTTCCCAGAAAGACGGCACTTTCCTTCCCCCCTCCCACCCGGGAGATTCCAAGCACAAGGACATTCAGCTCAGCCCAGCCAAGCACCTGGTGATAAAGCTGATTTAGCAGGGATGGGAGAGAGCAAAAGATCTGGCACCCCTGCCAAAGCAGCTTCAAAAGGCCTCTTTGTAGTTGCACCTTTAAAAGCCTAGCCCACAGAGGAGCACTAACTCCTCTCTACCTCACTGCAGTGGGGGTCCGAGATGGGTTCCGAACTAGTTTGTGTTACACTAAATAAACCTTGCTTATTACAGTCTGGGCCTCTCTGGTGGTCTCTCTGGGGATCGTAATCTGAGCACAACAGAGACATCTATATATAGTGGCGGGTCCAGCAACAATTAGCTTCATGGCACAGAAAAGATATAGAAGCTACTTCTTTTGGAGGGTCTCACTAAGAGTCCTGGAACTCGTTCATAGACCAGGCTGGCCTTGAACTCACAGAAATCTGCCTGCCCCTGCTTCTGAGTGCTGGGATTTAATGTGTGCACCACCACACCTGGCCAGAAGCTATTTCTAAAGCAAAATTTGGAATGTTTGACTTCGAAGAATAAATCTATAGTTCTGTCTTGGTTAGAGTTACTATTATTGTGTGAAACACCAGGACCAAAGCAACTTAGCTGGGAAAGGGTTTCTCCAGCTTAGGTTTCCACATAACAGTTCATCATTAAAGGAAGTCAGAGCAGGAACCTGGAGGCAGGAGCTGATGCAGAAGCCATGGAGGAATATTGCTTACTGGCTTGCTCAACCTGTTTTCTTATAGAACCCAGGACCTCAGCCCAGAAACGGCCCTACCCATAACAGACTGGGTCCTCTCCCATCAACCACTAATTTAAAAAAAAAAATGGCCTACAGGCAAACTGAGCATTGGTGACTGCACGCCTTTAATCCCAGCACTTGGGATGCAGAAGCAAGTGGATATTAGTGAGTTCGAGGCCAGCCTGGTCTACAAGAGCTAGTTCCAGGACAGGCTCAAAGCTACAAAGAAACCCTGTCTCGAAAAAACAAAAAAAAAAATAAAATAAATTTAAAAAAATGCCCTACGGGCCTGCCTGCAGCCAGATCTTATAGAGGTGTTTTCTTAGTGGAGGCAGGCTTCCCTCCACTCTGATGTCTCTAGCTTGAAACCAACAGGTCCAAGAGCCAACAATCAAAACTCTGAAGTCCCTTCCAAACTTAGGGAACACTGCTGGTTATTGTAAGCAGACTCTGGACAAGCATACCTTACACACACGTCACACACGCATTAACAAAATGCTCGTTTGTCAGAGGAAACAGGTGAAAAAGCAGCTGACGTGGAAAGAGGAAAAAAATGTCCCTGAAGCAAAACGGCTCGGGATGGAAGCTCCCTTCTTTCTTCTCCACCCAGGGTCAGCCCACTTCCAGTGGTAGATACCCCAAAACTGTGTCTCTGATGTCCCTTTGTGGTTGCCAAACTTGGGGGCCACAACTTATGCTCTGACTGCCTGTCCTCAATAAGCCAGGAAGAGGGGACAAAGAGGTACAGAGAGCGCCCCCAAGTCTGTCTTCCAGGGGCCTTAAGTGAGATTACAGTTTTGGCAGAGAGCAAAGCTAGGCACCTGAAAGAAGTCCTGGCCGAGATGTGGTTCTACCCACCAGCGAGCCACCCTCGGCTGGGCTTCTGTCTCATTCTGTAAGGTGTTCTGACAAGGCAATGTGTGAAGTCTCTTCTGCCAAGAACCCCCTCTGAATCGCACCTTTTCCCTCTCCGCATATTCTGGAAGAATCTCCCATTTCTCTGGGGTCCATCATATCCAATAGTCCAACTGAGAGCCACAAGTGTCTCTTTAGAATGCCTTCATTTCTGCCTGCTACAAAAGACCTCAGCTGACCTGCCTTTCACTGAGAGAGTAACCTAGTCTGCCTGACCCCAGAGGCTGACTCCAAAGCGATCCCCAGAAAGTCACCCAAGGTCAATTCTGGTCTCTAACTCTCACTGCACAGCCGCAGCTTCTATCCAGGTCCAAGATCCAATGATATCAGTCTGGGGAGAAAACACAAAACAAAAAACCAGCATCCGTGGTCATGGCTGGATGCCAAGGGCCTAATACTGGCTCTGGATTCCTGTCCTATCTGGGCCTCAGCTTCCCCATCCATATAGCACAGGCTGTCTATAACTGGGTTAAATACAGTGATTTCCCAACCTCCTGTCCCTGTCATCCCAAGTGTATCTAGAGCCTTCCCCCTTGGCCTGGGTGGTCCTTAGGAAGAGGGTTCTGGCCCCAGTTTCAGAATTTAGAGTTGGCAAGGGGACCAAGAGAATGAGGGGACCGAGCCAGCCATGGAAGCCACTAATCTCCATTCTTCTCCCCCCCCCCCCAACTCCACCCCAAGGGACTACACAGCCGCCTCCGCTGAAAGCAATTTGTCATGCCCTGAATTAAGTGATTCCAACAAGGGTTTAATTTCAGTTTAATGGCTCTGTTTTTATGTGTAATTAAATACCATTGCATGGTGAAAATATGTTGTTTGCACTTTAGAGACTGTGTAAGGGGCCTGGGAAGCCAGTCCCTGGGAGTTGAAACTCCCAGGCTCCTGTCAGTCGGCCTGGGATTGTCTAGGTGGGGGTGGGGAGATGACCTGAGGACCCCAGGAAAGAAGGCACAGTGGGGGGATGGTGGTCCTCCTGGCGCCTGCCACTCAGAAGAGTATGTTTCTAATTATCTGCATATCCCCCACTTCTACCCTCTGACCTCAACCCTCCCCAGCCCCTGGGGCCTCAGACACAGAGTGGGCAGGATCGAATTAGACCCTTGGTTTACTGAGGTGCTGTCTGGCCCCCCATTAGCGATGTGCCCAGAGGCTGGTTTCTTTGTCTCCCCTCCACTTGTGGTCCTCCCAAACTGCCCCTTCCCTCCCAACTCTCTGTGAGGACTCAGTCTCTCAGCTGCTGCTGGCCTCCCAACTCCTTCAACCCACTCCATCCCTACACAGTGGGAATTTCTTTAGCTAGGAATGTTTGGGGGTCATTTTGCCAAGCAACCATGTGCCTTCCAGGAAGGGGAACTCTGGAGGTGCATACCTCAAGACATTCCTGGAGCAGCTTGGTGGCAGCGGGCCAAAGGGCTGGGATGATAGACTTTTCTTGGAAGGAGCTAGGGAATGGCAGAGGCTAAGGCTCAGGACCCTTCCAGATGATGACAGGACGGAGGGCTGACCTGCCCTCAGCAGATCAGGGTTTGATCTTCATTAAGAGATGGGAAATAGAAACTGAATGCCAGGGCATGGGAGAGCTAAGGGACCCCCACCCAGACCCTTGTGCCAAGCCAAGAGAAGGAAAAAACATTTTTTTTTCATATTTCTCTGTGTGTGTGTGTGTGTGTGTAAGAGAAAGACAGAATGAGTTTGTAATGTGTGAGCGTGTAAGCATGCGAGTGTCATTGCACAGATGTTGTCGCTTATGGAGGTCAGAAGACTTGCAGGAGTTGATCCTCTCCTTCTACCACGTGAGTCCCAGGAACCGAACTCAGGTATTCAGGCTTGGAGGCAAGTGCCTTTGCCCATGGAGTCACCTTGCTAGTCGGAGGAGAGCCACAGACAGGACCTCAGTTCACAAGATGGAGTGACCCAACAAGGACACAAAAGTTTGATCCCTGCCTCCTCTCTCCTAAGCTGCTAGCTCTGGGACTAGAGGGACCATTCAAGGACATGCAGAGGCTAGGGCAGGAGGGCGCCTCGGAATCTGGCAGTGGTGTGCAAACATAGTGTTGCTTTTATTTGCTTTGACACTTGGGACCTGGCCCCAAGACCATGGGACGAGTTATCCAGGAAAGGAGGGGTGTTTGTGTGAAATGTGGAACCACTCCAAAGCACACAGCCTCTGTCATCTGGTGCTAGACACCCCCCCCCCAAGCTCCACAGGGAAACATACTCTGTGGATGTCACACTGTCTCTCCTGTCACTCAGGAGAGCCTCCATTGGACAGATTCATAGAGCCCAGATACCAGTTATACAGGTGTGTGTCTCGGCTACATTCATCACACAGATAATATGTTATATGTACCTGCAAAAGCCCATACTCACCCAGTTCGGGAATCACTAAACCACACTCAAACATGTATGCATGCACACATACGGTACACACACAGACACGGGCCACTGTGTTACTAAGTTACTAAGCTAGGCTCTGCCTTCTTTCGGAGGTTTCTGAGAGAAAAGTGATCTCTTAGAGCCCATCTCGAAGGGTGCAAGGTCAGAGTTCAGCGAGAGGGGCTAAGGAAGCTGTGCCTTGAGGAAATGCTTGCCTGTGCTTGGCTAAGGGACCCAAAACTTAATCTCCAGGCTACACCACCCCACTACCTCAACATGCCTTAGCCTGGACCCCACAAGGAGGAGGCCAGGGACTGGGGGAACATTCTCAACAGGATTATATTCTTTATCTCCTGCTGCTGGCAGCGGATGGGTGCCTCAGGGCAACCAGACAGCTGCAGGCTGTCCTGCGGAGGTCAAGTTCAGAGGTCAGGTTAGAGATCTAGGGAGACCTAGGGAGACTACAGTCTCAGAAGAAAGCCCAGATAATAAAGAATTTAGGAGCCAGGCATGGTGGTGCATGCCTTTAATCCCAGCTCTTAAGAGACAGAGGCAGGTAGATCTCTATGAATTTGAGGTCAGCTGATCTACTAAGAGAGTTCCAGGCCAGTCAGGGCTACACAGAAAAACCCTGTATATGCATGGGGGGGGGGGGGAGTTGGGAGCCAATGATGTTTGAAGCCTAGAAGTCTCTAGATCAGGAAGGGAACCAGAGGGCAAGGACACAGAGAGGACACCATCCCCCAGAAGGCAAGAAACTCAACAGTCTCCAGGGTGCTTTTTACCTCCAGGGAAGAAACAGTCATCAGAAATCAGCGGATGGATACACACACACACACACACACACACACACACACACACCTGTGGAAGCAGAAGCTATGGGAAGACGGCTATGAATCCATGTGGGAGCAGAAGCTATGGGAAGACGGCTATGAATCCATGTGGGAGCGTGTTCTGAAGCAAAGGCTGAGGCAGAGAGTCTAAAGTCATGGGTTCCCACTCTCCCAGTCTTTGAGAACTGAACGTTGGAGCATGTCTATCCCCAGTCAAGAAAAAAGGCACCAAGGCTGTGGAATGTGCTGAGATTTACCACCACCATCCTGTCCCTCAAGTGCAGAGTGCCCTCTCCACCCACCATCAGTTAGCTGTGAACCCACCCTGTGCGAACTCTAGGAAACGCCCCAGCTCCACTGGGATGTGGCCCCATAAGGCTTCCTGGGCCACTCCTCCAAAGCCACAGGATCCTACCTCCATTGAGAGTACCTTGGGAGACCCCTGGCGAGAAGGCTTTTGATTTGCAGCAGGACAAGGTCTGGTGACCACGCAGGGCCCACTTCCCTCCACCCCGGATTCATCCCTGTCTTTAACGGTTTAAAAAAAAAAAAAAATAAGCCAAACACAATTATCTGGACGTTTTTTGGTTTTGTTCTGTTTTGTTTTTTTAAAAAAAAAAAAAGAAAAAAATGAATGAAAAGACATCACGGCCAACAAGCAGGTCTCTAAGTCTATCCAGGTGAGCCAGAAAATGCCCAGGAGGAGAGAGAGGTGGGACAGGAGGTGTTAGGGAAGGGTGATATAGGGAGGGAGGTGGGGCCATAGGCAGCGGGCAGCTGGAAAGACAGGGTCTCCTGGTGACTTTGTGACCAGTAACCACAATTAGGGCTCAGGCCAGGACCTCGGCAGCTCCTCATCCCCAAGCATCCTCTCCATCCAATCCAGTCCTCCACACACACAATCCAATCCTACATCCTTTCTTCGCTCTTAACTGCTCAAAGAGACGACCCCTCCACCCCCTGTCCTCAGGCCTTCATCTCCCACAGCAGAGCTTCATCTGCAAGGCAATTAATCAGAGGACCCAACACCCAGACCAGACCCAAAGATGGGCCCTGTCCCTCAATTGCTTCCCTCTGGAGAATCTGAGGAAGGAAAACAGGGAACAGCAATGAAGTTTAGCTTGAGCGTGGGGGGAGGGTCTCATGAGCCTTAAGCCCCCTTCCACTCCACACCTTCCCACACTGACTAGCTTGAGGAGAGGGAGAGTGGTCAATGTTCATGACTTTCTTTCTCTCTGACTCCAAGAATGAGGTTTCTTTTCTCCTTAGGCTTCCGGTCACCTTAAAGGAACACCTAGCATGCCACAATCAGAGGAAATCAGAATGAGGCCTCCCAGGGCTGAACACTAAAGCTGGCATGTAGTATGTTGTCAATACATGTTTTTGGATGGCTGAATGAATGAATGAATGAATGAATTCAAGATTGATCTGAAAAACACACTGGGGCTTCCTGTTGCTACACTCAGACCTCTTGGGCTATCTAAGCCCATAGTGGGTACTCTAGGCTCAGGCTTACCCCATGGGCCACACTTGTGCCCCATAAACACACACACAAACGCACACACACATGCACGCGCACACACACACACACACACACACACCCACCAAGGGAAACTTTGGGCAGGGCAGGAGGCAAAGAGCCAGGACTCAGACCAAAACTCCACGCCAGGTCAACTCTACAGCCCCCAGAGCACAGGGGCCTAGTAGGGGGGCACTGAGTCCCCCACCTGCTGGCAGGCCTCACTCTTGGAAGCTGTCAGCCAGCTGGTGGCAGTCCAGTTCCCCCTTGGGTTCCAAGCCCCCTGGAAGCTTCACCCCTGTCTTCCGGTCCACACACCAGCACTTGCCACGCTGTCCATCCAGGGCGGGGTGGCACTGCCAAGAAAGGGCATGAAAAGGAGAAGTCAGTTCCCAGGAAGACCCCACCACTTCCAGCCCGGCCCCCCAGATCAAAAGGACAGCTGAAGGCAGGGGCTCTTTTTGAGTACCAGTCCCTAGAGCTCACTGCAGGAGTGAGACTTGTCCAAGGAAACATTCTAGAGAGCTTCTTTCTGGTCAGGGACCTAAGAAAGTCCTTAGACTTGAAGACTTAGAAGGATTGTAAAGGCTGGATTCTTTGAAGATGTTTCAGGTGGGTTGTGACTGGGCTGGGACTTGAAACGTGGAATTAAAGCTGGGAGCAGGATCCAAGTTGGGGTAAAGGTAGCATCTGGACCACAGCTGAAGCTGGGTTAGGGATTATGGTTAAAACGCTAAAATGTGAGCCAGGTAAAGTGGGCAGCCTAAGTCAGAAGCAGTTAGGCTAGCACAATGCCTGTGACCCCAGTCCTTAGGAAGCAGAGGCAGGAGGACTGTTGCAAGAAACTTAAATCAGAATAAAGACAGAAGTCAAGGTCAGAAGAACAGAGGTCAGGCTAAACTTCAGGTCAGAATTAGCCCAGGGGTGGGGGTGGGAAATATGCCCAGAAGCTTATTTCAAAGCCAGACTCAAAGCTGGAATGCAGATTGGCTCAAGTCTCAGAACTGGTGTGGGGATAAAGAACCAAGCGTCACAGCTTTTTTGCCGCAACAGAAATTAGAGGTAAAAATACAAGCAGCATTATATAACACGAAAAACAAATCCCGGTATAATCCCGGTACGTTGGACTTCTGTTAATACTTACATCAGTGCACCCCACTACTGTTCGATACGAGTAATGAAATCAGCTGTGATGAGGGCCCAGTATAAGGTAATTCTGCAGTTGGGTGGTGGCGGCTAATGATTGTAACCCCAGTACTCAGGAGGCAGAGACAGGCAGAGCTCTGTGAGTTCAAGGCCAGCCTGGTCTACAACATGAGTTCCAGGACAGCCAGGACTGTTATACAGTCCTGGGGAAGGGACAGGGGACGGGGGACGACACAACACGAGACTCATAATTCTGCACTTTCTCCTTGTTTTTCAACAAAACCCAAAACTGTTCTTAGAAATGGCCAGGTGTTTTTGGTTTGGTTTGTTTAATGGGGGGGGGGGGGAGCAGTGCTGTTAAGAACTGAGACATGGAATTTGTGTTGGGATGAAGGCTGAAGATAGGCCAAGCACGGGTTCTGAGGCGCCATCTCTGGCCCATCACACCCTTATCTTCCTGCGTTGGGAAGGACCCAGGATAGGAGTGTCATCCTCCTAGTGAGGCCTCTGCTGGTTGAGTAGCAGCCCACACTGGGGTTGTTTCCCTAGTAGGGGGGCGTGACCTATGTCCCTACACTCATACAACCCAGAGAAGCAGGCCAAAGCTTCCCAGACCACACTGAGCACAAGGCACTCCAGTACCCTGCCAAGATATACCACCCTCCTGATGGGCCAGAATGAGATGGAGCGGGCTGCTCCTGCTATATACACACACACCAGCACGCGGGGCGTTCTGAAGGAGTAAGTGAATGTGAGGCCGCTACCCGCTGCCTTCTCTCCTGATCCCTCTTTCGTCAGCTTCCACCACCACCCCACGACTGTCTCGGGTCACTAGACCCGGCTCTACACCCGAGAATCTGAGCTCAGCTGTGGAAGTGTGGGCTCTTTCCTCCATGACTTCTCATAACTTGGGGTCTGTCCCTAAGCCCAGATGAAGCTGCAGACATTCAGACACAAGGAGCACTACTTCGAAGAAGGAGGTGGGCACAGATGGGGAATTCTCAAGAGCTCCAAACAGCTCTGGAAGGAAGGCAAGTTTCGCCATGAACTCACACGGTGGTGTGGGCTCCCCAGGGCCCCTCTACTCCTTTCTGAGTCTGTCTCTCATCTTCAAAAAAATAAGATGGACAGAACATGCTAAAAGTCTTAGGCTCGAGTAGGGTTGAGGGAGACCCAAACGTCTGGGTTGGATTTGGGGAGCTTCTCTTTCTATCCTGCGGAGAGCCAGGAATTCCCCGGGATGAGGCCAGCACCTCGCAGCAGGAGAGGAGACCCACCTGTTTGGGGTGGAAGTTGCCATTGCGGTCACAGTTGGGAATGGGGATGATGAAGAGGTCTTCATGGGTCCGGCTCTGCGAGGCAGCCAGTCGCTCCAGGGCCCGGTGCAGCTCGCTCTGGCAGGAGCCCTGGGGCTGGAGAGTGAACAACAAAACTGCTCAGTAGAGAAAGACGGGGAGACCAAGCTGGGGCTCCAGACTTGTCTACAGAGCTGGTTCCAGGACAGGTCCAAAGCTACAGAGAAACCCTGTCTCGGGAAAAAAAAAAGGGTTGGGAGAGAAACAAGAGGCCCTGTGCAAAGAGTCAAGGCCTGGGTACTGGGCAGGGACACAAGAAGTGAAAGCAGAAGCTTCAATTCAACTAACAAGGATGGACACTAAAGCATGCCTCAAAAAGCAGGCAGAGGTGGCACGTATCTGCAGCCCCAGCACTCTGGAAGCAGAGGCAGGAGGACTATATTGCAAGTTCAAGGCTAGCCTGGTATAAATAGGAAGTTCTAGGCCAGCCTGGGATACAAAGTGAGACCCCCATCTCACAAGAAATAATCAGGAAAAAGGGGGCAGAGGTTAAAGAGGGAGTGGTAAGGAAAGAGGCCTTGGGGATTTATAGGCCTAAGCAAAAGGAATAAACAAAGTAACATCTAGGTTTGAGCCCACTGGAACAATTAGCCAGACCCTAGAGTAGGATCCCAAATCCTCTTGCTGTGGCTAGCTTATTAAACCCTTTTGTTTCTAAGATTTGGGCAGAGAATCCAAGAAAAGGACCAAGAGTTAGGTGGTAGTGGCACATGCCTTTAATTCCAGTGCTTGGGAGGCAGAGGCAGGCTCTAGGTTCAAGGCCAGGTCTACATAGTGAGTATGAGGATAACCAGAGCAACACAGAGAAATCCTGTCTTCGAAAAATCAAAAAAAGAAGAAAAAAAAGAAACACTAGGGAGCCTAGATCCTGCTTTTATCAATCAACTCAGCTATGCCATATTTATGTGCAGAGCGGAAGAGGAATCACGAAGAGAAAAATGAGGCTTCTCCCTGGGCTCTTGTATACACAGAAGGCGCTGGGGTTTGCTGGGTGGACATAGCCCAGATCTAGTAATGGGATTTCTGTAAGCAAACATCTGTGGGTCCGAGGTGCTCACCACAGGACGGGGTTCCTCCCGGGGTGTTCCCACGACTTTCATCTTGCTCCGGTCTCGCATTTTGGCCATATGCTTCTGCAGGCACCTATGATCATGGGCACTGCAGGGGTTGAAGCTGTTGTTGGGATGGTCGCTCTCATCCTTGTCTGTAGGCCATGGGGGGAAAGGCAGAGGTCAGCATCAGAAAAGAACAAAGGTTTACACTCCCCCAACCTCCCACCTGCTTCCTCCTGCATCAGGAGTCTCCATAGCATCACAGAGCCTCTGTTCGGAAGAAATAGGAGCAGCCTCCAGCTCCACCCCACTCCTCTTTGGAAGAATATTCCTCTTGGAGTCCTTGACTTGTTCCTCACCCCACCCAGTTCAGGATTCAGATAAGTCACCAGCTGCAGTAGCCCAGATGGCAGGGGGATCCCTTGGGCCCGGCAGGGAGGTCTGAGGCAGGCAGTGGGAGGGAGGGAACTACTGGATCTTCTACCCGCTCTGTTCAGCTCCTCCCACCAGCCCCCTCTCCATCTGCTCACTCTTCCGGTCTCCTTCCCTGCTCTTTCAGCATCTGGCTGAGCCTCCCAGGGATCCCTAGGGCCAAAATCATATTTTCCATGAGCGAGGAGTCTGGCCCCAAAGGTTCTCCCACTGTCTGGATCTGTTAGTGTGTGTGTCTGCATGAGGGGGGAAGGAGAGGAGAGGAGGGGAGGAGAGGGGAGGGGAGGGGAGGGGAGGGCAGAGACTCTGGCCCTGGAGCAAAGAAAACAGTCACACACATTCTCCAGCCTCGACCCCTAAGTCTCACATCTTTAAACGTGGGGCACCATTCAATGTCCATGTGAATCACCCAGAAACAGGAAAAGGACTATCTGGAGATTCGAATCATGAAGTTGGACCCTGTCTCCATGGCCCCTCCTAAAGGTTCTATGTGAGCTGCTCCATCCAGCAGGTCCCTCATTGTGACCATGCTGCTCCCTCCTGACAGCCAGGGCCAGAATGCAAGGCTGAGCAGGGGAAGGAGGTTGGAAAAACTTCTCAGCACATCAGAGCCACCTCTGAAATGCTTAGACTTGGCAGCTCAATGCAGGCCCAAGAGCAGAGCCCCTGCCAGCATTCCAGATGTTGGCAGGCCGACAGGAGGTTACATCTGGTTTGCCTCAGGACTTTTTTTTTCCTGAGTAGTTAGCAGGTTCCTCCATACATGGCAACAGTCCCAGAGCTGCCTCTGGGTCAAATGGTATTTTTCTGCCTAGCCAAAACCGGGAAGTTGGTTTTTGTTTTATTCTTCTGGTTTGCGAGACAAGGGAAGGGAAGCATGCCGACGAAGGGACACCAGGCAAGGAGGGATCTATACCATTTATATATACACTGTTAAGATTCCATACCAGAATAAAACTGACTCACCAGGGATTGGAGATTTTTATGTGCTAGTGTAGAATTAAAGGACAGAAATAGGTAAAGCAGATAGATACATCCTCCTGCAGATGTGACAGAAAGATAGTCCTAAGGGGGCCCCTGGCCCTACATCAAGCTTGGGAGAGTCAGCCGAAGAGGAGGGAGGGCAGTCCTGAGGGTCACATGACATAACCAGTCTGTTTATTCTCTCTGATTGGCTGTCTTTTCACATGCCTTTGCACAGACTCTCTGGTTCTTTTTGGTAAACATGAGATGGTTTTTAGGATCAGAGTTCAGGGATTAAAGAAGAATTTGAGGCAGGGATGGCGGGTGGGAGGGAGAGGCAAGGATTCTACCCCCAAACTACAATCCCAGCCCCTACTATCTCTTTTTCTTTTGTTATGAGACGGGGTCTCATATAGCCCAGAGAGGCCTCACTCAAACTTGCTGTGTAGCCAAAGCTGGCCTTGAATTCCCCCTTTCCTACCTTCCCTGCCCAAATATTGGGTTATCGGCAGGCGCTGCTATAATCTGGCTCCCAGCCCTGATACCATTTTTCAGTTTTTAGGAGCTTTTAAAGAAAGGAGTTGCCTCAGCAGCTTGAGAGCGAGATATGATGAGCTTTGATATGATGGGCCTTCAAGAGTCCAGAAAAAGATGGCCCGAGACTTGACAACACTTCCGCTTCCCAGTGTGGCGCTTCTGTGAGTAGAAGCCAATAATGAGTCCTTGGGGGCTGATCCATGGGCATCTGAGATGTTCACCATTAATGAGAGCAATTGAATAGCTCGTTGAAGCCTAGAACTACATGTGGCATAGAGTGAGCCTAGAAGCATAGCTCATGCTGATGTCAGAATTAAATGGTCCCATGTCATAGAGGGACTTAACTGGTCATAGCTGAGCATGGCTGTCTCCATGGCCTAGCCCAGTGACCCAGCCCAGTGACCCCTGGTTCAAATCTACACTTAGAGTAAAACCCACCATTTTAGGAGAGTAGCTTCTAATCTTGGGGCATAACACAGTTTAAGTCCACATCCACCCCCCACACAGAACCACAAACGTTTATGAACAACCACATGTCCAGGCACGTGCTCTTCCAGGTGTACACACCTCCACCCACTCAAGTCCTCTGACCCTACTCTGGCCAAAAACACAGACCAGGCCAGGACACACTAACACCCCAGTCTCTCTGGCCACGGTTTGTTGACTCTCCATTTAATCTGTAACTTTTCTTTGTTCATCCATGCGTACCTGGAGAGTCCACCTTTAGGTATGGAGCTTGAGCAGGCCAGAGGATGGGGGGTAGTGCTGAGCCTCTCAAAAACATTAACTTGCTAGCACTGTTAGCTTCTAATGCCTTCTATCAGACTCCCAATACTCCTGAGCAGGAGCTGGAGGCAGACCCCTCCTGTTTTGGGGGCTCCAAGAAGCTTGTCTAGAAAGTGGAGCTGCCAAAGCGGAGCAGGTCTCTTCCTCTAGCTCCTGTATGGAGCATGTGGAGCTGGGCAGACTGCCAGCCAGCCATGGCACAAGTCTTGCTCCTCGCTCCACAGCAGAGCGGGGCAAGGGGCAAGCCTCCAGGGAGAAGCTGGGTACGGCTCTGGCCCCGGTAGAGGCAAAAATTCCCCGCTGCCTAACTTGACCTCCATGATTTCTCCTCAGGACCAGCCCCTGACCCCTCCAAGTCAGGCAGGCTAAGAACTGAGTGGGTCCTGCCACCCAGACTGAGAATGTTTCAGCCATGCTCTGGAGGACCCACCTGCCCACCAAAAATGCTTTTCTCTTCCTTCATCCCCTAGACCTTAGCTGAAGAATCGAAGACCGCCCCAGGTTTCTATGAGATTTTGATCAAGGGGTGCCTTTCACTGTTGCTTCCTGTAGCTGGCCTCTAAGGAGACAAGAGACCCTGCAAAAACAACCAACCCTTCTCCACCCCCCCCCCCGTGACTCTCCCTCACCCTAGGCTCTGCAAGTCTCTTAGCGTCTTCAATCACACCCTCACGGCCACTCTGAATTGACCTTACACTCTGTGTCAGACACCTCAAAACGACGAGTCATTTGACCAAGAGGGAAACTGAGGTAGAAAAGAGGAAGGGAGACTCGTCTTTGGCCGCTTTAAGCATCAATAATTTGGGCTTCGTCGGTATTAAGGAAAAACACTAGGCAGCCATGTTCTCCCTCCCCTCTCCTCTAAAGCACAGGATATTTGGGAAGGCCCAGTTTCCATGACATGACTAGATTCCCAGTACCAAAGTGGGACAATATTTGCTGTGTTGACTAAAAATTAACCCAGCCTGCCTGTTCCCTAACCCTGTCCCGGAGGGACCTAGTGCCTGGTTTGGGAACTCCCTGTCCCAAGCTTGACCTCCCCATTGAACATTCTCTTGAATTTCAAGAGTCAAGGGTCAATATCATGATATGAAATTGTAGACTTATGACGCATGCACCCGACCCCATCTCTGGTAGCCTTGGTAGTGCTGATCCCCAACCTTTTAGAAAGGAGAGCAGGGCAGGCTGGAAACAGAAGGGACAACCTGCCACTATAAAAAATAAAAAGGAGAGCTTGGGCCAAAGGACCCACGAGCAAAGAGCAGAAAAAATAGACTAACACCCTTCACCAAGGTATTTCAGGACATGGATCCCAAACCTGGAGACTGCAAAGGACAATGGTCTATTGACAAAGTAAGGTGTGAGGTAGGGACTGCGCCTTGCTCCGTCTTTCACAAGAGACCCTGCATGGCCTTTGGTTCTATGGGTACTCCTCCCACGATGCAAAGGTGTCAGGCCATGACAAGGAAGTACTAGGAAGCATTGGCCATAGCTTGCCAATTGAGTGTCTAATGTTAGCCAGGTGGTGGTGGTGCACACCTTTAACCCCGGCAGTGAGGAGGTAGAGGCAGGCAGATCTCTGTGAGTTTGAGGCCAGCCTGGTCAGCAGAGAGAGTTCAAGGACAGCCAGGGTCCTTCTGGTTTCTGATCTTCCCTCTTCAGATAGCTGCATCCATGTGTGGGCAGAAGACAAGGTCAGGAAGTGGGAGGAGAATTAGCGACTTGAGACCCAAATTCCAAAACAGACCTAAAGGCACCCCATTTCCAGACTCCTCTAGAAGTGGACTTGCCTCACATCTACAGATCAGAAACTGTACCAGGCGTTCCTAACCCCCGAGGAGATCCAGTTTTCCTCCACAATGTAGGGATGCTTCTATTCAACCAGAAGAGAAGGCTCTTGTAGATCTCTTCTGGCTCGTGCTCAGGTTGGGAAGAGAGGAGACTACCAGCCACCCTCACCCGCTGCTAGATCCCCACTAAGCTGGTAGACAGCAAAGACTCAAGTGGGCACCCTAAACATGCAGCCCTGTCTCCTGCTCTCTCTCGCTGCCCCCAAGATCAAGGCAGGACCCTCCCCCCTCCGGCAATGCTGGGTGCCAGTCTGGCACCTCTCCCAGACTATTTCTGCTGACCTGACTCTCCTTGCTCAGGGGCAGGAAGGGCAGAGAAGCACCCCTGGGGTCCACCTCCTTCCTGTTTTCCCTGCATCCTGCTTTCCTCAGACTAATAAGTTGCTGAGGGTTGAGGAAGTGGATCCCAGAGCAGGAAGCTTGGGGCCGAAGTCCCAGCATCCGGACTGCAACAAAGGAAGAGTGAGCAGCAGGAAAAGAGAGAAGCACAGTCTGCAGCTCAGCGGCTCAGCGGCAGCAAGGCTGTCCGAGAAGGGACAATCACCAGAGTGGGGGGGGGGGGGGGATACAGACAGGCAGAACAGTCACCAAGAGAGACATCAAAAGAGCACCTGAGTCTGAGATAAAAGAGAGAGGCCAGCAGAAAAACAAACTAAAGCAGAGCGAGAGAAGGAAACCTATAGAACTCAGGAGTGCGAGAGGAAAGAGAACGCGGGATTGTTTGGTGAAACTAGAAGTTGGGTGACCCAGCAGGAAATAATAAAAGAGCAAGAGAAGGATTCTTAGAAGAAACTGAGAAATAGAAACAGGGAAAAGTAAATACAAGATCAGCGCAAGGAAGATTCTGAAAACCCGTCTACTTGTCCATCTGTCCCTCCTCTCCTCTCAGCCCATACAATCCCAAGATTTCTGCAGCTCTGGGCTGCCAGCCAGTACTTCCCTCTAGTCCCCTCAGATGGCACCTGCCGGGAGGAAGGAACAAGAAACCTGGATGTGCCAGCCTGGCAGAAAGGGCCCTGCCTTCCACTGCTTCTGGGGCCTTCGGGGAAGCACAAATCTCATTCTTTACTATCGGACCCTCGGATTTGTATGACCCACTTCACTATAGGGTGACAATTGAAAAGTCCAGGCCCTGGTTCCTCACACCTTTGGGTGTCACCGGAAAATGGGTGTGGAGCAGGCCCTGGATCAGGAACAGAAAGGGACGCCCCCCAACACGCTACACACACACACACACACACACACACACACACACACACACACCATCCTTATCGCAGTTTTCTGGCAAATGTAACTGAACCAGGTCATTTAACTTACCATAATCGCCTCAGGAGCCAGGCTTACCATTGAGACCGAGGCCCCGCTTCCCAAAGAAGAGAGGTTTGAGCTGAAGGGATGGTACCAGGTTCCCCTTGACCAGTGGCAATTGGCACTGGGATTCGGTGCCAGTTTTCAGGCTCTGCCACGTACCTCCCTTCTCCTCAACTCACTGGGAGCTTTTACGGGCCTCCCAGGCCAACCCGAATGGGAGCCAAGTGGCAAGGAAGAGGGCTCTTGGGAAAGGTGACAAAGGAATGGTAGGTATGCCTTACCAGAGGACTGCAGGCTTTCCTGGATGGCCTCGATCTCCGACAGCTCCGTGCACACGCCCTGCCCGTGCATCAGTGTGCGCAGGGGCTTCTCCACTCCCCGGGGCGGGTAGCAGCGCATGCCTGAGCCACAGCGTGGGGTGTACACCCCGCAGGGCATCCCCAAGCCCAGGGCACAAGTGGCGCAACAACCGCAGCCAGGCTCCCGCACCAGCTCCTCGCAACCCACAGGGGGGCGGCAGCGCGCCAGTTTCTCCTCGGAACAGGGGGGGCAGTGGATGGCTTCGTCGCCCAGGCTCGGCAGAGGCCCTGCGGCCAGCAGCAGGGCGGCCACGAGGCCGAAGGGCAGCATGGTGAGGACGAAGATTGGGCACAGAAGGGGAGCGCGGACTCGCGAGCGGGCTGCAAGGGACCCGGAGGCAGCGCCCAGGGCGCTAAGTGGACCAGACCCAGAGGGCGTGGGGACGGACACGGGGCGGCCCCGGCAGGCAAGGACGGAGCTAGGGAAGTTAGCAAGCACGCTAGAGCGGAGCGAGCCTGGCCACCCAGGCGCTGCGCTGCATCCTCGGCCCGGCCCAGCAGGCGGCGGGGGCAGGGGGCTGAGCGGCTGCCCGGGACCGGCTCCCGGGACTTTATACCGGCCCCCTGGCCACACCCCCAGCGCCGTCCCTGAGGTGGGAGAGCAGAGGCGGGTGAGGGGGAACTGGAGCGGGAGAAGAGGCCGTTAGGGGGAGGGGGCGCTGGCCTGAGTCACAGCCACCGCTATAATATCTGAAAGTCCTTTGCTCCGCAGGAAAAAAAAAAAAAAAAACAGCTCAGTTTGGAAGCGGTGGCCAGCGTGCAAAACGCCTCTGAGCCTCTGAACCAGAGCCCTCGGAGGGTTGGGGGAGGCAGGGAAAAGGGAGGCGAAGAGGGGGTGCTGCTTGGTTCCCTTCCTCGACCTCGAAGGATTCCTTTCCAGACACCTAAGCTACCCTTGAGAACCTGACCTCTTAGCCGACTCAAGGTCCTTACGTTCAGTCACCTTCCTTGGCCGGAGGCGGCCACCCTACCTCACTCCCTGGCACGTTCAGTCTCAAGCTCTGGAGACCACACTGTGTGAGGTGGGGCAAGCACTCTTATAAGGGGTTCAGGAGAGCTCCGGGCTTGAGGCGCCGACAGGCAGCTGTCTTTTCACTTGCACCCAGAACCTCTGCCGCTTGACCCCCCCCCCCGCGCCCCAGGTTCCATTTGAGTCTTGCTGCACCCTGTTTCCAGAACTCCAGGACAAAGAGCCAACCAAGCCTCTTCCTCTTTCTTAGATGTTTTCACCTCTACTGCCTCGTTTATACTCTGGAAGGAGACTGGCCTACAAGACTGACATTGGCCATATACCAAGACGTACGTTGAACAACCCCAGGGGGCACCGCTCTTTGTACTCATTGTGTAATTGTATGGTTATTGTGACCATTTCCCAGTAGGTGGCAGTCAAAGATTTCCAGAAAGGGAAGCCTCTTAATTTTCCCGACGCCACTTCGCCCCTGGGTGACATCCTATTGATAAGCATATCTATCCCCTACCCCTCGCAGCAATCCTTCTGGAAGTGGGAATAGATCTAGAGACCCACCTCCTACCTTCTTTCTCATTTCTCCCTACGCCTCTTCATCCTCCCCAACTTTTCTTTCTGTCTGTCCGGGCATCGTCGGAGGCCCGGTGGATTTGGGGGGTAGATGGGATGGGAGGGTCTTGCCTAAACATCTAAGGAGAAGCCAAAGTAAAGTATAGCTCCCTGCTATAGCTTCTTGCTCTTTGTCCCTGGGCAAGGGTCTTTCAGCCTCGGGATTAGGCCACCTCCCACTTTCGGCAAATGTAAAATATTGGCGCGGTTGGAGGAAGAAAGGCGCCAAGAGCTGGACCTGAAGGACAGACCAAAAAGTTGCGAACTGACGGCACCTACTGGCAACCCTTAGGACTGCAGGAGGGCTGGCGTGTTAGGGCCGGAGACAGGGACTCTCAGTCACATCTCAAGGTAAACAGAACAGGTTCTTCAAGCTCCTGGGAGGAAGCCAGCATTTTTCTAATTCAAAAACCAGTCCCTGCCCCCACTCTCTTCCTTAAATCCAGTCGGCCTCCTACTTAACGGATAAACTTGATGTTTATTTCTAGCTAAAAGGAAGGCTGATTATCACCTGCCTCTTCCACCTCTTGGAACCCCTGTGGGAATAAATGGACCGATAAGAACAGTTTCGAAGCCCAATGCCCTACTTGCCGTCCAGACAGCAAGCCCAAGATGGGTAGAAACCCTGGGATGAAGTACAGGTGCTGTGGAGGGCGGGCATTCTGTACAGGTTTCTAGATGACACAGATGTCTCCACTCTGTCTCAACCCGAGCGACTGCCCCCAACTCATCTTCTGGTGTCCTCCCCGTCGCTGCCTTAGACTCGTTCCCAGGAAGCCAGAGACCAAGCCCTGCTGTCCACATATGGCGTGTTCACGAAGCACCTATGGCTTTCAGGACTTTGTGCTTTGTCTTGAGAATAAAGAGATGACCAAAACCACTCTGCCTCAAGGAGAGTGAAGATGAGTGTGCAGTGGAAATAAGTTTTCTAAGACGTGCACAGGACTCAGAGGCACTAGCTATCAGTTCTATCTCTGGGGTATGAGAAGTGTTCACTGAAGAGGTGACCTGAGACCACGCCTTCTGTGCTCAAGACTAAAACTGGTATCGGCATGGTCGGGCTAGATTATCAGTTCCAGGATTGTCACTTGGTCCTCACTAGGGACCCTGAAACTCTTTGAGCTTTTGGGCTTGTCTAGTAAAGGGGACTCTGCAATAAGAGCCCCTTTTGGGGAAAGGCCTGGAATGAAATAGACACCATGAATTTTGTACTTCCTAGACCTCCCCTGCAAGGAACTCATTCCAGACACCAGGAGCTCTCCTGATGACAGGACTGTGCCCTTGTCGTCCCCCACCCCCCACCCCCTACGGAACTGGAGATTCTCAGGGTGGAATGTGGTCAGGGAGTAAGGAGAAGTGGAAGACTCAGAGCCAACCCCCCCCCCCCCCCCCCAGTGTAAACTGTAGCAGAGCCCATTAACGTTATACGATCCTGAATCTGCCACTTAACATCTTTTCAAAAAAGATTTATTGGCCTAAAAAGAAAGAAAGAAAGGAAAGAAGGGAAGAAAGAAACGAAGGAAGGAAGGAAGGAAGGAAGGAAGGAAGGAAGGAAGGAAGGAAGGAAGAGCGAGCCAGGCAGTGGTGGCACACACCTTTAATCCCACCACTTGGGAGGCAGAGGCAGGCAGATCTCTCAGTTCAAGGCCAACCTGGTCTACAGAGTGAGTTCCAGGACAGCCCGGGCTACACAAAGAAACCCTGTCTCTAAAAAAATCAAAAATATAAAAGAGTTATCGGTATTTATTTATTTTGAGGTGGGATCTTCTGTAGCCTTTGCTAGCCTGGAAGTCATTACATAGACCAGGCTAGCCTTAAATTCATAGAGCTCTACCTACCTCTGCCACTTGAGTGCTAGCATTGAAGGCATGTGCCCCCAAGCCCAGGTATTTTTTTATTTTTGATTATGTGTATGAGTGTATGTGTAATGGTAAAAATAAAATGGCACCATTCCCCAAGGGGCAGCAGCAAGCAGTGGGCCATGAGGGGCAGCGGGTCCCAGGCAGGGAGCTGTGCTGAGGGTGAGAGACCTCAGCGGGTCAACCAATGCCACCAGGAGCAGCAGAGGGTGAGAGACAAAGAAAGACAGGCACACCAAGCAGAGTGAGGTTGGGTATGTATTTAGAGAGTTATGGAAGGGAAGAGGAAAGGGGAGAGGGAGGGAGAGGGGGAAGAGAGAGGCAGAGAGAGAGAGAGAGACAGAGAGACAGAGACGGAGAGAGACGGAGAGACATGGAAAGAGACTGGGAGAGAGAGAAAGAGAGAGAAGGAGAGGGAGAGAGAGAGAGAGAGAGAGAGAGAGAGAGAGAGAGAGGGGGGGGGGGAGGAGGGAGGGGAAGAAAGATCCACTTAGATCCACTTGCCTCTGCAGATGGGGGGGGGGGATGGGGAGCAGGGCTTGTCTCTTAATGGGACACGACAGACCATTACAGTCTGTGTGGGGTGTGTGTGTGTGTGTGTGTGTATGTATGTGGGTGGGTACCTTCACAGGCAGAGGCCAGAGGTGTCAGATATCTTAGAGCTGGAGTTACTGGTGTCATAAGCCACCTGAGAACTGGTTGTGGGACCTAAACTGGAGTTCCCTGGAAGCTGAGCCATCTCTTTCCAGGTCCCCACTTAACATTTAAATGGGGTAATTTTCATCTCTGAAGAAATGAAGGGAGGGGGAGGGGTGAACAGAGGGGCAAAATACTTGGGCTCAGCCACAGAGAATGGTTAGAAGAAAACATGATTGTCCATCCTGATTCCTCCCAGCACCGAGGATAGGCCAGCCTGAGTTATACAGTAAGACTCTGACCATGACCATTCTCAAGAAAGGAGCCTGAAATCCATGAGCAGAGCTAAGGGCACAGACCCTCGTTGCGGGTTCTCCCACCTGGCTGCTGCCTCCTTGTGGACTGGACGCTTCATAATGAGCCTCGAGCCTCTGGGAAGCAAAATGCAATCCTATTTAAAACTCAATCCTGCTTTTCTGTTATTGCCAGAGCCTGCACACCCTTGTCAGTCCCTGCTTCCGGAGAGCGGAGAAGACAATCCACCTGGAGCACAGACAAGACTCCACCACCTTTCAGTCCTTCCCACCCCCTTCTCACTAGCTTGTTGATCAGAAGGTCTTATTAGCCGCCTTACTGGGACAATCCCAGACTTCTGCAGACCTTAGAGAAAACACTCCTCAGAGAACAGATGTGGGGGAGGGGGACCTCAACTCCAATAAAGACAGAGCTCTGGCTGGCTATGGTGGTGCACTGGTGCACGCCTTGAATTCCAGCACTTGGGAGACAGAGACAGGAGATTCTTTGTGAGTTTAAGGCCAGCCTGGTCTATAAAGTGAGTTCTAGGATGCCAGGGCAACATAGTGAGACCCTGTCTCAAAAAAAAAAAAAAAGTTCTGTTCTCTGTTCTCAGGGAACACCCAATCTGATAAACTTGCCCTAGGGGGGCGTCTTGTCTGATGGAGTGGGCAAGATATATAATTAGCCTTTAATTATCGCAGACAGTGTCACAAAAGCTTCACGGAGGAGGAAAAGTGAGGCACGAAGGGATTACGTAACTTACTTAAAGTCACACAGCAAGTAGAGGGACAAAGATGTGAACCTGAGCTGTCTGGCTCCCATCTGCACAATTAACTGCTCTCCTCCACCGCTGCCTCCATCAGCTGTCAGAAACATTCTACCGGAACATCAAAGGCAAATGGCTATGGCACAGGGTTCAAGCTGAGCATGCAGGTCAGGTAGCGGTGGCTTTGGTAGGAGACTATGCTCCAGGCCTCCTTAGATCTTTGCTTTCCAGCTGACTCCTGACTGCCCTGTACTTTACTGTGCCTACACTAACCCCTTCACATCCGCTGACATCTAAGTACGGATGGGGCATCCCCATAGCTACCTCACGTGTGGACCAAGCAATAGCATATTAGGATAGCTTTCCTCCTGCCCATTAGGACTCCATGTTCACCAAGAGTTAATCAGGAGAGCCAGGATCGTCAGAGAGACCCCACAATACAAAGAGAACTCTTGTCCAGCCATTCTCTAGAGCCTTGGCTCTTCCCTCAAGACAAGCAGAGGCTCCAGGCGGGGAAGGAAGTGGGAAGAGGGGAGTCCATATGATATGCACTTGGGTTGGCTAACATCCTGTTTCCTAGCCCCAGACCAGGCTGCTCTGTGACCACTTCCCTTGCCCCACTTAGTTTTATCCTTTGTACAGTGGGCTGGGAGAACTCACTGCACCGTCAAGCCCTGTCCGTCTCTGGCAATCTTGGAATATTAGAATTTTAAAGTGTGTGTGTGTGTTTTGTTTTTTTTTTTTTCTTTTTTCTTTTTGTGGTTTTTCGAGACAGGGTTTCTCTGCAGCTTTAGAGCCTGTCCTGGAACTAGCTCTTGTAGACCAGGCTGGCCTCGAACTCACAGAGATCCGCCTGCCTCTGCCTCCCAAGTGCTGGGATTAAAGGCGTGCACCACCACCGCCCGGCTGTTTGTTTTGTTTTTTGAGACAGGGTTTTTCCGTGGAGCCCTGGCTGTTCTGGAACTCACTCTATACAGGGCTGGCCTAGAACTCAAAGATCCACCTGCCTCTGCCCTTCTTGTTGCTGAAATTAAAGGTGTGTGCCATTACCACCACCTGGCAGAATTCTAGAGTTCTCCAAAACACGCTTCTGACGTGGTTCCAACCCTCAGAGTCTGCATTGTCTCCAGGCCAATAGGCACCAATAAAATCTCTTCCTCACTAGCTGAAGCCTGTATAGAAGACAAGCTAAGTGAGTGAACAGTGTTGGACTTCATGAGAACTCTGTTGCACAGAGAAATGATAAGGCTCACCCAAGGGCACACAGGTAGCACGACCTAACAATGTCTGTGCATAATATATCAACGTCCTGTGCACACTCCTGCCTCTGTGCCAGGCCTGTCACCACAGGCTCAGGTCTCAAGGCAGGGATGGAAGGGAGAGAGGGAAGTGCCACCCAGAGGATTCTACACGGAGACTCTAAGCAGACAGAGCCACAGGCTAGTGTAGAGAAAGCGCTTGTCTTGTCTTCCCTGATACCAGTCCTGTCAAGAGAAGGGCAGCCACTTGCCAGAAAGGTCAGAAGCCCAGAAATAAAGTGGAAAACCCGCTCTTTCTCCTCCATACACTAGAGGGCTTCCAGGGCCTGCCTCCTGACCTCCCAACTCTAGGGAACAAAGGGCTTCCTACCCACTAAAGAAACTCTACCAAGGGACCTCCGAGCCAAGAGAAAACCCCAAAGGGGCTCCAAGCTTAAAGATTCTATAAATCTTTTGACTCAGCAAACCCTAGAGAAGGGTTGAAATGCAGAAAGACCCCAACAACACCTGCCTATACACACCCATATATTCTTTTTTTTAAGGTTTTATTTATTTAATATGTATACAGTATTCTGCCTGCATATGTCCTTGCAGGCCAGAAGAGGGCACCAGATCTCATTATGGGTGCTTGTGAACCATGTGGTTGCTGGGAATTGAACTCAGGACCCCTGGAAGAGCAGTCAGTACTCTTACCCGCTGAGCCATCTCTCCAGACCCACAACCATATTTCCTTATCTCGCATCTGTGTCTTCTCTTTCCCACCAGTACTAGGAGTTTGCACATAGCCTTCTGCTTACTTGCAGACCTCTTCCATGGAGCCACCAAAGTGGTAAAGCTCTAAATACCGACAATACCAGGTTGTAGAGTAAAGGGGCTTTCATATTGTCAGTAAAAAGGCAAACATGTACAGCTACCTGGAAGCAACCCATAATTCCACACCCAGATGCCCACTCCCAATCAAATGTGTGTTGTAAAAAAGTGTTCAAGTGTGTTCACGAGACATTGCTTAAAATAGTCACTATTGGTGCCGGAGAAATGGCTCAGGGGTTAAGAACACTGGCTGCTCTTCCTGAGGTCCTGGTTTCAGTCTCTAGTCCCCATACAGTAGCTCAAAACTCTTAGCAACTCTAGTTCTAGGGGGTCCGACATCCTCTTTTGGCTTCCAGGGAACTAGGCACACACGTGGTACACAGACATACATGTAGGCACCGGGCAGTGGTGGCGCACACCTTTAATCCCAGCACTAGGGAGGCAGAGACAGGCGGATCTCTGTGAGTTTGAGGACAGCCTGGACGAGTAAGTTCCATGACAGGTTCCAAAGCTACAGAGAAACCCCGTCTGGAAAAAAGAAAAACAAAACAAACAAAAAACATACATGTAAGCAAAACACTCCAAAACTTTTGTGGGCGGGGTTCGAGGCAGGATTTCTCTGTAGGTACCCTGCTCACTAAGCCATCTCCTGAAACCCTAAAGTTCATTTCCAAAAAAGGAGATTAATGAGGCAGCAGCTCAACTGGTGAAGGTGTTTGCTACCAAGCATGAGGGCCTGAGTTCAATACCCAAAACCCACCTGGGGGAAGGGAGAGAACAGATGACTGAAAGTTGTCCTCTGACATCCAACACAGTACCCACACCCACACACATACACACACTAACATCCAACACAGTACCCACACCCACACACATACACACACTAACATCCAACACAGTACCCACACCCACACACATACACAGTAACATCCAACACAGTACCCACACCCACACACATATACACACACTAACATCCAACACAGTACCCACACCCACACACATACACAGTAACATCCAACACGGTACCCACACCCACACACACATACACACTAACATCCAACACAGTACCCACACCCACACACACACACTAACATCCAACACAGTACACACACACACACACACTAACATCCAACACAGTACCCACACCCACACACACATACACACTAACATCCAACACAGTACCCACACCCACACACACATACACACTAACATCCAACACAGTACCCCCCCATACACACACTAACATCCAACACAGTACCCACACCCACACACATACACACTAACATCCAACACACCACACACACACACATACACACACTAACATCCAACACAGTACCCACACCCACACACATACACACTAACATCCAACACAGTACCCACACCCACACACACACATACACACTAACATCCAACACAGTACTCACACCCACACCCACACACACAGTAACATCCAACACAGTACCCATACCCACACACACATACACACTAACATCCAACACACCACACACACACACTCATACACACACAAAACAAACAAATAAATAAAGTGTTTTGGAAAATTAAATCTTCAAGACAGTGTTTCTCTGTACAGCTACGGCTGTGCTGGAATTCTGTAGACCAGGGTGGCCTTGAACTCACAGAGATCCACCTGCTTTCTGCCTCCCAAGTAAGGGGATTAAAGGCGTGCGGCCACCACTGCTCAGCAGTAGTGCTAACTTTTAAGTCAGTCTGCCTGGGCTGTGTTCCTGTCAACAAAGTCTAGATGTTAGCCTGTTCCTCAGCGTCCTCATCTTTCATAGGAAGTGAATGTTACATGGAGTCGCTATGATGATTAAGTTTAAAAAAAAAAAGATTCTCTATAAAATGCTCAAAATGGTACCCAACACATAGTAAGTGTCCAGTGAGTATTATGAACCATGACTGGCCAAGTGAGTTGGAAGCCAAATTGCCTACAGTGATTCCTGGATTTGCTGGGAACCTGATGTAGGTGTGTCTTCTATCTATCCGATGATTTCATTGGATAATTAATAAAGAAACTGCCTGGCCCATCTGATAGACCGGCCCTTAGGTAGGTGGAGTAGACAGAACAGGAAGAAGGAAGTGAGGTAGATGGCTCAGTCAGATGCCACGCCTCTCTTAAGTTAGGCAGACCACCGTGCCTCTCCTCAGAGAGATGCCAGATGCGATGAAGCTCCAGCCCAAGATGGACGCACGCTAGAATCTACCTGGTAAGGCACCACTTTGTGGTGCTACACAGATTATTAGATATGGGTTAGTCAAGATGTGAGTAAGAGGCTGAAACTAAGGGCCAGGCAGTGTTTAAAAGAATACAATTTGTGTGTTGTTATTTTGGGGCATAAGCTAACCATGTGGGATTCAGGCATGACGAAAAGCCGGCCCGCAGCTCCACACTACAGGAACCAGCTCTGAGATTTGGCAAAGTGAACTCTCTCTTTCTCCTCAAATGCCCTCAGTTGTAACTGAGGGATAACGTCAGCCCCGCCTGAGAGAACTGGGAAAAACTACAGTCATGATGCTCACTTAACACTATGTCTGGCAGGGATGGTGTCAGTACATTAGCCTCTGTGGTCATTAGTTACCATGGTAACCCTATAAACCGTGATATAGAGTTCCACGCAGTTAAAAGATTGGCCTAAGGTCATATGCAACTAAATGTGATTTAAACCTATTTGTGAGACAACCTAACCTTCAACACATGCCTGCATATGTGCGCACACACATACACACACATAGACACACACACACACACACAGAGGTGCCACAGCCTTGGGTTTTCCTCAAACTCTTCCCATCACTGGGCAATGCTGTTAGCACTAAGTCCCTGTCCCTCTAGCTGCCGTGGCCAAGGTCTCTGTGTTTGAGGCTGATGTGTCTTTCCCATGACCCAGCTGTGGAGCCAACCTGATGGTTCCGGCTGTATTCTCGGTCAGGGTGCTGAAGATACAGCCCTGGAACTAAGCTCTAACTCTCAGGGGGAAGCCCCAGGACCTTCCCATCTTTTCATTCCAGGAATCTCTTCTGCTACGGTCTTGTCCTTGGCCAAGAAAGAATACTCTGAAAGATGACTGACTGGTGGGGACCGGAGAGTTAAGGGCAGAGGGGCAGGACTATGTGGCCCCAGAAACGAGACTCTAGTACCTCCTGAATCCCCTAATCACATAGCCCCCATCTTTACTGCTGAAGCCTGGCCTCACTCCTTCAGCCTGTCCTGTCTCGATATCCAGAGACTTGATATTTGGGGATAGCAACTCTCCAGATCAGTGCAGTTAGATTCTTATACCTAGTTATGATATGTAAGAGCATCGGAAAGCCGGGCCGTACACTAGACGGAACCCAGTAGACCAAGAATGGAGAAGATCTCTGTTCCCGGATTTGTACGCTGCAGCTGTGAGATTGAGAGCCCCAGCTTCCTTCTGTCAGAGCCGAGGGTTCCGAAAGCCCAGCTCTGTCTTTAGCAGCTGTGCCCTGTGAGCTTCCCTCTTCATTATGACTGACCTCAGCTTTGACATCTGTGATTCTCAGCCCTGATTCACTCTGTGAGGCTGCTGAGAAGGACCAGGTGGGAGCTGGAGATGCGACTCAGCATTAAGAACACTGCCTCTCTTGCAGAGGGCCCAGCTTTGATTCCCAGCTCCCATATGATGGCTCACAACTGCTTGTAACTCCAGTCCCAGAGAATCCAACATCCTCTTCTGGTCTCCTCAGGCACTGCACACACATGGTACGCATACACACATGCTGACAAATATTCATGAGCATAAAAATAAATACATTTTCACCAGGCAGTGGCGGCGTGTGCCTTTAATCCCAGCACTTTGGAGTTAGAGCCAGGTGGGTCTCTGTGAGTCTGAGGCCAGCCTGATCTACAAAGTGAGTTCCAGGACAGCCAGGACTAAACAGTGAGACCCTGTCTCAAAAAACTGAAAGAAAGAGGAGAGAGAGAGAAAGAGAAAGAGAGAGAGGGGAGAGAGAGAGAGAGAGAGAGAGAGAGAGAGAGAGAGAGAGATTTTTTCAAGTTTTTTAAAAATATTTATTTATTTATTATGTATACAATATTCTGTCTATGTAGATGCCTGCAGGCCGGAAGAAGGCACCAGACCTCATTACAGGTGGTTGTGAGCCACCATGTGGTTGCTGGGAATTGAACTCAGGACCTTTGGAAGAGCAGGCAATGCTCTTAACCGCTGAGCCATCTCTCCAGCCCTCAAGTTTTTAAGTAAAAAAGAAGGATTAAAAGAGGCATCTCTGTACACTAGTGCTCTAGATAGAAGAAAGTGGTTTATAAACTGTTAGCATCATTATAATGAGTGGATTTACTCAAAGATTGGATGCTGGTGTAGAGTAGAAGGAGAGAAGAAGGGAAGAGGGGATTAGCAAGGAAGAAGCTGAGGGGCAGAGGGTTTAAGCGGGCTGGGGAGATGGCTCAGTGGGTTCTTGCTCTGCTATCATGAGGACCTGGGTTCAGATCTCCAGCACCCAGTAAAAAGCTGGATGTGGCTGCTTATGCCTATAATCCCAGTACTGAAGGGCAGAGAGAGCTCACTGGCAAGTCACCATAACCAGAATGATAAGCTTCCCGTTCAGTAAGAGACTCCTGTCTTAAGTCAGAGAGCAACAAGGAAGACACCTTAAACCCTGCTCTGACTTCTGTGTGTGAATACACACAGGTACATGTATATCGACACACACTCACATGAATATACCACAAATACAACACAAACAAGAAAATCACAGAATATCACAGAGAGATAGGAAGGCACAGAAAGACAGAGAGACATCGTGAAAGGAAAAACTTGAAGAGATGGAAGACAGGCATGAAGTCAAAGATCCCAGTCAAGACTCCCTCTCTCTTCCTTCACTCATCAGAGGATAGAATGAGGTAATAGCTGTAGAGCTACGCCAGGTCTCAAAGCCATAGCTAGGACTCCTCCCAGCTGTACCAAGAACCAACTGAGGGCAATGTACAGGAGGGCGGGACTCGGTAGCTCCAGGCACTCTCTTCCTCAAATAAGACCTTACATTTGGAGTCTGAGGTCTGAGCTACAGGACCAGCTCCCCACGCTGGTCTTCCTGTGTTCTGGCTGGTGTTTTGGTTTTGGTTTTGTTAGTTTGACAAAAGCAAGCTAGGGTCATCTGAGAAGAGGAACTTTTAAAAAAATATTTATTTATTTATTTATTTATTTATTTATTTATTTATTTATTATGTATACAATATTCTGTCTGCGTGCACGCCTGAAGAGGGCACCAGATCTCATTACAGATGGTTGTAAGCCACCATGTGGTTGCTGGGAATTGAACTCAGGACCTTTGGAAGAGCAGGCAATGCTCTTAACTGCTGAGCCATCTCTCCAGCTCACCTGAGATGAGAAACTTTGAGAAAATACTTCCATAAGACTGGTCTATCAGCAAGGCTGTGGGGACACTTTCTTCACTGATGATTGTTGGGAAAGGGATCAGCCCACTGTGGGCAGTGCCATCCCTGGGCAAGTGGTCCTGGGTATATAAGAAAGTAAAATGAACAAGCCAGGAGGAGCAAGCCAGAAAGCTGCATTCTCCTGTAGCCCCCGCTGTGGTTCCTGCCTTGACTTCTCTCCGTGACAGAGTGTGACCTGAGAAGTGTAAAATGAAATAAACCCTCTCCTCTTCATGCCTTTGGCCATGTTTTTATACCCACAGCAGTCCTTACTCCTCCTTGACATCCACTAGCCAATGGGAACTCTCCTTCTCTATGGTCTCCTTCTCTGTGTCTGGAACATCCCAATCTTTCAGCTCCTGTGACTTCCCTTCTTTCAGGACCAAGAGGGAAAAGCCTGGGGTGGTGCTACCCTGCAAACACAGCATCCCAGAGGTGGAGGTAGGAGAATCAGAACTTCAGGGTCATCCTCAACTACTTCAGCAGTTCGAAGCCAGACCTGACCGCCATGGTATTCTGTTAAACAATAATAAAAGTGGCTGAATGTGCAGGTGCACACCTTTAATCTCAGCACTGGCAGAGGATCATTTAATTTGGTTATATTGCTTTACAAGTTATGCCTCTAAACAACCAATCTATCTTTAAATCGAATATTAAGGAATATGCCTACTGCTGTCAGTATGTGGTGACCTAGAGATTTGTCCATCGACAAAAAGGACAAAGAATTGGCTTTAGCCTTCTTTATTAATTCAGTCCATGTTACATGTAATATTTGTGCCAGGCGGTGGTGGCACACACTTTTAATCCCAGCAATCAGGAGGCAGGGGCAGGCGGATCTCTGTGAGTTTGAGGCCAGCCTGGTCACAGAGCAAGTTCCAGGACAGACTCCAAAGCTGACAGAGAAGCCCTGTCTCAAACAAACAAACAAACAAACAAACAAAAACAAAAGTATTATATATATATATTTGTTACAGGGTTGAAGAGATGGCTCAGCTACTAAAGGCTAGGCTCACAGCTAAAAATATTCATTACAGATTTGACGTGGCTGACTGCTTTCATCTTTTGTCTGTTGGTTGAGTGTATGGAATGGAAATAGAGAGATCTTTAAAAAGGTTCTGTTAATAGAGTTAATTTTGGGAAAGCACTCTGGTTGGTCAAGACACACTTCGTAAGATGAGTCATTTGCTCTTGACCTGAGTCACTGCCTTGGATAGTAGCTCAGGACGCTCTGGAAAGTTCGAGAGAAGTGCTTATTGAGAAGAAAGCAAGCCTGGGAAGATTTTTAATTTGGATATTGAAAGTCATTTATTTTTTTAGGGAATACAATTTAAAATTAAAATGTCTCTTCCCACTGCCTAACAATATAAAATGTATCTACTATATAATCTGGGAATATGGGTGTAACAATTCGATATTAACAAAAACACATTGTCATGTTTTTAAATTCTAGAAGTGGCCATTTAAGACAATAATCCCAATTTTTAACATTTCACCCTATCAAACTGTTCCTAACCAAAAATTGCGTTTTTTTAAAAAAATACTCTGTCTGGTTTTGTTCATTAAATAATTGCTGGTATTGCTGATTATTGGTAACAAATATACAAAGTTCACCATACTTGGAAGCAAGTAATGCCATTTAAATACTTTCTGTTCAGATAATTCCTTAGATGATGACTCTAATTTTTTTTTCAGGATGGGGTTTCTCTGTGCTAACAGCCCTAGCTGTCCTAGAACTCGCTCTGCAAACCAGGCTGGCATCAAACTCACAGAGATCCGCCTGCCTCTGCCTCCCGAGTGCTAGAATTAAAGGCGTGCTGCTGCTACTGTGCCTGTCAACAGATTTCTTTTACAAAGATTCCAGGTGTGTTCCTTATGTAGGATTCGACATAAACAACTATTTACAGTTAACATATTTTTCTGCAGAACTTTGGTCATGGTTCAGCCAGTTGTACAATTGCTTTTGATTGTACACTAATTTTATGTTTAACCTTATGTTATATTGACTGATGCTAATGTGTTTTTATTTATTTATTTATTTATTTATTTATTTATTTCTTATGTATACAATATTCTGTCTGTGTGTATGTCTGCAGGCCAGAAGAGGGCACCAGACCTCATTACAGATGGTTGTGAGTCACCATGTGGTTGCCGGGAATTGAACAACTCAGGACCTTTGGAAAAGCAGGCAATGCTCTTAACCACTGAGCCATCTCTCCAGCCCCCTGATGCTAATGTTGATATAAAAATTTTTCTCATGTAACTTTGTCTTGTGATGTTCTCTAACTAGAGGTTTCTTATCCTGCCTGGTCTCACAGCTGATGTTTAAATAACCACTCAGAGGCTTAATATTAATTACATACTGTTTGTCCTATTAGCTCAGGCTTATTATTAACTAGCTGTCACATCTTACATTAACCCATTTCTATTAGTATTTTACCATGAGGCTTGTGGCTTGTTACCTCACATCTTGCTTCTCCAGCAGCTGTTGGCATCTCCCAGACTCCACCTTTTTTCTCCCTATATCTCTGTTTAGATTTCCCACTTATCTATATTCTGTCCTGCCATAGGCCAAGGCAGATTTTTTTTATTGACCAATGGTAATAAAATATATTCAGGGCATACAGAGGGGCAACCCACATTAGTTCTCTACAAAGTTGTAGTTATTACCTCCTGACTTGCATTCTGGATTTTAGCCTAGTGTTAGGTTTACTTGGCCTCTTGGATGGACCCTCTTTTGAGATGCTCTTAATTGTTCCTTCCCTTGTTACCTTTTCATCAGTCTTGAAGAAGTTACTGAGAGACTGACACCTCAAATCTCTGAAAACTGTCATGGCATATTCTTTTACACCATGTGAAGATGTGTTGTTATGCCCACATCATGAGCCCCCAGAGACCACCAGGAGTCCAAGTTCACATGCAAAAGCAAAAAGCCTTATTGCAAGTTCAAGCTTGGGCTCTCTGTCTGTTCTGACATAGCAACTGGATCAGGGAGAGCCCTGAGCTCAGCTATGGCAGGGTTTTTAAGGAATAAAGGGTGGAGGGGTAGGGGAATTCTGGATTTAGGTGGGGTTGAACTCCTGATTGGGCAGGAATGGGGTAACAGTCTTGTCAATCAGGGATTGGTACTGGCATTGCTGCAAGGACATTTCTAACCTATATACAAGTTATATAAGCTATTCTTAATGTTCTGGAGCATCTAGTACTTGTTTGTCTCAATTCTGATTTGTGTACAGCTTGTGGTTTTTCATGGTAATTGTAAGGGTGAGGCCTAGTCCCAGTATTGTTAGTCTGTAGCCTGTCATTGTAGGCGGAGGCTGCTCTTTGTTTCTTGGCCGCCCAGACCCAAAATAATCACACAGAAGCTGTATTAATTATAACACTCCTTGGCCAATTAGCTCATGTATATTTCTAGCTAACTCTTCCATCTTGAATTAGCCCATTTTTATTAATCTATGTATCACCACAAGGCTCATGGTTTACTGGTAAGTTTCTATGGCGTCTCTATCCTTCAGCACCTACATGGCATCTCCCTGACTCCGCCTTTTTTCTCCCAGCATTCAGTTTAGTTTTCCCGTCTACCTCTATTCTGCCCTGCCATAGACCAAAGAAGCTTTATTCATTTTTTGTTGTTGTTGTGTTTTTCGAGACAGGGTTTCCCTGTAGTTTCTAGAGCCTGTCCTGGAACTAGCTCTTGTAGACCAGGCTGGCCTCAAACTCAGAGATCCGCCTGCCTCTGCCTCCCGAGTGCTGAGATTAAAGGCGTGCGCCACCACTGCCCAGCAAGAGTTAGGTTTCTTGACAGGAAGCAGTGGGGTGTTCCAGGCAGACTGAAACCCCAAGTCCAGCAATGGCCTAATATGGGGTGTAATCCCTTCCTTCCGGTGGGTGAATTCTTTTTCTTTTTAAATACTTATTTATTTATTATGTGTACAATATTCTGTCTGTGTGTATGCCTGCAGGCCAGAAGAGGACACCAGACCTCATTACAGATGGTTGTGAGCCACCATGTGATTGCTGGGAATTGAACTCAGGACCTTTGGAAGAGCAGGCAATGCTCTTAATGTCAACAAACTCAGGAGGGTTTAGGGGTTAGGAACAGTGGGGCTGTATATTCATAACCCACCTGTTGATCTCCCTCAAGTCCTGTACTAGGTGGTAATCATCAGAGTTAGGTTTCTTTCTTTTTTTTTTTTTTTTTGGTTTTTTTTTGGGGGGGCGTTGTTTTGGTTTGGTTTGGTTTGGTTTGGTTTGGTTTGGTTTTTCGAGACAGGGTTTCTCTGTAGTTTTGGAACCTGTCCTGGAACTAGCTCTTGTAGACCAGGTTGGCCTTGAACTCACAGAGATCCGCCTGCCTCTGCCTCCCGAGTGCCGGGATTAAAGCCGTGCACCACCACTGCACGGAAACCCCAAGTCCAGCAATGGCCTAATATGGGGTGTAATCCCTTCCTTGGCTTCCCTGGGTATAGGTACTGTCTTATTTGGGAGGGGGAGGCATCAGGTTTGAGCTCCACCAATATGGGTGCCCTGTGTTCTGCCAAACCCATGCCTCCTGTCTCAGCAAAGTCTGGGTACTGTCTTAGTCACAAATTTATGTCTGGCTGGGTGGGTGGCGGTCTCAGATATAGTCTGCATTCAGTATTCATCTTCTTTTTTTGTTTTTTGTTTTTTTTTTTGGTTTTTCGAGACAGGGTTTCTCTGTGGCTTTGGAGCCTGTCCTGGAACTAGCTCTTGTAGACCAGGCTGGTCTCGAACTCACAGAGATCCGCCTGCCTCTGCCTCCCGAGTGCTGGGATTAAAGGCGTGCGCCACCACCGCCCGGCTCAGTATTCATTTTCTAATTGTAAAGTGAGGACCTGGGTAGGCTGCCCAATCTGATCAGTGAGGGTGACCTTGTCTTTGTCAAATGTTATCTGAGCACCAACCATGGTGAAGAGGTCCCTCCCCAGTAGGGGGTAGGGGCAATTTGGAATGACCAAAAGCGAATATGATACCCAGTCTTTCTTTTTTTTTTTTTTTTTTTTTTTTTGGTTTTTCGAGACAGGGTTTCCCTGTAGTTTCTAGAGCCTGTCCTGGAGCTAGCTCTTGTAGACCAGGCTGGCCTCGAACTCAGAGATCCGCCTGCCTTTGCCTCCCGAGTGCTGGGATTAAAGGCGTGCGCCACCACCGCCCGGCTGATACCCAGTCTTTCTAAGAGCCCCCATTCTTTGGGTTTATCCAAGAGTATTGGCTCATTCCTGTAGCTCCCTGTACCCCAAATTTTTTTCTGGGACAGTTTTCCCTGGGGTTGGGTCAGGACAGAATGTTGAGCTCCAGTGTCTATTATAAAGTCAGTAAGTTTCCCCTCCACCTTGAGGGTTACCCTGGGTTCAGGGAGGGGGCCCAAGCCCCATCTCCCCAATTGCTATTATTTCCAGGTTCTGTCTCTTCTGTAATTAGTATGCCACGAGGGTCACCATGCTGGCCACCCTTCTCTCTGGGCCTTCTGGGTCAGTTCTTGGCCCAGTGTTCTATTTCCCTGCAGTAGGCACATGATCTCTTTGGAGGCAGGGCGTTCCTTCCCCAGGTCAGGATCATAAGTGATGCGGCTGAGTTGTCTTCTCTTTTCCTCTAGTGACCCCAAGGTGACTGCTAGGACGATCCTCACCATTTTTCTGGTTTGTTTGTCATTCTCGGCCACTGCAAACCTCCTTTGTGACCCCTCTTGGGTTTCTCTGTTATTATAAAACTTTGGCCACTGCCAATAAATCCTGAAGACTCTTATCTGCCCTTCCATCTATTTTCTGAAGTTTGTGTCTTGTGTCAGGTGCAGCCTGGTTAGCAAATGCTATGGCCACCGCCTGTCTGTTGGCAGGTGCCTCTGAATCCATGGGAGTATAGGCCCTTATTGCCTCCAGCGGTTTAAGAAAGGTGACTTGTTCTTTTCCTGTTGTATATTAGTAACTTTGGCCAAATTAGTGGACTGTCTGGCAGCTGCAGGGAGACCTCCCCCGTCATTAGAATCCGGCAGTTGACTCTGAGTCTCCCCTTGCCTTCTCCAGCTGGTAGTACCAATAGGAACATGTCAATGGGAAGCCCTGGTCAATCAGAGCAGGATCGGTAGTCGGTTGCCATCGAGGCCAGGAACCAATTAATTTTCAAGCCTCAAGGATTCTTTCTTTTTCTTCTGTAGTAAATAAAATCCGAAGGAGTTGTTGGCAGTCATCCCAGGCAGGCTGGTGAGTGAAAATGACAGAGTCTAAAAGATTAAATGAGAGTCCTAGGGCTCTCAAAAAAGCTGGGGTTCCGGTTTTGCTCATTTGTAGAGGTCACTAGTGGCAAAGCGCCAATATTGATAGATATCATCTCCATCTGAGCTCTGTCTTATCATTCTCAAGGGAAAGGCGACTGAGTCGGTGGCGCAGGGATTTTCCCACTGTGCCCTTCCTCGGGTGAGTGGGGGTTAGAAGGGGGCTTCCCCTCATCCTGCCCCGGCTTGGGCTCTCTGTTCTGACACAGCAGTTGAACCAGGGAAAGCCCTGAGCTCAGCTATGGCAGGGTTTTTAAGGAATAGGGAATTTTGGATTCAGATGGGGATTGAACTCCTGATTGGGCAGGAATGGAGCAACAGGAGTCTTGTCAAACAGGGGTTTGTATTGGCTGGCGTTGCTGCAAGGAAATTGGCAACCTATTTACAAGTTATGCAAACTACCCTTAATATTTTGGAGCATCTAGCACTGTCTGTCTCAATTCAGATTGGTCCCCTGCAGGGTAGAGTTTGTGGTTTTTCCTGGTTGTTGTAAGGGTGAAGCCTAGTCCAGTATTGCTGTCTGCAGCCTGTCATGGCTGCACAGATGTTAAGTTAGGCCTCTTCAGTGTCATTGTGATTGGTTTAATAAAAACCTAAAGGGCCAATAGCTAGGCAGGAGGTGTAGGTGGCACTGCAGGACAAAGAGAGCTCTGGGAAGAACAGCAGAGGAGCTAGCCAGACAGAGAGGAAGCAGAAAAACGGAGATGAGGTAACAAGCACTTGGAAGAAAGTGGATTTAAAAATATGGGTTACTTTAAATCAGAAGAGGTAGTTAGAAACAAGCCTAAACTAAGGCCTAGCTTTCATAATTAATAATAAATCTACATGACATTTTTTTGTGAGCTGGTGGCCCAAAAAGATAAATCCATCTACAGAAAACAGGTCAGGGGACCTCTAAAAGGAAGACTAATGAGCCACGGCCTATTCAACTCATCCTTCCCTCTTCTTGCAACTCTGGACATTGATTTTTTGGGGACTCAGAACTAAAACAGCTGGGCTGAAGCCTTCTTTGCATCAGCTCACCGTAGGCAGAGTTTTCCCGTCCTGACCACCTATTCCCAAATAACCCGCAGCCATTTCCCAAATAATTGACTCGGAAACTTCATATAAATTCCAAATGCTCGGTCAATAGCTCAGGCTTGTTTTTCTTTTTTAAGATTTATTTATTTAGGGGCTGGAGAGATGACTCAGCGGTTAAGAGCATTTCCTGCTTTCCCAAAGGTCCTGAGTTCAATTCCCAACAACCGCATGGTGGTTCACAACCATCTGTAATGAGGTCTGGTGCCCTCTTCTGGCCTGCAGGCACATACACCGACAGAATATTGTATACATAATAAGTAAATATTTTTTAAAAAGATGTTTGTGAGCCCCCATGTAGGTACTAGGAATTAAATTAAGGACCTCTGGAAGAACAGCCAGTGCTCTTATCTACTCTGCCATCTCTCCAGCCCTAGCTCAGGCTTGTTACTAGCTACATTTTAACATTTATTTATTATTATGTATACAACATTCTGTTACTAGCTACATTTTAACATTTATTTATGATTAACTATACAACATTCTGTTACTAGCTACATTTTAAGATTTATTTATTTATTATGTATACCACATTCTGTTACTAGCTACATTTTAAGATTTATTTATTATGTATACCACATTCTGTTACTAGCTGCATTTTAAGATTTATTTATTTACTATGTATACAACATTCTGCCTCCATGTATACCAGAAGGGGATACCAGATAAATGGCTGTGAGCCACCATGTGTAGTTGCTGAGAACTGAACTCAAGACCTTTGGAAAACGAGCAGGTGCTCTTAACCTCTGAGCCCTCTCTCCAGCCCCATTCCACCATACCTTCTTTCAACCCAGCACATGGTCTCCTGCTCCCTGTGCATCTGGCTGGCTACTCCTCTGCCTCTGCCCTTCCTCTTCCCTGCGTTTTCTCTGTGTCAGGCTATCTTGCTCTATCTCTTCCTGCCTAGCTATCAGTCAATCAGCTTATTATTAACAGTGAGAGCAATACATATCCACAGTGTACAAAGATTCCACAGCAATTCACCTCTCTGTCTCGTCAGCTCAAATCAGTGTAAATTCCTTCAGGACCAACTCAACTCCTTGACTGCTAACATTCCCCCCCCCCAAACAAACAAACAAAAACAGAAAAACAAAACCACTAGCTCTGGTTGCTGCTAAGAATGGGATTTGTGCTCTCCATGACCAATACTTCTTCATGCCAACAAATCTAACCAGTTTGAAATGGAGCCTGAAGACACAGGGACCAGACAAACCTCTGCTTCCCTCCTGCTCTGGCTCCTTTTCCTGTGGATCACTCTTTCCTCCTTATTATCCTTATATTTAGGTTCGTATCCTGTCTTTTTTGTTTATTTGTTTGTTTTTGTTTTTTGAGATAAGGTTTCTCCACGTAGTTCTGGCTATCCTGGAACTAGCTCTGTAGACCAGGCTGTCCTCAAATTCACAGAGATCCGACGGTCTCTGCCTCGCGAGTTCTGGAATTAAAAGTGTGCACTGCCACTGCCAGAGAAATAATTTATTTATTTTTATTTTATGTACATTGGTGTTTTTCCTGCATGCATGTCTGTACAGGGCATCCAATCCCCTGAAAGAGGCGTTACAGACAGCTGTAGGCTGTCTTATGGGTGCTGGGAATTGAACCCAGGTCCTTTGGAAGAGTAGCCAGTGCTCTTAACTGCTGAGCCATGTAGTGGTATTTTGTTTGTGATGTAGCAAATAAAGCTTGCCTGAAGATCAGAGTGCAGAGCTAAGCCACTAGATAGCCATAGAGGCCAGGCAGTGATGGAACAAACTCCATTTTGAGTTTAACTAGAGAGGTGAGTGCAGCCCAGGAAAGTCATAAAATTTCCCAAGAAACTGTGCCTGTTATGTCCAAGTTTCTGGTCCTCCAAATGAATTCACGGAGCCGGATTTCCAATGCAAATTACATGAGGGTTTTCAATATTCAAACTCAAGTTTGGACCAGCATCTTTCCAGCACCCGGGATGGTGTGGCAGGGAGCCCCGGGAGGGCAGAACTTTTAAAGGGGAAATGCAGTAATCAGGGGAGTTCATGTCCTGTTGTCTTGGGATTGGGTAAGGAGGGCGTAGGGTAAGGTAGTTTCTGAAACCATTGGTCAGTTTTTGGGCACGAAAACCTAACCCAAAAAAAAAAAGCCATTAATAACTGACAAGGTATCTAGGATGCCTACAAGGAACATCTGGACCTCGTTAAATTTTTTGGCCCTGCTCCCTACCTCCTTTATTGGCCATTTTCAGGGTATCTGTTCAAATTCTGCTATCATGGCACATTTCTGGAGCTGAGATCAGGCCCTGCTCATTAAATGGTTTAAGATTAAGCCCCTTCTTTAAAATAGAGTTTGCAAAGTCAGGTCCTCACACCTGCCTGGTCAAAGTCACCCAGCAGGGTACCCAAACAACATCTGTTTACATCCGCTTGCTTCAAATGTCCTTGTAGGTACCAGATTAACCACTGTCTTTACTGTTTTAAGATTTCCCCTACACCCAACCAACAAATTCAAAAGTTGTATACTTGCACCCAATCCCCAAACGCCAAGGCTTGTGCCACCCTGCTTGCGATTTTTCCCTTTAAAGCCCCCCCCCCCACCCTAAAGCCTCGGGGTCATTCTCCCCCACCCGCTGCAGTGGTGTGTTGGATTGTGGTCCAGGTTAGCTAACTTGTAATCAATAAGCCCCAATGTGTTTGCATCGGCTGCTGGCTCTGTGGTAGTCTTTGGGGGCCCCGTGACGCAGGAATAACAGTACACATCTTTAATCCCAGCAGAGGCAGAGGCAGGCGGACCTCTGTGAGTTCCAGACCAGCCTGGTCTACAAGAGCTAGTTCCAGGACAGGCTCCAAAGCTACAGAGAAACCCTGTCTCGAAAAACAAAAAACAAAAAACAAAAAACAAAAAAAAAATGTGTGGACACCACAACCAGCCTATTATTATTTCTGTTTCCCCCACACGCAGGAAATAGAAGACGCTTTCTCCATCGGGGTGACACAACTGGCAAATTGTGCTTGAAATTCAAATCAACAAGTAGCAGAGAGAAGGAACTGGTTCAGCCAAATTAGTAGTTATTCAAATTATGCTGCTATGTTTGTCTAGCATCGTGTAACATGTGAGCAAAAAGGAAAATACAAACACAGTCAAAATTGATATGCCAAGGTGGTGGTGCGTTCCTGAGGCCCTGGCACTCGCCACGGGCAGGAGGATCGCCAGAATTTCAAGGCCAGCCTGTTCTACACAGCAAGTTTCAGGCTAGCCAGGAGTACCCAGAAAGATCTTATTTTGAAAATGAGATTGTATTAATTTATACACGACTGTGATAAAAAAAAAATTCAACCCATGGGGGCTGGAGAGATGGCTTAGAAGTTAAGAGCACTGACTGCTCTTCCAGAGGACCTGAGTTCAATTCCCAGCAACCACATGGCAGCTCACAACTGTCTGTGACTCCTGGCAGCTCACAACTGTGACTCCAATCTAGGGGATCTGACCTCCTTGAATGGACATACCTGCAGGCAAAACAACAATGCACATAAAACAATAATAAATAAATTATAAAAAAAATTAAAAAAAATTCAACCTAGCACTTCATGTCTGTTATTTAAAATTAATTAGCAGGGGTGGGGGCTGGAGGTGGCAGGGGCAGACAGGGGCTCAACTCTGGAACTCATGGTAATCCTTCTGCCTCAGCCTCCTAAGTGGTGAGGTCACAGGCAGAAGCCACCAAATCCAACCTCTCATATCAGATTGATCAGTGCCCTGGAAGGCGGAGTGCACGGCCCTGGTGGGTTCCCTCCCTGCAGACTGAGAGGGGTTCCGACGGCTCCTCATTCCCCTGAAGAAGCATGAAGGAATCTTTTATCCGTCATGATCCTGCCGTCTTCCACAAGGGGTTGTTTATGCTCCTGGATATTTTGCATGTATGGAAGCCTAAGACCACGACGGAAGAACTCTCTTATCATTGAAAATAAATTGGAGAGGGGAGGTGGGCTGACAACCGGAACCCCAAGGGTTCTCAGTCTTCCTAACACAGTTCCTCATGTGTGCTGACCCCCTACCATAAAATTATAAAATGATTGCATTGCTACTCCGTAACTGTAATTTTACGACTGTTATGAATCGTCATGTGAAGATGCGCTGTGAAACCCTTAGGAGGTCTCGACCCACAGATTGAGAGCCGCTGCCCTAACCAAAGTGACCGAGAACTCGCGCTGTTTTCTCAAGAAAAAAAAAAAAAAGGACACTCATTCCTCTCGCTGCCTACATAACGATTAAGGGAGAATTTCTGTAATTTTAACGAATCTGAGATAAAGAATGAACACCCGTTTCTACATCATTTCATTCAGGCGGACAGCTGAGGAAACAGCTTTGCACTCCCGAAACGTTTTCTCTCATCAGAGTACTCGGTCCAGAGCACATAGACCTTTCTCATTGGTAAAATTTCCTGTCAGTCTGCGCTGCAACTACGATTGGTTCATTTTGAAGGTTCTCCCGCCTCCCTTACCTAATTGGTCCATTCGAACAGGCCGCCTCTTCAATAGGTATGAATGAAAGACCGTCTACTATTGGTTCCTCTAAATGGCGCTAATGAGAGCGGCTCGGTGACTGGTTGCTCTGGTTTGGGCGGGCTAGACGGAGGTTCAAATGAAGTAGGAAAGCACTATCCTAACCGCCGCGGGTCTGTGGAGCAGCGTCCGGTCGCGGGTCGCCTCGCGTTCCCCCCTGAGTTCGTCGCTTTCGGGACTCTCGAGCCCCCCTGCAGGACCGTCACCATGGAGTTATCTCCGTTGCAGGTACGGCTCGCGGGTGGGCCTGGGTGATGGGGCCTTGGCGCCGCCTCTGCATCCGTGGCTCCGGGGCGGAGGGCAGGCCTGCGATCGGCCTGGCGGCATCCCGTCACCCGGTCGCCTCGACCGTGGAGGACCGAGGGGGGCCGTGGGCAGGGCGAAGTCCCTCACGAGATGCTAGGGTCCGCACGGACTTCTAGGGGGCCGTGCGTTTTGCTCGTTCGCGGCGCCGCCCTGTGTTCTCACGGCCCTCGTGTGACTTCCGAGCCGCATGGAATTGAGTGCCGTGGCCCTCTTTTCTCCTCCGCCCTCACCTCGGAAGGTGCAGAGCGTGACAGTTGCCCTGGAGCCGGCCGGCCGTGTGGCTCGGGAAACGTCCCGTTTCTGGGTGTGAGTGCGGCCAAGGGCTGGCCTTGCTAGCCGACAACACCGGCTGTTGTCTGCCCGGGACTCTGCGGGCACGCAGTAGGTATTTGCCCATTGGCTGAAAGGAAACTGAGTGTAGTTTATTTCTGACGTCAAAAGACTGTTCAAGGAAGAAATTCCCGTATTCGATCTGAGAAATGAGATACCTGTGGAATCGGACACCTGCTAGCCAGACCTAGCGGGACACGCTTGTAATGGCAGCTGCTCCGGAGACGGAGGCAGGAGGATGGCAAAAAAGACCTGGGGGGTTGACTCAGAGGTCAGAGCTTTTGCCTGGCCTGTCGCGGGTTCCATCTCCCTCGCTGCACACACACACACACACACACACACACACACACACACACACCTTAGAACCTAGTTACAAGGATTGTAATGGAATTGCTTGTTCAAAACTATGGACCCACAAACAGATTGTGATACAGCGTATTGAGTTTATCATTAGCGTATTTTGTCGATCATTTCTGATAAAGTTGTGGTTAAGCAATCAGTTTTCTTTTTCTTCCCCTAATGACTAGCCTGTAAACGAAAATATGCAGATGAACAAAAAGAAAAATGAAGATGCCAAGAAGAGACTGTCGATTGAAAGAATCTATCAGAAAAAAACACAATTGGAACATATATTGCTCCGCCCAGATACCTACATTGGCTCTGTGGAATTAGTTACCCAGGTAAAACCACGCTATTGTTGGATGGCATGTTTTCTCAGGCTAGTGTTTTGTGCTTCACTCACTGAGGGTCCATCACGGAACTGACCTATTGTTCATGCACATCCAGAAACACATACACATATATTTCAACCTTTATCTAAGAAGACTTTATTCCTGGATGTGTTGCTGCATGCCTTTAATTCAGCACTCGGGGGCATAAACTGGTAGATCTTTAAGTTTGAGACTAGCCTGGAATATGTAGCCAGTTTTTGGCCACCCTGTGCTACATAGTGGGATACTATCTCAAAAGGAAAGACAGACTAGGCTATTAATGACAAAACAATAAATAAATAAAAATAACTTTTTTTTCTTTTTTAGCAAATGTGGGTTTATGATGAAGATGTTGGCATTAACTATAGGGAAGTAACTTTTGTTCCTGGTTTGTATAAAATCTTCGATGAGATTCTGGGTAAGTAAGGATTTTTATATAAAGATCTACAAGTCAAATTCCTAAGTAGCATTCTTACCAAACCCTCTGTAGACACTGCTCCTCTTACTTTAAGTAATTAGTTGTCAAAAGTAGGACAGCCAGGCTGGATATGGCAGCTCCCGCTTTTGATCCCAGCACTTAGAGGTAGACGTGGGCAGGTCTCTGAATTTGAGGTCAGCTTGGTCTACACAGTGAGTTCTAGAGCAGCTAGACCCTGCCTCAAAAAAGTGAAAGTCATATAAAGTTCAGAAAATTAAGTTTTTCTCTGGAAAGAATTATATGAACAAAGTTATTATAGTAGAAGGCTATAGAGATGGCTTAGCAGTTAAGAGAACTGACTGCTTTTTCAGAGGATCCAGGTTCAATACCCAGCATCTGCATGGCAGCTCACAACTGTCTGTATCTCTAAGATCTGATATTCTCACACAAACATGCACAGAAAATAAAAATAATTATTTTTAAAATTGCTATAATAAAACAGTGAGGTGGTAATTCTGTTGCTGAGGAGGTAGATGCAGTAAAATCAAAAGTTCAAGGCTATTAACTATATATATATATAACAAGTTCAAAGTCAGCATGAAATGCATGTGATTCTGTCTCCAGAAAAGTTGCTGTAGACTAACACCTTGTTAATGCTATTCCTTGTTACTGTGTATTTATTTTCTATATTATAGAGCTAATATGGTTTTTAAAGCACTTAACTGTCATCTAAGTGTATATTTCATTTTCTTACAGTTAATGCTGCAGACAACAAACAAAGGGACCCCAAAATGTCTTGTATTAGAGTCACAATTGATCCGTAAGTGCTAGCCTTCTGTTTGCTAAAGCTCATATTATTTGTTATATTTGCTTTGATCACTAGTGAAGATAGCTTTTTATAAATTAAGGTTCCTGCTGGGCATGGTGACTTGTTATACCTTTAATCCCAGCACTTTTGGGAGGCAGAGGCAGGCCAGTCTCTGAGTTGGAAGCTAACCTTGACTACAAAGTGAGTTCCAGGAAAGCCAGGGCTACACAGAGAAACCCTGCTTCAAAAAAAAAAAACAATAAAATAAAATTTGCAAAAGTTCAGAAAGACAGAGTTCTAAAATGAACAGCCTGTGGGTACTCAACAGTTAAAACTAACAATTATTAGTAGTTTTGTTTTGCTTCCTGTTGGCTTTTGTTTGTTTGTAGACAGGGTCTCACTGTGTAGCTCTTGGCTAAGGTGGAATGTGCTATGTAACCTCGATATGCAGGCCAAATGCAGAGATCCGCCTGCCTCTGCTTCCCTAGTCTGGGATTAAAGGTGAGCACCACCATACCCAGTGTCATCAAGAGTTTTCTACCTGGGCCTGGTGGTATAGATCTGTAATCCACGCTCCTTGGGAGGCTGAGGCATATAATGAGACCATGTCCCAAAATAAAAGTTTTAAATTAATAAAAAGGCTGAGAGTGTAGCTTGGTGGTAGCACATGTACAATCCATGGTTTGAGCCCCAGTACTACAGAAAAACAAAACAAATGCCAGTTGATAGCCTACGCCCTTCATTCCAAAAGAAGGAAGAGCCAGACAGATCTCTGTGAGTTCCAGGCCAATTAGAATTACATAGTGAGGCCCTGTCAGAAAACAAAACAAATTTCCATATTTGCTCTGAACCATTTCAAAGTAATTTATAAACATGACGCTTAATCCCTAAATGTGCAGTGGTTCAGCTAGCATTTGCAATAAACAGTTGTCTAAAAATGTAAAATGTTTTAAGGGTTTTTTTTTTTTCTTTTTTATTTTTCCTTTTCTGATGATGCTATTGAAACAGCAAACCAGCAGATGGTAGTAGAGAATAATTTGGGTTTACATTTCTGGTTTTAAATGCTCATGTTCCTTTGTGGGATGGCCAGGATGCCTATTTAACATTTTTTTATTAGCCTAATCAGTGCTGACATAAACTATGCTTAACGTTCTTGTGGGGTCTTTGTTAATGATAACTGCGCACTTGATTGCAGGTAATGACTTGATAACGATCCTTTAAAGATTTTGAGCTAGGGGGGCTGGAGAGATGGCTCAGTGGTTAAGAGCATTGCTTGCTCTTCCAAAGTTCCTGAGTTCAATTCCCAGCAACCACATGGTGACTCACAGCCATCTGTAATGGGGTCTGGTGCCCTTATCTGGCCTGCAGGCACACATGCAGTCAGAATATTGTATACATACTAAATAAATAAATAAACAAATGAATGAATAAATGAGTAAATAAATAAGATTTTGAGCTAGTTTTAACTGATTTTTATAGATGCTTTTAAACCAGTATTATTATTTGTGTCCCATTTTTAGCAATTATATATATGCATGTGTTGTGTGTATAGTGTTCTGGAAATGAACCCAAAATAACTAAGACAAAAGTCCTAGTAACTGATTCAGAGCGCTGGATCAACAGTTTAAAGAACTTGGTGCTCTTGCGTAGGACCTGAGTTTGGTGCCAGTACTCACATTGGGGGTGGGGTGATCCAATGCCTCTGATCTATGTGGGCACTTGAACTCATGTGCAATAAGCACACACACATATACATAATTTAAAGTAAAAATCTTTTGTAAAACATCGCTTGAGTGACTTTAACATTTTGTTAGCAAATAAGACAGTTAATTATTGGTAATATTTTTTCTTTTAAATGTTTTTCAGTGTTTTTTATTGGGTGGGAAAACTAAGAGAAGTAGAAATATACAGATGATATTTTTGAAAGTGGTATCACTATTTCCTGATTTTGTCCTTTTAAATGAGAATAATTCATTTTCTTTTGTTTATACTAGTATTTTTAAATTTCATGTTTTTTCAGCATTATCAGTGTCTACCCAGGTGTTGGAAAAGGTTTCTGTTTCCCATCCCTGGATGCCATTTCAGGAATATTAGGAACTAAGCGTAGTGGAAAAGATTGACTATGCTAGCTTCTAAGGGGATATATGTAGAGTCACAATGAAATTGAAACTTATAGATTTATGTATTTTATTTACAAATGTTAAGCATAGTTTAAAATTTATAGTATAATAAAATTTTCTATCTTTTCTTAGAGAAAATAATTTAATTAGTATATGGAATAATGGAAAAGGAATTCCTGTTGTTGAACACAAAGTTGAGAAAATGTATGTCCCAGCTCTCATATTTGGACAGCTCTTAACCTCTAGTAACTACGATGATGATGAAAAGAAAGTAACAGGTAGAGTATCGATAGAAAATAATGTCTGTTGCTGGAAAAACATCTTTTAATAACTGTGCGGTGTGAGGATTAAAAGTATGGCTCAGTGATTAAGAGAGTTGGTTACTCTTGCAGAAGACCCAGGTTCAGTTGTGAGCACCTACAATTCCAGGGGATCTGATGCCCTTTTCCAACCTCTGTGGAACCAAGCATGCATGTGACAAGATACTCATACACATAAGTGTAATAAAAATTTTAGTGTTTGAGACCAGCCTGGTCTACTGAGCGAGTTCTAGGACTGCCAGGGCAACACAGAGAAACCCTGTCTCAAAACCAAAGGGAAAAAACTAAGAGAGATAGGAGGAAATTGATTCATAAATAAAATAAACCCTATCTTTCATAGTTCTGCCAGCAACTAAGAAAACTGAGGAGAGCTAGGCAGTGGTGGTATACATCTTTAATCCCAGCACTTGGGAGGCAGAGACTCTGTTAAGAGAACTTGCTGCTTTGCAGCTCTTCAAAGAACCTAGGGTTAAGCCGGGCGGTGGTGGCGCTCGCCTTTAATCCCAGCACTCGGGAGGCAGAGGCAGGCGGATCTCTGTGAGTTCGAGACCAGCCTGGTCTACAAGAGCTAGCTCCAGGACAGGCTCTAAAGCTGCAGAGAAACCTGTCTCGAAAAACCAAAAAAAAAAAAAAAAGGAACCTAGGGTTAATTCCCAGCTCCTGGATCCTGGATGGATGGTGTTTCACAACCGTCCGTGCCTCTTATCCAGTCCGAGGAGGTCAGACACCTTTTCTGAGCTCTGTGGGCACTGCATGCAAATGCAGGCAAAATCCCTAAATACAAAATGAATAAAATGTCAAAAATACTAAAGAAACTGAGTGGTTGGTAGATTGCTGGCCTGGGCATGGGCAAGGCCAGGTTCCATTCTAGCACCCAAAAAGTAAATAAAATGAAAAAAATCTCAGTTGAATAATAAAGTAGTGTTCTATATTTACTTGCTCAGGTGGTCGAAATGGCTATGGAGCCAAACTGTGTAACATATTCAGCACCAAATTTACTGTGGAAACAGCCAGTAAAGAATACAAGAAAATGTTCAAACAGGTAAGTAGATAGGTATCTTGTAACATATCTTTAAATTATCGAACAGTCATTTATAATAACATTAATTTTGACTAAATTTAACAGTTTGTAAGGCACATAAAGTTATTTTACGTATGCTTAAATTATTTCCTTATAGTTTGTTTGTGAATGAATTGACGTTTTCATCTTTCCTGTTCTTCCCTGCCATAGACATGGATGGATAACATGGGGAGAGCTGGTGACATGGAACTCAAGCCCTTTAATGGAGAAGATTATACATGTATTACCTTTCAACCTGATTTATCTAAGTTTAAAATGCAAAGTCTGGATAAAGATATTGTTGCACTGATGGTTAGAAGAGCCTATGATATTGCTGGTTCCACTAAAGATGTCAAAGTCTTCCTTAATGGAAATAAGCTGCCGGTAAGTATTTTTCTGGGTAATAAGACTACAAAGGGGGCTGGAGAGATGGCTCAGAGGTTAAGAGCATTGCCTGCTCTTCCAAAGGTCTTGAGTTCAATTCCCAGCAACCGCATGGTGGCTCACAACCATCTGTAATGAGGTCTGGTGCCCTCTTCTGGCCTGCAGTCATACACACAGACAGAATATTGTATACATAATAAATAAATAAATATTTTTTAAAAAAGACTACAAAGGAATTTGATCATTGTCAAGTACACAATTTGTTTTCCACCTACATTTTTCTTAAAACTTCTTGGATAAGTTCTTGAAAAGAAACCTGAGTAACACAATTTTCGAAAACAATCTCATATTTATTTTATTTTTTTTTTTTTTTATTTTTTCCCAAAATAGGATTTCTCTGTGTAGCCTTGGCTGTCCTGCAACTCACTCTGTATTCCAGGCTGACCTTGAACTCACAGAGATCCACTTGCCTCTGCCTCCCAAGTTCTGGGACTAAAGGAAGTGCCTTCACAGACACACACACGCACGTAAATCATCTTGTTTTAAACTTAGTAAAGGAACCTTTTTGTTTTGTTTTTGAGACAGGCTCTCATTGTGTAAACTTGACTGCCCTAAAATTCCACTATATAGACGACTGGCCTTCTACCTACAGAGGGTTCCTAGCTCTGCTTCCCAAGTGTTAAGATTAAAAGCGTGCACCACCATGCTAAAGAGAAAAGAACTTTCTTTTGAGGGGGAGGGGACTCAAGACAAGGTTTCTCTATGTAGGTTTGGAAGGAAAGATTTTTCTTGAAAAAAAACTTAGTTTTTCTAAAGATTGATTTCAAACTTTTTATGTATGTGGGTGTTTTGCCTTGACTATGTATGTGTACAACATGTATGAAGTGCCTATGGATGTCAGAAGAGGGTGTGAGCCATCATGCGAGTCCTGGAAATCAAATCCAGGTCCTCTGAAGAACAGCCAGTGCTCTGAACTGCTGAGGCATCCCTTCCGCCCTTAATATGCTTGTTCTCTTCCTTAAATACCATTCTTTCAACCTATCAGTGGATATCATTTTAGTAGTTTTTAAAAATCTTCGTAGGCTGGGAGATAGCTCAATATGTAAAGTGTTTGCTGTGCCTGCATGAGGTCTCCAGTACAGATAAACAAAGCCAGTTGTGGAGCCACAGGACTGCACAGTGATGGGTGGGTCCGAGGAGTTCACTGGCCCTCTGGTCTGGCCAAAATGGTGAGCTCCAGATTCAGGGAGATTCTATTTCAAAACTATGTTGGAGTTGGAGAAATGATCCAGATGTCAATCTCTTGCCTCCAGTTTACCTCATGAGTAAACACACATATACACAAAGGATTTTTTGCATTTATTTGTGTGTGTATGTGCATAGCACACGCCACAGCAAGTGTGTTGAGGTTGGGACAATTTATACAAATAGTTTTCATCTACCGTATGTGTCCCAGGGATTGAATTCAGGAACTCAGGTTATGAAGCTTAACTTAGGTGCACTTACCTACTGAGTTATCTTGATGGCTCACACAATTTTTTGTTTTGTTTTGGGATTTTGTTTGTTTGTTTTTTGTATTTTGAAACAGGGTCTCACTGTGTAGTTCTGGCTGCCCTGAAACTCACAAGGGTCTGCCTGCCTCTACTTCCCAAAAGCTGGGATTAAAAGCATTCGTCACTACACCAGGTGAATTGGTTTGGTGTTGGTGGTTTTTGTTTTTGTTTTTCAAGACAGGATTTTTCTGTGTAGCCCTGGCTGTCCTAGAACTTGCTCTGTAAACCAGGCTGGCCTTGAACTCACAGAGATTCACCTGTCTCTGCCTTCTGAGTATTGGGACTAAAAGCTTGTGCTAACACTGCTCCGCTTGATTTTTTTTTTTTTTTTTTTTTTTAAGCCAGCAAGGTGGCTCAACAGATACAGGTGCTGGCCAGGCAAGCCTCTCAGCACCTGAGTTCCATCCTCTAGAACCCATATTGATAGGAGTGAACTGACTCCTACAATTCAGCCATGTGCATACCCTATTTTTCTCTCCCTGCTCTGCCCCTTTCTCATATACACGTAAGCTAAAGTTTTAAAATAAAAAGATTTGAACCCAGGGGCTGGAGAGATGGCTCAGTGGTTAAGAGCGCTGCCTGCTCTTCCAAAGGTCCTGAGTTCAATTCCTGGCAACCACATGGTGGCTCACAACCATCTGTAATGGGGTCTGGTGCCCTCTTCTGGCCTGCAGGCATACACACAGACAGAATATTGTACACATAATAAATAAATAAATATTTTTAAAAAAAAAATATTTGAACCCTCATTTTTTTGTTGTTGTTGTTTTGTTTTTCGAGACAGGGTTTCTCTGTGGCTTTGGAGCCTGTCCTGGAACTCACTCTTGTAGACCAGTCTCGTCTCCAACTCACAGAGATCTGTCTGCCTCTGCCTCCCGAGTGCTGGGATTAAAGGCGTGCGCCACCACCGCCCGGCTCGAACCCTCATATTCTATTTAAATTAAATTTATTTATGTGTGAATGTTTTGCTTGCATGTGTATGCGTGCATCCTATGTATGCCTGGTATGTAAGATCAGAGGAGGTCATCAGCTCCCTTGGAACTGGAGTTAAAGATAGTTGTGAACTTTTATGGGTGCTGAGACCTGAATACTGGTCCTCTGCAAGAGCAGCAATACTCTTAATCACTGAACCATCTTTCCAGTCCTCTCATAGTCTGTTACTGATTCCATTTTCCATCATTGTGGTTTGTTTGGATTTCCCGTTATTTTGACACTCCTCTCTTTAATCCCTATGCAGGTAAAAGGATTCCGCAGCTATGTGGATATGTATTTGAAGGATAAGGTAGATGAAACTGGGAACGCACTGAAAGTAGTACACGAACAAGTCAACCCACGGTGGGAAGTGTGCTTAACAATGAGTGAGAAGGGCTTTCAGCAAATTAGCTTTGTCAATAGCATTGCGACTTCTAAGGTAATTTTGAGAGTTCTCATTAATTTTTTTACCAAATATTATAAAATGAATTTAAACGTTTGTCTAAAAGTATGTTTACAGTTACTATTATAATTCTGAGGCATTTTGAAATGCTATTTTTTTAACTAGGGTGGCAGACATGTTGATTATGTAGCTGATCAGATCGTGAGTAAACTTGTTGATGTGGTGAAGAAGAAGAACAAGGGTGGGGTTGCCGTGAAAGCACACCAGGTACAGCATTCTCTTCCCTTAGATTTACAAGATCCCAGGCTCGATTCCTAGCACTAAGATAGGGTGGGGCATAAGACATTTTGTTGACAATATCAACTTTCATTACAGGTGAAAAATCACATGTGGATTTTTGTAAATTCTTTGATTGAAAATCCAACCTTTGACTCTCAGACAAAAGAAAACATGACTTTACAAGCCAAGAGCTTTGGATCAACATGTCAATTAAGTGAAAAATTCATCAAAGCTGTGAGTACTTACATGGAAAGTAAAAGAGAAATGTCTTATCTTATTTCTCATTGTCCTCAGCTCTGCAAAAACAAAGATTGCCTGCTGCACTACACTTCCTCAGACCTTTTTAGTCTGTGTTTTGTTGTTTTTATAGGAGGGTCTAGCTTTGTAGCTCAGGCTGGCCTCTAACTCAAGATCCTCCTGCCTTGTACCCCACCAGTGCTAGAGTTAAGCAGTGCACCAGCATGCCTGTCCCGACACAGTTTCATCAGTCAGGGTTTCTCTGTAGCTTTGGAACCTGTCCTGGAACTCACTCTGTAGATCAGTCTGACCTTGAACTCATAGAGGTCCTGCCTGCCTCTGCCTCTTCAGATTAATGTAAAGGTTGGTTGGTTGTTTTCTTTTTTTTTTTTTTCTGTTTTGTTTTTTGTTTTTGGAAACAGGGTTTCTCTGTAGTTTTGTAGCCTAACCTTGAACTAGCTCTTGTAGACCAGGCTGACCTCGAACTCACAGATCCACCTGCCTCTGTCTTCTTACTGCTGGGATTAAAGGCGTGTGCCACCACCGCCTGGCTGTAACAAGTTGTGTTTTTTTAAATATTTATTTATTTATTATGCATACAATATTCTTTTTGTGTGTATGTCTGCAGGCCAGAAGAGGGCACCAGACCCCATTACAGATGGTTGTGAGCCACCATGTGGTTGCTGGGAATTGAACTCAGGACCTTTGGAAGAGCAGGCAGCGCTCTTAACCTCTGAGCCATCTCTCCAGCCCCCTGTAACAAGTTTTTAACCTTCCTGATCCTTCCACGTTTCCCTTCCACAGTGCTCATGAGTGACATTTCTGGTTTCATTCTTGAAATCCTTTAATATCTTCCATTCAGGAAAAATGCAAATTCCCTTGCCTGTTGAAAGCCTTTATATTCTACTCTCTTTCAGCTAAGATGGTTACAGTTTAATATTAAACTTTTATTATTACATAGCAAACTTCTCAATTATACACTTTTTTTTTGGTGGGGAGTGGGGTTTGAGTAGCCCTGGCTGCCCTAGAACTTGCTCTGTAGACCAGGCTGGCCTTAAACTCCCTGAGATCCAGCTGCCTCTACCTCCCGGAGTGCTGGGATTAGAGGTGTGCACCCCGCCACCTAGCCACATTTGTAATTTCTTTCTTTTTTTTTTAAATTTTTATTTATGTGCATTGGTGTTTTGCCTGCATGTTTATCTGTATGAGGGTGTCTGGTACCCTAGAACTGAGAGTTACAGACAGTTGTGAGCTGCCATGTGCATGCTGGGTCCTTTGGAAGAACAGCCATTGCTCTTAACCTTTAGCCATCTCTCCAGCCCCCACTTGTAATTTCTTATTTCTGTCTTCCATATTAATACCTTCAACTAAATGAAGGCACAGATATGACATGTTCAGTTTCTTTTTTCTTTTCTATTTTCATGCGTATGAGGTATGCATGTTTTGTTAGTGTAGGCACTTGTGTGAAGGGTGTGCATGGATGTGGAACCTGAGGTTTATCTTAGGAATCATCCTGCCTGGATCCCTCTTCCACTTTATTGAATGAGGCAGGGACTTTCAGTCAAACTTAGAGCTGGGCAATAGGCCAGTCTCACTTATGTATAGAATATATAAGTACCTAGGACAAAAGTACTCTAGTTTTGCTCCAGAGATCATTCCATGTCTTCTCCCCCAAGGCTGGAATGTAGCTGCTATTTCTATCTGCTGTTTACTTGGGTAATGCACAACAGTCGCCTATAACCACTAAGCCATCTCTCCAGTCCTAACTTATTTTAACCACTGTGTCTCCAACAAGTAGCTCAGTGATTGGCATATCATAAGTCCATAAAAAGTATTGAATGAATGATCCTAGAGAAACCAAATTCTTCACAGTAAGGAGCTAACATGGAAAGATCAGGAGTTACTAAGTCACACACATCCTACCCAGTCTAGAAATGTTGTAATTTTTGAGGTTTTTTTTTTTTTGTTGTTGTTGTTATTGTTTTGTTTTGTTTTTGCTTTGTGTTTTTTTTTTTTTTGCTGTTTTTGAGATAAGATCTTATTAGGTAGCATGGCTGGTCTTAAACTCCTAGAAATCCACCTGCCTCTGCCTCCCAATTGCTAGGATCAAAGATTTAGATCACCACACCCAGTTCTTTTATTTCATTTTTCTAGGTGTTTGTACATTCTATATTTGTCTTGAATCTTTGCTAATGTGATTGTTTCTGTTTTGAAGGCAATTGGCTGTGGTATTGTTGAAAGCATACTAAACTGGGTGAAGTTTAAGGCCCAAATCCAGTTAAACAAGAAGTGTTCAGCTGTAAAACATAACAGAATCAAGGGAATCCCCAAACTTGACGACGCCAACGATGCAGGTACACATTTAACTTTACTTCAGTAGCAGCAGCATACTGTGGATGTGCAGCAAAATAGCTCTCTTAAAAGTTTAACCAGTTTCCTGCTGGGCAGTAGTGGCACACGCCTTTAATCCCAGCACTTGGGAGGCAGAAGCAGGTGCATTTACAAAGTTATTCTGTGAATTTGAGGCCAGCCTGGTCTACAAAGCGAGTTCCAGGATAGCCAGAACTGTTACACAGAGAAACCCTGTATCAAAAAATTAACCAGTTTCTTGTTGAATATTTAGGTTATTTCTAATTTCGGGCATTTTAAATGCTACTGAGATGATTTTAAGTACAGTAATCTACCTAACAAGCATTTGTAGTATAATATCAAATGAAGATCCAACAGCAACTTCAATATTATGAGGAATTAAAATATTAGGCCAGGCATTAGTGTCACACACCTTTAATCCTAGCATTCAGAAGGCAGAGGCAGGTAGATCTCTGTGAGTTTGAGACCAGCCTGGTCTACAGAGCAAGCTCTGTGACAGCCAGGGCTGTTACACAATGAAATGCTGTCTAGATAAACACCCCCCCACCAAAAAAAAAAAGAGAGATGTTATAGTACTCTGCAGGGGATATATTTCCAGCCCCTCAATGAACACCAGAACCATGGATAATTTCAAACCCTGTTATGTTTTGTTTCTCTTATGATTATGATACTGATGATAAAAAAACATAGAGTATCTGGTAGAACAGTTAAAGCCACGTGTACTATAATAACTGTCTTATTGTACTACACTCATCCCATGAAGGTTCTGGAAATGTTATGTCATAAAAGATTTAATAAGTTCAGACATGCCTTTAGCTCTAACACAGACAGACAGGCAAATCTCTATGTTCAAGGGCAGCCTGGCCTATATAGTGAGTCTTAGGCCAGCCATGGTTAAATGAGAGATATGAATGGTACAAGCATTGTGATGCTGCATTTGTTTACTACATAATGATTATTTGAGTTTGCATTCAAGACAAATGATCTGATAACTGAGAAAGCTGTTAAATGACTAACAGACTAATAGTGTATGGGCACTTTTAACAAAGTTATGATTGATGTCCCAGGTGGGATTGCATGAAGTTTTAAAACATCAGACAAAACCAGTGAATTGTTTGTTTCTTGAACCTCTAAAAAAAAATTAATTTAATTTGTATATGTGGTTCCGCACATGGTGTGGAGGTCAGAGAATGATTTTACAAATAATGGTTTCTCTCTTTCTACCAGGTGGGCCCCAGATTGTCAGGTTTGGAGGCAAGGGCTATCTAGCTGGCCCTGTTTTAGTTTATATTCGAGACATAATTGTGTTATATAACCCAGACTGGTCTTGAACTCATGATTCTCTTTATCTCATTTTCTAAAGAAAGTGCTGGGACTATAGGCGTTAGCTGTGATAATTAGGCTTGAATTTTCTACTTAGTATTCTCAGGCTATTGTTAATTGAAAATGTGAAAAGTAAAACCATGGGCCTAGAGAGTTGGCAGTGAAGTTCCTGTCCTGCTCTTGTAGAGACCCATGTTAGGCTCCTAGTGCTCATAATGGATGGCACGCAACTATCTGTAACTCTAGCTCCAGGGCAAGCCACTGCCTCTGGCTTCTTCTGCAGGTACCTGTACTCACACACATAAACCCAAACAGGCACATAATTCAAAATAATAGAAATAATTTTTTTTCAAGTGAAGCATACATAAGGTGGACTACTGTATTAATTTACTATGAACCTTAACTGTAAAAAAATGTTTTAGGGAGAGCAGTGTTGGAGAGTTGGTTCATCGTTTAAAAGCACTTACTGCTAATGGAGAGGACCTAGATTCAGGTTCCCAGCACCCACATTGTGGCTCATAATTATCCATAACTCTAGTTCCAGGGCTCCAATACCTTATTCTCATATCTGTGGTACACATGCATACATGCAGGCAAAACATTCATACATGTATACACACATAATTGTTGAGTCCACTTTACACCTAAGATAATTTGTTATAGATTATTTTGCTTTAATACATGCTATTGACAGTATGTTTAAGTCAATATATTTTTAAATGTACTAAAGTTAATTTGTATATTTATATTTTAGGGAGTCGAAATTCCACTGAATGTACACTTATCCTGACTGAGGGAGACTCAGCCAAAACTCTGGCAGTTTCAGGTCTTGGTGTAGTTGGAAGAGACAAATATGGGGTATTTCCTCTTAGAGGAAAAATACTCAATGTGCGAGAAGCTTCTCATAAACAGGTAGGCTGTGAAGCTATTTTTGTAATCCTAATGTAGAGCCGATAAGGTATAACTCAGTGGTGCAGCACTTGTCTGGTATGCATAAGGCCCAGTGTTTAATCCCAGCACTGCAAAAGTGCTGTGGGGGAGGGAATGGGATCTAAATCTAGTTTATAATACAGGACTCCATTCTTGTATATCATGTCCTCACTCACTGGGCATCTTAAAATATGTTTTAGACTGTTATTTGAACAAATTGAGCATGCTTGCGATGTACATATCCGTGGTCTCTATCCCTAATAACATACACACATAGAGAAAGATAGAATGAGAAATGGGAGTTTAGATACTTTGAAGTTTTATCGTAACGGGCCTGATTTTTCAAAGTGTAAGTAATAATTCTAAATGCTGAGGCAACATACATAATTATCTCTTTGTTCTTTTCCATTGTGTTTCAGATCATGGAAAATGCTGAAATTAACAATATCATCAAGATTGTGGGTCTTCAGTACAAGAAAAACTATGAAGATGAAGATTCATTGAAAACTCTTCGTTATGGGAAGATAATGATTATGACAGATCAGGTCAGCTATTTCAGATTTTTAAACTGATATCAAATGTGTGGGCTCAGCTCTCCACCTTCCTTACCCCACAAAGTGGCTGGAACTACAAGCATATAGCACTGCACCTCACTAAGCAGATCTTATGTTATATTACTTTACTGCCATAAAAAGAGCTTTACTCATTATCTCTAATGAACATCCGAGGAGATATACTGACATAATAAATTACATGTACAAGATAAGTAAATTTACTTTTGAATAGGCTTTTTTAAACTTGCACAGAAGAATTTTTGAGAAATTGCCAAATCAGTCATAATTTTATTTCTAAACAGTTCTTTGTTCTTTGGCTTTTCAAATATTTACAGGACCAAGATGGTTCCCATATCAAAGGCTTGCTGATCAATTTTATCCATCACAACTGGCCCTCTCTTCTGCGACATCGTTTTCTAGAGGAATTTATTACTCCCATTGTAAAGGTATACACGTTCTGGGATGCATCGAGACTCTTAAGGCCCATTCAACACTGACTGGAACTGTAATTCTGGATATGTTATATAGGGAGCCTACAATGTGTAAAGCCATACCGATGTGTTTTTTACCATAGGTGTCTAAAAACAAGCAAGAATTGGCATTCTATAGTCTTCCTGAGTTTGAAGAATGGAAGAGTTCTACTCCAAATCATAAGAAATGGAAAGTCAAATATTACAAAGGTTTGTGATAAAGCCTGCCTACAAATACTCGGTTTTGTTATGTGTTATATGAGGCTAAATGGGGGTAACTTACCTGTTTTGTTTACTTCTATAGGTTTGGGCACCAGCACGTCAAAGGAAGCTAAGGAATATTTTGCAGATATGAAAAGACATCGTATTCAGTTCAAATACTCTGGGCCTGAAGATGATGCTGCAATCAGTCTGGTGAGTTTGAGTCACGCTGTACATGTATATTCTGCTTTCAGAAGTTACTGCTAGGCTGGTTGATTACACCTGTTAAATTTCCATCGAATAGTGTTTTATGAAATAAAATGTTTCTGAAAGAACTAGGTATTTGAAAACCAGGACTTTTGATGTTTCTTTGTATGGAAAAGATATTTGGAACCAATAAGCACCAGTGACATCTTTTCCACCTTCTAATCCATAGGCCTTTAGTAAGAAACAGGTTGATGATCGAAAGGAATGGTTAACTCATTTCATGGAAGATAGACGACAGCGGAAATTACTTGGCCTTCCTGAGGTAAGAATTTTTAATCTATCCCACTAAATAACTTTGGAATTGATGTTATACCAAATCAAAATTATTAAATAGTATTTTAAATAAAAAGTTTGATGTAATCACTATAGTATATAACAGTGGTCCTATAAGATTATGAAAGCACTGAAAAAATTCTTAATAGTATTTGGGGGAGCTATTCAAGACAGGGTTTCTCTGTATAGTCCTGGAACTCATAGCTTCTCCTTAGTGCTGGGATTAGAAGCTTGCACCACTACCACCCAGCAATATAGTCTTAAAGTTATGTGACAAGGCATTTCTCATATGTTTATGCTGATGCTGCCGTAAACAGTTATTATGCGATCAGTCATCTTCAAGTATATGCCTTTGTAGTATGAAGTAAACGACAAGCAGCTAGGCTGGGCTGCACAATGAGTCTCCAAAAAAAAAATAAACTTGAAGGGCTGGCGCAACATTGAGCTGAGATTGTTTGCTTGGTGTATAGAAAGCCTGGAATTTAATTCTCTGTACTACTCCCCTCCCCCAACAAAGAAAGTGTAATATTTTATACACTACAATGTTATTTAAGCAGCAACCTCATATACCTGTTGTTTTTCCTTTTTGATTATTTATTTTTCAAGACAGGGTTTCTCTGTGTGGCCTTGCCTGTCACGGAACTTGCACTATATAGACCAGGCTGGCCTTAAACTCACAAAGATCTATCTGCCTCACATTCCCAAGTGCTAGGATTAAAGGCATGCACCTCCACTGCCTGGCTCACCTATCCTTTTTCAAGGACCGAAGAATTATCAGACAAATGATAGCTCTAATTGTTTATATTTTTGTATTAAGCATTGTTAAGTCTAGTACTTTATTTTCAACCAGATCATCTAATACTGTCTTGGACCCCTTAGGATTATTTGTATGGACAAACCACTACTTACCTGACCTATAATGACTTCATAAACAAGGAACTTATCCTGTTCTCAAATTCTGATAATGAAAGATCTATTCCATCTATGGTAGATGGTAAGCACCAATGCTTTGTCTGTTTTTAACATAAAATGGTGATTTGTGCTCAGAAATTGCTAAATTAAAAATGCTACTGATTGTCCTTTCATTTTAAAGGTTTGAAACCAGGGCAGAGAAAGGTTTTGTTTACTTGTTTCAAACGGAATGACAAGCGAGAAGTGAAGGTTGCCCAGTTAGCTGGGTCAGTGGCAGAAATGTCCTCTTATCACCATGGTGAGGTAAACCCACAATCTTTAACACTTCTAGAATGCCTTGATGCAGAAATAATTAAAAGTTACTCTATAAATATATTTTGTGTAAGTGTAAACTGTTATATCCATGATAGAGAATGATTTGTTAAATATTTTAAAACTAAAATATGATTACCCTTTTGACTAATAGTTCTATTTCTAGAAATAACATTCCTATTAGGAATACTTGTCTGTAAAATTATATTCATAAATTTTAAAATAAGATTTAGTATTACTGTATGATAAAGAAATTTAGACACCTAAAAGTCTTATGTTTGGACACATTTCTGCCATCTATTTCTCTTGAAAATATCATTGTAAGCATTTAAATCTTAAAACTGAGAGGATTATTGTGTGACTTAGTTGTGATAGTGAACACAGGCACACATTTATTTTCCTTTGGATTAGATTGATTCGTCTTTTCCCTCCACAGATGTCACTGATGATGACCATTATCAATTTGGCTCAGAATTTTGTGGGTAGTAATAATTTGAACCTCTTGCAACCCATTGGTCAGTTTGGTACCAGGCTGCATGGTGGAAAGGATTCGGCTAGTCCTCGATACATCTTTACTATGCTTAGGTGAGTTTGCTTTTAGTGTCTTGACATTGCCAGTTTTGAAGCAATATGAAACCAAAGTATTAAACATTCAATGTTTAGTCAGTTTCCAGCCACCTTTGCAACAGTACTCAGCAGTTATTAATCGTTGTCCTGGAAATATTTGGACAACTATGCTGATTCTCTGTTCACTTTCTTGGTTCTATGTTATTATCCTCTTTCACACCCTAATACTGGTCTATCTAAGCCGGATGGTGGTGGCGCACCCCTTTAATCCCAGCACTCGGGAGGCAGAGGCAGGCGGATCTCTGTGATTTCGAGACCAGCCTGGTCTACAAGAGCTAGCTCCAGGACAGGCTCTAAAAGCTGCAGAGAAACCCTGTCTCAAAAAAACCAAAAAAAAAAATATTGGTCTATCTAAGGACTCCATCAGACCCAGTAACTTTCTCAAATGAGCAAATAAATTATGTCTGACTGCCCTTTCACTAATTAGTGTTCTGATCAATTCCATCTGGTCATGGTGATACAAGCCTATAGTCCCTGTACTCAGGAGGCAAAAGGAGGAACATCATGGGTTTGCTGCCAATCTCAATTTACAGAGTGAGCATCGATCTCAGAAAAGCCACTTCCAACCCAAAAAAGTATATATATATATATATATATACACACACACACACACACATTTCCTCCAAAACCAAGTCCTGGACTGAGATTAGCTTCTTCAGTAAAGTGCCTGCTATACAAATGTAGATCTGAGTTCAATCGAGAATTCAAAATTTTAAGAAAATGTCAGAGCTGGACAGTAGTGGCACACGCCTTTAATCCCAGCACTTGGGAGGCAGAGGCAGACCGAACTCTATTCCAGGACACCAGGGTTACTCAGGGAAAGTCTGGCGGGGTAGTGGTCCGGTGGGGGTTGGGGGAGATGTCAAGTGTAGGGACTGAAGAGGTGGCACAGGAGTTAAGAGCATTTGCTGCTCTTCCAAGAAGATGTTCTATTTCCAGCATCCACATGTTGACTCATGAATGTCTGTAACTACAGTTCCGAGGGATCCAGTGCTTCTGCTGGCCTCCTTGAGCCACACACATGATGTATAAACGTACATGCAGATAAAACAACTGTACACATAAAATTAATTTTTACTAAAAGGGATGTAATGGCACACATTTGTAATCCCAACACTGGATTCCTGGGGATTTGCTAGCCAGCCAGCCTAGACCTAATTGTGGAGCTTCAAATTAGTGAGAGATGCTATCTCAAAAAAAAACAGAAACTTGTAGATGTTCCTGAGAAATGGCACCTGAATTTGTCCTCTGACTTTTACATGAGTGCATACACATACATATATACCTACTCATAAAAGATAATTTAAAAAGCAATAGTTCTTTTATTTGTTTGTTTATATTTTTTTAGACCAAGTCTCACCATCTTATCCTGGAACTCACTATGTAGACCAGGCTGGCCTTTAACTCAACTTATAGAGATCCACCTGCCTTTGCCTCTTGAGTGCTGGAAATAAAGGCACCACTATACCCAGCAGGTCTTTTTAAAATGTGTCATCCAGGTTGAGCTAGCTCCTGGCCTGAGTAATCCTCTGTGTTAGCTTTCCACAGGCATATGCCTAATGTCTTGCATCTTAACACTTTCTGTTGCCATTTTCTAACACCCTACCCACTTTAGCATTCTTTTGTGCGTATATATGCATGTGTGGGCGAACTTGGGTGCCATCCACCCCATTTCTTGTTTTTAAGACAACATCTTTCCCAAGGAGTCCACCTGTCTTACCTGCTAGGCACTAAGGTTATAACTGAATGGCTTTTTATTTGGGTTATTCTAGGTTTAAAACTCAGGTCCTTGTACTAGATTGAGCTGTCAGCACAGCACAGCACTCTTTTTTATTTGGTTTGGTTTTGATTTGGATTCTTTGAAGCAGTCTTCATATATATCCAAAATAAGCCTCACACAAATCTCCTCTCACTGCATCCCTTAAGTACCAGGATTATAGATGTGTTGCTACAGCACTCATTTCTTTGTGCCCCAAGTAGTCATTTTATTAATTTTCCTTCTTAGAATTCTGCCCTACTGAATATGTGTTCATTATCTATCTACCTGTACTAAATCATGGGCTTGACAGATTTTTTTTTAATGATTTATTTATTATGTATACGATGTTCTGTCTGTATGCTTGCTGGCCAGAAGAGGGCACCAGATCTTGTTAGAGAGGGTTGTGAGCCGCCATGTGGCTGCTGGGAATTGAACTCAGGACCTCTGGAAGAGCAATCAGTGCTCTTAACCTCTGAGCCATCTCTCCAGCCTTGACAGATTTTTGTTTGGGTTTGGAGCAAGGTCTCTCTATGCTCCTTGATGGGCTTGGAACTCACATAGACCTGCCTGTCTCTGCTTTGTGCCACCATGCCCAACTGAATGTGAGAAGTGTCAAGGCCATTTTACTAATGATATTCTTTGCTTTCTTTAGCCCTTTGGCTCGGTTGTTATTTCCACCTAAAGATGATCACACATTGAAGTTTTTATACGATGACAACCAACGTGTTGAGCCTGAATGGTACATTCCTATTATACCTATGGTGCTGATAAATGGCGCTGAAGGAATTGGTACCGGGTGGTCCTGCAAAATCCCCAACTTTGATGTCCGTGAAGTCGTAAATAATATCAGACGACTGTTGGATGGAGAAGAGCCTCTGCCCATGGTAAGTGTTCTGAGCTAGAAACTCAGGCATAGTTGAGTAAATTCTACAGTAAAGATTATACAGATACCAGATTTATTTTATACTTTGGATTTGTTTGAACATATTTGTGATATACCATTTAGAAAACTTTTTGTTGTTAATTTAGCTCCCAAGTTACAAGAATTTCAAAGGTACTATTGAAGAACTAGCTTCAAATCAGTATGTGATTAGTGGAGAAGTAGCGATTCTGAATTCTACAACCATTGAAATCTCAGAGCTTCCCATCAGAACGTGGACCCAGGTAAGTAACTGTTGATTTCTTGGTTTTTCAGGCGAAAGATGCCAACAACAGTTGGTATTGACTACTTAACAAGGGACTCCTTACAAAAGGAATACTGTGTTTTGTTTTTGGTTTTTAGACTTACAAAGAACAAGTTCTAGAACCCATGTTGAATGGCACTGAGAAGACACCCCCTCTTATAACAGATTATAGGGAATACCATACAGACACCACTGTGAAGTTCGTCATAAAGATGACGGAAGAGAAATTGGCAGAGGCAGAGAGAGTGGGACTACACAAAGTCTTCAAACTGCAGACTAGCCTCACTTGCAACTCAATGGTATGTCTTATTTTGTAAGAGATACATCTTTCAAAACTAATATTGTTAGGTATGTTGGTCCCCTTTGATAATCCTCGCACTCCAAAGACAGAGACAGGAGGATCACTATGAATTCCAGAGCTATCCTAGGCTTGTATAGTCAGACCCTATCTCAGAAAGAAAGGCTGGAGAGATGGCTCAGGAGTTAAGAGAAATTAGTGTTTGTTCATTGGACCTGGGTTCAGTTCTCAGCAACCACATTGCACTTCACAACTATGTAACTCAGTTCTGAATGATTCAGGGTCCCCTTCTGGCCTCCATGGGATAGCGCTGCAAGCACATGTTGTAATATAAACATGAAGGCAAACATCCATTTATGTAAAATATTTTTAAATTAATAATTGATTTTTAAAAGGTATATCGGGGGGGCTGGAGAGACGGCTGAGTGGTTAGGAGCACTAACTGCTCTTCCAGAGGACCCGGGTTCAATTCCCAGCACCCACATGATAGCTCTCAGCTGTCTGAGAGTCCAGTCCCAGGGGATCTGACACCTTCACACCAATGCCCATTAAATAAAGTTAAATAAATCATTTTTTTAAAAAAAGGTATATCAGGTAACTTATATAAAGGTTACCCAATTTATTGAATCTTCTATTCTTTTCCAGGTGCTTTTTGACCATGTAGGTTGCTTAAAGAAATATGACACTGTGGTGGATATTCTAAAAGACTTCTTTGAGCTCAGGCTTAAATATTATGGATTAAGAAAAGAATGGCTTCTAGGAATGCTTGGTGCAGAATCTGCTAAACTGAATAATCAAGCTCGTTTTATATTAGAGAAAATAGACGGCAAAATAATCATTGGTATGTAAACATCTACTAAATATTTACAGTGTGGGGTAGCTTTTCCTAGATCGCTTATTGTTGTTTGTAGGGTTTTAGTGGTTCTGGGGCTCACATTCAGAACCTTGTACTTGCTAAGCATGTACTCTGTATTAGCCTCACCCCCGCACCCCAGACAGATCATCTAAAGAAATCAAGACTGAATGTTTAGATAGAAAGACTAGAGAACTAAAAGACCTTGTGTGGGGCTGGGGTATAGCTCAGAGTGGTATACTGCCTTCCTGACATCCACAGGGTCCTAGGTCCGACCACAACAACTGCATCAACTTTCTGTGATGGAGCACATTGTTATCCCAGCACTAGGGACAGGGAGCAGGGGGCTCAAGGCTGTCCTCAGCTACGTGGTGGATTTTAAACCAGCCCATACATGGGACCTTGTCTGAGAAAAGGACCTTGTTTTTACTTATAGATCACAAGAAGAGACACTGGTCTGATCTTAAAATGAAGGAGGTTATAAATGCCTTTTAAAGAAAAGACTGAAAAAGAGGCAAATCTTAGGGATGTTTGTTTTACTTTTTTTGTTTGTTTGTTTTTTGTTTTTTGTTTTTCGAGACAGGGTTTCTCTGTGGCTTTGGAGCCTGTCCTGGAACTAGCTCTTGTAGACCAGTCTGGTCTCGAACTCACAGAGATCTGCCTGCCTCTGCCTCCCGAGTGCTGGGATTAAAGGCGTGCGCCACCACCGCCCGGCTTGTTTTGCATTTTGTTATATTGAAAATTCTATAAGCAATTAGCAGGGTTTAAAGAAAGAAAGGAGTCTTGACTAAATTGGGTATAAGAATGGAGCTTAGAAGATGTAGCTCAACTTTAGCATAACCAACTAAGAAAGCCAGCAATATTTTCTTAAGGCAGCAATATTTTCGTAATGATGTGTGTGTAACAGCACACATCATTACCACCTGATGAAAGCCAGCAATATTAAAAAGTTATAGGAAGTCCCAAAATATAATAGCACCAGTTACTGGTGATAAGACTAACTTTCTCATAGTATACAAAAGTGTTTAGCTTAATAATGTTTGTTTTCATATCTACTTAAAAGCTTTAGCATATCAGCCAACTTATTTGATAGATGCTGTTGTTTCAGGCAAGGCTAAAATGAATGATACTGGACATGACTAGAATGGGAAAAAGAAAAGGAGGGGGGTTTACTTGGCTGACTGGAATTCTGAAATACTAGGATAGCCCAGTCTTACAGAGTAAATATTGACGGGTTTAAATGTGTAATCTAAGGAGTTGGAGAGATGGCTAAGTGGTTACAACACTTGTCGCTCTTACAAAGAACCCAGGTTCAGTTCCCAGCACCCACATGGTAGTTTGCTACCATCCATAACTCCAGTCCCAATGGATCTGATGCCCTCTTCTGTCCTGCACAGGCATCATGCAGGCACACACATGGTACACATACATAAATGTAGGCAAAACATTTAAACCTAGTCTAGAAGGGTGCTGGAGGGATGGGCTCAGGTCCTGAGTTCCATTCCCAGCCACCATATGGTGGCTCACAACCATTTATAATGAGATCTGATGTCCCCTTGAGGTGTCCAGGCAGGCATGCACTGTATACATAGTAAATAAGTAAAAATCCTTATAAATAAGTAAAGCCTAGGTTGGGCAGTGGTGGCACACACCTTTAATCCCAGCACTGCAGTGGCAGGCAGGTCTACAGAGGGAGTTCCAGGACAACCAGGGCTACATGGAGAGACCCTAGCTCAAAAAGGGGAAGAAAAAAAAAAACCAAACCAACATAACTCATGTCGAGTTAAATTGAAGGAAGAGTGGTACTCCAAAATTATATTGGTAGTGACTTTGACTGTCCCTCAAAGCACAACTGAATACAGCAGACATTGAAAGAGGTCGTGTGGTGTGATTAAGAGCATCAAGCTTTGAGGAGACTGCTAGAGCTTAAACCAATGAAACATTACAATACAAACCAGAATACATAATTGAGTCACAGACTCTTCAGAGGTGGGGCTCTAACTCTTTTGTGGTCTTTGACAGTTATATAGATTCAGCCTCATCTATGATCTAAATATCCCCTGGTAATTCACCTTTGTCCTGCTTCACAGAAATTTGATCTGGACAGAAATTAAGGCAAAACATAGACAGCTGAAATTTCCCATTTTGTGGGTTTGTGTTTGTTTGGGTTTGGTTTTTCAAGACAGGCTTTCTCTATGTATCCCCCGCTCTCCTGGAACTTTTGTAGACTAGGCCTTGAACTCACACCTGCCTGCCTTTGTCTCCAGAGTGTGGAATTAAGGTGCATAACCACCTGGCTCAAATTTTCCAGTTTAATCTTGTGACTTGATGTAGAAACACTTCATCCTTTTTTAAAATCTTGCTCAAAGCTATCTCTCCCTCTTTTTTTTTTAATAGAAAATAAACCTAAAAAAGAGTTAATTAAAGTTCTAATTCAGAGAGGATATGATTCTGATCCTGTGAAAGCCTGGAAAGAAGCTCAGCAAAAGGTAATTTCTTCACTGTTTATCTATGGCCACGGCACACATGCGGGCAGAGCACCATACACAAAGATAAAATGGGGAAATTATTAATTAAAAAATGTAAAGTCTGTTTTGCATTTCTAGAGGTCACAAGTTAAAAAAAATCAAGGACTCTATATGTTTGCATCCCGTGTTCTACATTTTAATTTGTCCTTTAGGTTCCAGATGAAGAGGAAAATGAGGAAAGCGACAACGAAAACAGCGACTCCACGGCGGACTCTGGGCCGACCTTCAACTACCTTCTGGATATGCCCCTCTGGTATCTAACCAAGGAGAAGAAGGACGAGCTGTGCAAACAAAGAAATGAAAAGGTCAGTTGTAGAAGAATGGTATGGTCAGCAGTTAATGTTGTTCTAATGGGAAAAACTGTTCTGTGGAAAAATACTATTTGCACATATTTACTACCTCAATTTTTTGTAATCTTATAAAGGAACAAGAGCTCAACACATTAAAGAAAAAGAGTCCATCAGATTTGTGGAAGGAGGATCTGGCTGTTTTTATTGAAGAACTGGAGGTATGTGTTTATAAAACTTATATTAATACTTATAGACTAGCAGCATGTTCATTCTTAAGTATTTATTTTTCTTATGTGTTTGTGTGTTGAGGTAAGTCCAGGTGCTCACAAAGGCCAACGGGGCCAGTCCCCTGGAGCCACAGGTACAGTGTGGGTGCTGAGACCTGAACTCATCTTCAGCAAGAGCAGTGAGTTCTCTTAACCACTGAAACTTCAGCCGGGCGGTGGTGACACATGCCTTTAATCCCAGCACTGGGAGGGAGAGACAGACAGATCTCTGTGAGTTCAAGGCCAACCTGGTCTACAAGAGCTAGTTCCAGGACAGGCTCCAAAGCTATAGAGAAAAATCCTATCTCAAAAAACCAAAAAAAAGCCGGGCGGTGGTGGCGCACGCCTTTAATCCCAGCACTCGGGAGGCAGAGGCAGGCGGATCTCTGTGAGTTCGAGGCCAGCCTGGTCTACAAGAGCTAGTTCCAGGACAGGCTCTAAAAAAGCTGCAGAGAAACCCTGTCTCGAAAAACCAAAAAAAAAAAAAAAAAAACCAAAAAAAGAAATTTCACATTTGATAAAAGAAGAAATATAGAAGATAGAATACGTCCCAAAATAAGGCTAGATACGGTAGCCACTTAGATGTTAAACCTGTAATCTCAGACTAAGGCAGGAACACCAAAATTTGAGGCCAGCATGGGCTACCCAGTGAGTGCAAGGCCAGCCTTAACTATATATGTAATAAGACCCTGTCAAAATCCAAGCACTAGGAATACAATTGTAGAATACTTACCATACATGTGTAAACTTTTGCCCTCTATGCTTAGCACATCAAAAAATAGTAAAATAAAGGAAAAAAATTAGGCAGAGTGTGGCACACATGACTGTAATTCTAGCATTTGCAAGGAAGATGAGGGGTTGAAGGTCACCCTCAGACACGGGGACTTGGATGCCATCCTGCACAACATGAAAGCAAAAGCAGAGAGGGCTCAACAGGTGAAGCACTTGCTGCCCAAACCTGGCAACCTGAGTTCAAACCCCAGAGCTCAGATAAGGAGGAAGGAGAGAGCCGACTCTACAAAGTAATCCTCTGCTTTCCACATGTTTGCTATGACATGCATGTGCACACACATACAGTAATGAAAATATATTTTTAAAGGGAGAAGGAAAAAAACATTATTAAATTTAAATACTAGTTAGCATAAAGTAAATAATGGGAAGAAATACACTAAAATTAATATTTTTACAGAAAAGAACCAAAGTTAAGTCACTTTTAGAGGTGGCCCCTCAGTTTCAGAATGTTCTTTGTTACATAAATCTCCTTAACAATACTTAGTTTCTTTTTTTTGTTTTGTTTTGTTTTGTTTTTCGAGACAGGGTTTCTCTGCAGCTTTAGAGCCTGTCCTGGAGCTAGCTCTTGTAGACCAGGCTGGTCTCGAACTCACAGAGATCCGCCTGCCTCTGCCTCCCAAGTGCTGGGATTAAAGGCGTGCGCCACCACCGCCCGGCAATACTTAGTTTCTTAATGTTGTGTGTGTGTGTGTGTGTGTGTGTGTGTGTACACACTCACGTAGTATTTGTCCTTTAGCATGGTTTTCTCTTTGTCTTCAGAAACATTAAATGATGAAATTAGATCTCCTGTCTCTTGCCTTCCAAAGTCAGCCACATTGTGCCTTCACTAAGGCTGATCACAGATTTATCTTAAATTGTAAAAATGGCAAGTTCTTAACTGTTGTTTTTTGGTATCATGTTTTCTTCACCTACAAATTTGATCTTATAATTCCCTTTCATAGGTTGTTGAAAACAAGGAAAAACAAGATGAACAAGTAGGACTTCCTGGAAAGGGAGGGAAGGTGAAGGGGAAGAAAGCACAAACGTCTGAAGTCTTGCCTTCTCCTCAAGGAAAAAGAGTAATTCCCCAAGTGACCATGGAGATGAAAGCAGAGGCAGAAAAGAAAATTAGGAAGAAAATTAAGGTAATACTTTAAACTTATTTCTCTTTAGAAATGAAATAAATTAAGACCAGTGAGATGACTCAGGTTAATGTTTGACCCCAAGTCTGAAAAATCCAAGTTCAGTCCACATGGTGGGAGAAGAGCGCTGACCTCTGACCACATATAAGTAAGTCTAATACTTTTTTTAAATGGAGCAAGTTATATCTAAATTTCTAAACCTATTGTTTGGAATGTATCCTGTTTCTGATGCCTTTCCTTTAAGTATAAAGATCATAACTATATCTTTATTTGGATCTCCTTTAATATTTTATGTCTATGGATGTTTTGCCTACATTTGTGTCTATACCATATGCATGCAGTACCTTACCACAGAAACCAGAAGACCTTAGATCCCCTGGAACTGGAGATAAAGATGGTGTGACCCTCCATGTTGGTGCTGGAAATTGAACCCTGGTCCTATAGAAGAATAGCCAGTGCTCTTAACCACTGAGTCATATTTCCAGCTTTTGATTTTAGATTTTTTTTTTCCAGTTAGAGTCTCACTATATTGCTCTAACTGTCGTGGAGCTCACTATGTAGACCAGGCTGGCCTTGAACTCAGAGATCCCCGCCTGCTGGGATTAAAGGCGTGCGCCACTACTGTCCTCTACTATTCTAGATATCTTAACCAAAACCCAAAGAAAAATATATTCTTTCACTGTATTTGTGTCTGTGTCTATCTATATATGTGAATATTTGACTTTATTATCCCAAATAATTAGACAGAAGTTGAGTGTTTTTGTCTTGCTGGGATTTGTTTCTTACATGTTGCTGGTTTTTTTTTTTGTTTGTTTTGTTTTTGGTTTTTTTTTTTTTTTTTTTTTAGAGTGAAAATGTTGAGGGCACGCCTACTGAGGATGGTCAGGAACTAGGAGGCCTTAAACAAAGACTAGAGAAGAAGCAGCGGCAGAAGAGAGAGCCAGGTATTACATACAACATGTTGAGCAAGGTGGTATAAACTCTAAAGTGTTATTAATATATTCTACATAGATATTCAATGTTTTTGTAGCACTGGATTAAGTATTGTAAAGGAAGGCTGTACGTGACTTACATTTGAGCCTTATGTTGTCTTTGATTTGTTTTAGAAAGACTCTTATAGCTAGTGACTTGAATTCCTTAGTTGGAATCTAAAATAGCTCCTCCCTTTTCCAGGAAGTCCTGCTTGCTTGTCTTGTTCTTCCTTGGCTTCAACAGCCTACAAAAGGGATATATGAGAGCAAATTCATAAGCATTAAAAGCATTATCACAGCCTAGTCTGCCCTTACAATCTGTGTGAGCAAACACAGATGACATAAAGAATAAGAGGTGACTATACAAGAATTATCTCCTAGTGACCTTCCAGATCTGAGATGTCAGCTCTTCTGTATCTCTAGATCTGTTTCTTAGGGAACTTTGATGTTTAGACATTTGTATCACATTATTTACTATAAAAACATCATTTACTTATGAGATTAAATGACCAAACTCTATACTCTATAGGAATAGAAAATGTGTCTGTTCTACTCACGATTGTACTCTCAGTGCCATTACATTATGTAGATAATGATGAAGAAACCAGAGTATATTAATATAGTTAATTTCTGAGCCAGGGAAATGGTGTAACATGTACAGGAGCTTGCCACCACTAGTGACATCCTGAGTTTGATCCCAAGGACCCATATAGCAGAAGGAAAGAACTAACTCCCATAAGTTGTCCTCTAGCCTTCAGTCAAATACCTTTGCCCAAGCGCACGTGCACACACAAATAAAATAATATAAAGCTTTTGTTTTTTAAGTGTGAATCTCTATCTCCTTTATAGGTACCATGGCAAAGAAGCAAACTACATTGCCATTTAAGCCCATCAGAAAAGGGAAAAAGAGAAACCCTTGGTCCGATTCTGAATCAGATATGAGCAGTAATGAAAGTCATTTTGATGTTCCTCCACGAGAGAAAGAACCACGAAGAGCTACAAGTAAGGAAAAATACAGAACATGCCAGCTGTGCTATAGGATTTGAATGGCCAATTAACTTCAGGGTACTAAATTCAAGATTACTGCCTGTTAGAACAGCAAATCAAATTTTGAAAAATTGAAGCATCTTTTAGGCTAATAAACTGCAGCTTAGGTGGTCAGTGGTGGTGCACAGCTTTCATCCCAACACATGAAAGACAGAGGCAGGCAGATCTCTGTGAGTTCTAGGCCAGCCTGATCTACAGAAGCAAGTTCTGGGATAGCCAGGGCCACAGAGAGAAAACCTGTCTCAAGAAACCAGAATTTAAAAGTTAAACTGAAGCATATATATATATTCATAAAATGTTAAGTCAGGGGCTGGAGAGATGGTGCAGTGGTTAGGAGCACTTGCTGCTCTTCCAGAAGACATGAGTTCAGTTCCCAGCACCCAACATGGCAGCTCACTATAGATTGTAACTCCTGTTCCAGGGGATATGACTCCCTCTTCTGGCATCCATGGGAATTGGGCATGCACATAGCTTACAAACATACATGCAGGCAAGGCACACTCATGCACATAAAAGAAAATGAGTGCTGTGATAACACACAAGTACATAGACACAAAACACAAATTTAAAAAGTAAAATGTCAATTCAGCCTATGTTTAAATGTCTTTTTGATTTCTTACAGCAAAAGCCAAATTTACAGAGGATTTGGATTCAGATGAAGATTTCTCAGGTTTTGATGAAAAAGATGAAGATGAAGATTTTTTCCCATTAGATACTAGTCCACCTAAGGCCAAAATTCCCCCAAAGTAAGAATTTCATCTAACACAGAATTTATTTGTGGCTATTTTAATAGTCATTGGTGTGTTTGTTGATCTTTGTTTGCCACATATAGAATAGAATTGTCAAGATGCCTTCTCTGTGTTTTCTTTTTTCAGAAATCCTAAAAAAGCACTGAAGCCGCAGAGAAGCGCCACGTCTGGTGTGTATCTCCGTAAAATGCCTGGGTGCTGGGAGACGTCTCAGTCAGCTAAGCAAGTGTGAGGACCTGAGTCAGTGCACAGCATCCACATGAACAAGCGTACCCCTGTAATCTAAGCACTCAGAACTTAGAGGCAGGAGGATTACAAGTTCAAAGCCAACCTGTGCTATAAAGCAAAGCTTTGTCCCTCCAAAACTAAAAATTTAAAGTTCAGCAAAGTTCTCAGAGTATTGAAAATATTCCAAGAAGGTTAAAATGAGAATGCACGTCAGGGACAGAGCAGCACATGGAACGTTTTAAATGCTTTTTGATCATTTGCCTTCCTGTTTGAAATAGCTGACCTTGAAGGTGATGTGAAGGACAATGTGCCAGCTTCTGCAGGCCCTGCTGCTGCTGACGTCCCAGCTGAAACTGAGCAGTTAAAGCCATCTTCCAAACAGACTGCAGCAGTGAAGAAGACAGCAGCCAAATGTAAGCCTGGATCTCTCAGAAGGTTAATTACTAGGGCTAACTGACCTTTCCAAGTCAATTTTAATTGTTTATTCTGAAAATGTCTATGATGAAATTAAAAAGTATCCTAGCCGGGTGGTCATGGCGCATGCCTTTAATCCCAGCACTTGGGAGGCAGAGGTAGGTGGATTTCTACAAGAAATCCCAGCACTTGAGAGGCAGAGGCAGGCAGGTGTTCATGAGTTTTAGGCTGTCTGGTCTATAGTGCAAGTTCCAGGACAGTCAGGGCTCTATACCTTGTCTCAAACAAAATAATGAATGAATTTAGTAGCCTAAAATCAGTGCATTACTCAAATTCTAGACATTATCTAGCATTCTCTGACATAAGGAAGGAGTTTATAAGCAGTTGGAAGTAATCCATGTAAGATAACTCAGAAATCAAGGCTGGGGTATGGCTCAGTTGGTAGACTGCTGGTCTACAATATAAAATGCCTTGGAATTGATCCCAGCACAGCATAAACCAGGTGTAGTGATATATGCTCCCCAGGGCTTTCTTGCTGGCCAGTCCAACTTACTTAGGAACTATAGGCCATTGAGAGACCTTGTCTCAAAAAAGAAGGCAATATTCTAGAGATTTCACAATGAGAAATCACCAAAGGGTGATTATGACCAGTACTCATGTTCACTTACAGCCCAGTCTTCAACCTCCACTGCTGCTGGTACCAAAAAGAGAGCTGCACCAAAGGTAACCAAATCAGATTTAGCCTTGAGTGCTCATGGCCCTGAAAAGCCTGATCCTGCCAAAGCTAAGAGCAGCCGCAAAAGGAAGCAGTCTTCTTCTGACGATTCTGACTCTGATTTTGAGAAACTAACTTCCAAAGCTTCCATGAGCAAGGTATTTATTTCTGCTTAATCCTTTTACTCTAGAGACTTTGAAACATCTAACTTAGGTCTTGCTCTAAATTTTGCATATTTTTAAAGTAGTAAATTTAAACCTCAGAATTCATTATATTATGTGTAATTTAGCTATAAGAAAGTTAAATCTGGCTGGGCGGTGGTGGCGCATGCCTCTAATCCAAGCACTTGGGAGGCAGAGGCAGGCGGATCTCTGTGAGTTCGAGACCAGCCTGGTCTACAAGAGCTAGCTCCAGGTCAGGCTCCAAAGCTGCAGAAAGAAAGAAAGTTAAATCTGTCAGTCAGTGTGCAACAGTTGCTTTGGACCTTTTCTTACTACTTAGTAGGAAGTGGTGGTAAAGTCTGGAATGACCCTATTGCATTAACAATATCAAATTATTTGGATTTTCTCTTTTTAGAAATCCAAGGGAGAGAATCAGGACTTCCATGTGGACTTAGATGAGACTGTGGCTCCTCGAGCAAAATCTGGACGAGCAAGGAAGCCGATTAAGTACCTGGAGGAGTCAGATGAGGACGATCTTTTCTGATGTGGGAGGGGATTGTTTTAGGAATGGTTTTACTGAGCTGGATTCATTTTAAAGTTACTTGAAGTTCTTCCCTAACCCCTTCTGAATTTAATTTGGGGAAGACTTTTATAAGACTATCCTAGTGAGCGGAGCCCACATGGCCTTCACCTTTGTACTCTACAGACTGTCCCAATGGTGACCTCACATGATACTGTTTTCTTCTCTGCTTTGTCTACATTTTGTGTCTATTTCTTTGGTCTCTAAAATCTTGCTTGAATGAAATTCTTTTGGATTCCACATAATTATATGGTCATTTCGGCATAACAACTTATTGATCATATACTAAGCTAAATGAGTATGTTTTCAAAAGTGCCCCCTGCCTCTTTTCCTATTTCCACTAGATATGCAGTAGCATGGTGTTTCTATTTTCAGTTGTGTAGGTAGAATTCCACAACATAGAACTGGATAATTCTAATTCTACTATAGATACAGTGTTCAACTATGATGTTTTGCATTTTTGTTTAAGCCATGAGAAATTACTCATACCCTTTTGAACATCATCAGAGGCTGTAGAAAGTCACTATGACTGTGTCTTCTTGACCTCAGCACGGGCAGCAGGGAGGCCAGTTACATGGCGTTCTGACTTTCTTGTGATGCCTTTCGAACATGAGGTTACAGGGAGGAGGCAAAACTGCTCAGTCGTGAAGTGTGGTCTAAGTCTCCACACGTAGCTCCACTTTGTGAGTGTGAGACCTTTCTGTGCTGTTGTACATGTTACCTAAGTGCTGTTATCAATGTTTTTTGTAAATATTTAATATGTCTTTCTATTCAGCTTAATTCCAATAATTTTGTACTTTAATAAATGTTCTAAACATTGTGAGTCATTCATTCCTCTTATCTTAACCTACATTACGTCCTCTCCACAGTCTGAAATATAGCCTCTTCACTTCCCTTTCAGGACTGTTACAGCCAGATTCGGCTAAGACTGACAGCCTTTGGCTGGGTGAAGTACACTAAAGCAATGTGACCTTTGTTGTTATTTTTTTTTTTTTTTTTTTTTTTTTTTTTGGTTGGTTTTTTGGTTTTGCTTTTTTTGGAGTTTTTTGTTTTACAAAACTGGGTTTCTCTAGGTATTCCTGGTACTTGCTTAGTAGACTAGCCTGGCCTCAAACTCAGAGATCCACCTGCCTCTGCCTCCCAAGTGCTGGGATTAAAGGTGTGCACCACCACTGCCCGGCTCAGCCTGCTTTCTTATAGAACCACTAGCCCGGGGATGGCACCACCCACCATGAGCTGGACCCTCTCCCATTTATCACTATTGAGAAAATGCCTTACAGCTGGATCTCATGGAGGCATTTTCTCAACTGAGAGTCCTTCCTCTCTGACTAGTTTGTGTTAAGTTGACACACAAAACTGGCCAGTACATGCATATTTTGTTTTGTTATTTGGGTTTTATGAGATAGGATCATATGTAGCCCTGGCTGACCCTCAGACTAGCTATGTTGCAGAAGCTGACCTTGAGCTCCTGATCTCCTTCAGCCTTCTAAGTGCTAGGATTAAAGTTGTCTGCCACCACCACTGCCCAGCTTGGTCCAGTTTTACTTAGAATCTTTTTCATGGCTGCTGAATGGTCTATGTCCTCTGCGCTCAGGGTATGTAGGTGTCATGCTAGGAATGTAACTTCATTTGTAGAGTCCCTATCACTATGTAAATACAGTATACTAACTTCTGCCAGTAATCCTAGCACAAGATAGGTAGAGGCAAGGGGGTCAAGAGTTCAAGGCCACTCTGTTAAGTTTGGGCTTTTTTAGTTTGGTTTGGTTTTGGGTTTTCAAGACAGTTTCTTTGTGTATCCCTGGCTGTTCTGAAACTCAGTGTGTAGACCAGGCTGGCCTTGAACTCAGAAATTCACCTGCCTCTGCTTCCTGAGTGCTGGGAGACAGAGATACCCTATCTAAAAAAAAAAGGCCTACTTTAGCCAATTAAACTCTATTGGGAGTGACTGGTTAATCCATTTAGAAAAAAACGGTAAATCCAATTCCTTTTTTTAACCTCTTACATCAAAATTCACTCAAGGTACACTGAGTTTTACTTTTTATGCTAAGGGGTTAAGCCCACAGTCTGCTGTGTGTTCTGGATATTAAACCAAAGCTACCACCCCACCCAAGACTAAATATTTAGTGTCAAAAGATAAGAAAATGTTTCCAGTGGACTGAGATGGCCAGCAAAAGCTGACCGCCTAAGTTGGATTTTTACCAAGAGATAGTTGGTAAAGTTTCAATAATAAAGTGGAAAGTTACCTAAATTTCCAACAGTCAAGGACATAGGAGCAAACAATAGGACTAGACGTGGTGAGTGCTCACTAAGCAGTTCTACCTATTGACATTGTGATGTTGCTGGGTGGAAAGAGGCAGCTTCTAGGCAAAGGTGGAACCCAAATGCATATAAGAAAAATCGGAAATAGGTGCTCTGATTGATTGGTCACAAGCTTCTCAGTAGAGCAGTTAGAGACTTGACCACTGACTACTCAAGTTACTAACATTCAAGGGAATTGTTTGAAATCTACCACTAAAAGTTTGGTAGTTAAAGGCATTTAGACCCTTTAGAGAAATTGGATGCTTCCTGTATATATGAAGCATTGTTCATAAATGTTTATTACAAATAGTGATTGACAGAAGGGGCTCAAAAGCTCAGTGTGTACGGCAGAGACATGACTGACCAGGGGGACTTACTGGCCATCCGGTCAAGCTGCAGCTGTGCTCCATGTTCAGTAGAGACCCTGCCTCAAAAACTAAATGGTAGAAAACACCCAGTGTTGACTCTGGCCTCTATACATAGGTGATGCACCCACCCAAAAACATGAACGCATGCATATAACGTACACACCAAAAACAGTGATTCAGACCTATCCAATATCTAAAACTTTCTTAGGAATTCCACTTGGGTAGCTTGTCTGAACAAGAGCTGGTGTGGTAGTGCACCTAGTCTGTAGCACCAAGAGCCCCTATGCAAATGTGGAGCTAGAGATGGCGCAGCAGTTTAAATTGCTTTTACTGAGAACCTGTTCAATACCCAACACCTCCATCAGGAGGCTCACAAACACCTATAACCCCAGCCCCAGGAGATCAACACCTCTGGCCTCCTGGGATACTGAACTCATGTATATGCTCACCTCAACACACAAATAATTAAAAGTAATAAAAGTAAAACGTTAAGAAATGTTACCCAGACCACCTAGATGGGCATGTAACTCAAGTTCAAGAACAGACTGTTCAATTAGTGAAGCCTCCATCTCTTAACTAAAAGGTATCCATTAAAGCATAATTTACACAGGTGGGAAACTGGGAACAGCCTTGATGTCCAGCAGCAAAATTAGTTAAATTGAGCCAGGTTTGTCTCATACCTGTAATCCTAGCACTGCTGAGATAGAATCTCTGCAAGTCCAGTCTGAACTACAGAGTAAGACCGTGTCTCAGAAAAAAAAAAAAAAGAAATCTTCATTTCTCATTAGCAAGGTATTATAGAGCCAGTAAACATCTTTTTTTCCTGAATAATAACACAAACATCCTCAGTCAGGCAGTGGTGGCAACGCCTTTAATCCCAGCACTCAGGAGGCAGAAGCAAGTGGATCTCTGTGAGCCTGAGGCCAACCTGGTCTATTAGAACAAGTTCCAGGACAACCAAAGCTACACAGAAAAACACTGTCTCAAAAAAAGAAACAAAAGAATATCCTCATGTTGGTGTTTACTTCCTATTGCTGTGAGAAACACCAATGACCAAAGCAACTTGAAGAGGAAAGGGTTTGTTGGGCTTCTCGGTCCTGATCACACACAGTCCATCATTGAAGGAAGACAGGGCAGGAACTGAAGCAGAGACAACCCACATTCAGCTACCCTTTTTCTACAAGAAAGGACCCCCTTCTCAGGGATGGCACCACCCATAATTGGCTGGACCCTCCCGTATAAGTCATTAATATTAAAACAAAAACGTCCCACAGACAGTTGAATTTCCCCCTTCCTAGCTTCTGTTAAATTGACAACTAAACTAGCACAATAGCCAGAGATGAACCTGAGCTCTACCCCCCAAATGCTGGCATCACAAGCATGCAACACCACACCCAACACAATGTATTTAACTTGTGGAAACCTTCCTCTCAGTGGGGGGTCCTTAGACCGGCAATCACATCATCTAGGAGCCTCTTAGAAATAGAGTGTTGGTACTGGAGAGATGGCCCTGTGTTCTCTTCACAGGACCCAGGTTCAATCCCCAGCTAAGGAGAGTCTGTAACTCCACTACCAGTAGATCTGTTGCCTCCTGGCCTCCACCACTACTGTCCAAACATGATGCACAGACATGCAGGCAGAACACCCATACACATAAACAAAGAAAATAGAGTGTTGATCACACCCCAGAACTGTGGTGCTCAGAAGCACTTTGTAGGGGGGTTGTTTGGTTTTTTGAGACAAGATTTCACTACATTGTGTAACTTTGGAGCCTATCCTGGAACTCGCTCTGTAGACCACCCGGCCTCGAGCTCACATGGTGGGATTAAAGGTGCGCGCCACCACCGCCCCGCTCAGAAGCACTTCTTTTCCATAACACTCTGGGGCTGGAGAGATGATTTGGGACCTGACCACATTCTTAGGAACTGAGAACAAGGTGGTTTTCTTGTTTTCTGAGATGGGTTTCTGCTTTTTAGCCCAGCGTGGCCTTGATCTTCCTAGCTCAGGCATGTGCCACCACAGCAGCTGGGACAAAGCCTTTGCATCACCTCTGAATTTCTAATGTGCCTCTTCAAACAAGCTCTGGGCCCAGTCGTGGGCCTGCTTTCCACAGCTGCAGGTCACTTTTCCTGTTCCACAACCTCCCAGGAATGGAATAAGAGTGTCTATGTTACCTTTTTAAACTTGGTATGATGTTTAAATTGTGTTTGTATTGTTAGGGGCTGGGGAATGGCTCAGTGGGTAAGGGAGCTTGCCACACAAACTTGAAATTCTAGTTTGATCCCCAAAACCCGAATAAAGATAGAAGTGAGACTCAAGTCCACAAAATTGTTCCCTGACCTCAACATATTCGCCATGGCACATACACCCTCAATAATGATGATGATGATGGTAATCATGTACCCCACAATAATGATTTTTAAGGAGAAATATTAGGGGCTAGAGAGATGACTTAATGATTAACATTTGTTGCTATTGTAAAGGACTAGGGTTCAATGCCCAGCACCTACTTGGTAGTTCAAATCCATCTGTAACTCCAGATCCCAGAGATCCAATACCTTCTCTGACCGCCTCAGCCACCAAGAACTCATATGTGCACAGACATACATGTAGGCAAAAATCTCATATACATAAAATTAAAACTATAAAACAACCCAGGCAGTGGTGGTGCAATCTTTAATCCCAGCACTCAGGAGGCAGAGGCAGGCGGATCTCTGTGAGTTCGAGGACAGCCAGGGCTACACAAATTCTGTCTCAAAAAAATGGCCTTTAAAATGAAGTGAAATTTTAAAATTTAAATAAAATTTAAAATGTACTCACCTTTCAAGTATCAGCAGTTCTTTTTCAAAACAGACAAAAATAGCTTCTTTTTTATTATTGTTGAGTATTATTCCATTGTGTGGGTTTGTTGATCCATTCACCTGTTGATGGACATTTGGATTGTTTCCAGTTGGGGCCTATTGTAAGTAAAGCTGTTGTGAATTGTATAGTATGTATCCATTCCACACTTTTTTTCACAGTGGGTGGGATTCCTGGCAGTGGGATCACTGTGTTTTACTCTACAAACTGAGGAGCTGTCTTTCCCAATGCGGGTTTCATATATTCTCCACCCTATCATTTTCCTCGAAAATCAGACATGTTTCTTTGTAAATGTTACACTCACCTACCTCAGGTTGCCCCAATTCAAATAAAAAAATATACCAGTAAATGTCATTTTAGCTGGAGGAAAGGAAGCTCAGGCTACTGCTTCGTCTTCTGACTCCAGTGTCTCTCAATAACTTTCCAGGACCAGTTTCAAGCTCAGTCCTTTGGGTGGAGACCTGTTTCCAGGGAGGGTATGGCAGTCACTGGTTTAGGGTTGACCAGATTGCAATTCTGCCTGCATCCTCCTCACCAGATGCTGGAGAAGACGTCAGAGCGCTCTCATGACCACACCAGCTACAGAACCACAAAGTAAGCCTGTGGTAATGACAGTCGGGACCAGGCAGTGTGCTGCCATTGTGGCTGTGTACATACAGATACAGAGATACAGACTTTTGTGTTTTGTTTTGAGACAGTCTTGTTCTATAGTCCAGGGCAGCCTAGAGCTTGCAATCCTCCTGTCTCAACATCTGCAGTACAGGAATTACCCATTTGTACTATACCACCTGGGCGCCTATACCTTGACATTTCCAAACACCAGCGACTCGGACCAGCCTGTGGGCAGGGCTTTGAAAGACGCTTCTCTTTCGTTTATTCTTCTGTAAAGTCTACGTGTATGAGTGTTCTGCTGGCTCACGTCTGTGCATCCCATGTGTGCCTGGTGCCCCAGGAAGACAGAAGGCACTGGATCCTGGAACTGGGGTTACAGATGGTTTCAAGTTGCCATGTGGGTGCTGGAAACCAGACCCGGGTCTTCTGCAAGTTCTCTTAAACCCTGAGCCATCTCCCTAGCCCCAAGCTGGATATAGCTCACTAGTAGGGTGCTTCCTTGGTCTGCATGAGGACCTAAATTCAATCCCTAATAACAATATAGACACACCCCAATGCCACTTGAACCTATAGGAGAATTGTCATAAATTCAAGGCCAGCCCAGGCTACCTGTAAGCCTGTCTTAAAAAAAAATGAGCCAGGCATGGTGGTGCATGCCTTTATTCCCAGCTCTTGGGAGGCAGAGGCAGGTGGCTCTCTGTGCACTCAAAGCCAGCCTGGTCTACATAGTGAGTTCTAGGACAGTCAGGGCTATGTAGAGATACCTTCTTTCAAAACACAAAAGAAAACAACTTTAAAAAGATGGAGCATGGGGCTGGAGAGATGGCTCAGACATTAAGAGCATTGCCTGCTCTTCCAAAGGTCCTGAGTTCAATTCCCAGCAATCACATGGTGGCTCACAACCATCTGTAATGGGGTCTGGTGCCCTCTTCTGGCCTGCAGGAATACACACAGACAGAATATTGTATACATAATAAATAAATAAATATTTATATATTAAAAAAAAGACGGAGCGCAGGTAATGAGATGACCCAAGTTCAATTCCTGGGACGCACATGCTGCAAGGAGAGAAATAATCCCCAAAGTTATCCTGTGACCTCAACATGCATGCTATGGTACATGCACATGTACACACACACACACAGAGAGACACACACACACACACACTCAGTCCCTCACATGTAAACATACATCTATAAGTATAAAACCAAAAATTTCAAAGCTTCAGGCAACAAGGTAGCTCAGGGGGTAAAAGCACTTGCTACATAAGCCAGCATGACCACCTGAGTTTGGACCCTGGAATCCATGGAGGAAGAAGAGACCCAGCCCCCCAAAAGTTGTCATCTGACCTCCACATATATGTGATGGCACATATGTAGGAGGATACACACATACACAGTAATAATAATGTTTTTAAGATTCAAGGGGCTGGAGAGATTGCTCGGTGATTAGGGCCATATATTGCTCTAGAGGTCACCAAGGTCTATTCCCAGCACAAACCACCCTGCCCCCAGGGCGCCTTAAAACCGCTGTAACTCCAGCTTCAGGGGGATCCGCTGGCTTCCGCAGGCACCTGCACACATGTGCACACCTGCACCCACCCACACAAGCATACACACACACACACATACACATACATACTTTCTAGTTTTTGTTTTTGTTTTTTTTCAAGATAGGGTTTCTCTGTGTAGCCCTGGCTGTCCTGGAACTCTCTCTGTAGACACAACTGGCCTCAAACTCAGAACTCTGACTGCCCCTGCCTCCCAAGATTAAAGGTGTGTGCCACCGCCTGGACTTAAAACATTTTTTCGGGGGCTGGAGAGATGGCTCAGCGGTTGAGAGCATTGCCTGCTCTTCCAAAGGTCCTGAGTTCAATTCCCAGCAACCACATGGTGGCTCACAATCATCTGTAATGGGGTCTGGTGCCCTCTTCTGGCCTGCAGGCATACACGCAGACAGAATACTGAGAATACTGTATACATAATAAATAAATAAATCTAAAAAAAAACCACATTTTTTTTAACCATAGGAAACATTTGAGTCCTTCCGCACCTCAGTCTCAGAGCTCTACCTCCAATTCCCGAGCTCTCTGGTCACTCAGACGAGCCCATGCATGGCCCAGGCTCTACTCACTGGACAGAGGTTGTGTTCCCAAAGTGGGATGGAAGGCTGAGAGGGTGGAGCCCTCACGTGAGGTAATGAGGGAAAAGGGTTGGGCTTGGTTGTCAGCTGCCCTTGAAGAAAGGCCTAGAAGTACAGTGGTTTGGAAGGGTCTAGAATAAAATGACAAGCCAATCCAGAAAGCCTTCTCTTCTTTCTCAGCTGGTAAGGGAAAAGACTAGGGACACCAGGTGACTCCAGCGCCCATTCCAGTGTGGAGAGCCAGCACCAGAAGTGGACCCCATGATCCTGAGAACTGTATTCTCCCCTCCTGAGGGTACAGCCCCCTAGAACAGACTACACTTCCCATCCTCCATTTGCCCATGGGAATAGGCATAGGAGCCCACTCTGGCTAAAGATGTGCGAGAAGAATGGATACAGGTCCATCCTGGACTCTCCTGAGACGCTGTGTGGACGCTGTGTGGAGCAGGGTTTGGGTGATGACCACTTGGTGTCTACTGCATGGCAGCGCGGCCCTCTACCCTGCTTAGGAAGGAAGATACCAGCTTCTTGATTAACAAAGCCATTGGTTGGTATTCTTGCTGCTACAAAACCAAATAGTGAAGAACTCCAGATCCAGGTGGTGGGGCACACGTTTAATCTCAGCACTTGAGAGGCAGAGGCAGGGAGATCTCTGTGAGTTCAAGGCCAGCCTGGTCTACAGAGCAAGTTGCAGGACAGGCTCCAAATCTACAGAGAAAGCCTGTCTCAGAGAGAGAGAGAGAGAGAGAGAGAGAGAGAGAGAGAGAGGGGAAAAAGAATTCCAGAGCCAAAGGATGTACCAAGCAGGGGAGGGGGATGGGTTCTGTAAGAACTACATTCAGCACTCAAGAGTGTGGAAGCCAAGGTCAAACATGAGGGACCTTGGGAGGAGGGAGAAGTTAGGCTGTGGAAAAGATTCGAAGGCTCAGGAGCTGTGCGGGTTGGAAGGTGGATACAGAAGGACCGGAGAACACCCACCTCTTCCCCACCTGAGCCCCTTCCCCACCCGAGCCCCTTCGCCACTTGGGTGCCAACCCTCCGCCTGGGCCTATACATTTTGCAAGCTAATTGGATAGTGAACAGGGTGCTTGCTGGACTGAAGCCCAGGAGAACAGGGCGAGCAGCTGGCATGGAACCGGGATGCTCCAAGCTTGCTACCGTCCCTCTCGCTGCCCCTTAGCCGCCCAATGGCTATTCAGAGCATCTACCGTGGCCCCAAGTGTTCTAGGTGCTGGGGGTGACATGGAAGGAAGCACCCCAAGTCCCATCACTAACATGGCTTCCATGTTTAGCTGAACAGAGGACCGGTGCCGAGGAGAACGGCAGGGAGGGATGGGAAACAGGACTTAAGTTCGAACACAGCAAATGCCACTGAGAAGGCCTTGTGTCCAGGAACGACTCTACGCAGCCGCTTGTGGCTTGTTGGTTTCATTTTCAAAATATTGCCATGTATGGCTACAGTAGTGCTGTGAACTTGCCAGTTACAGACGCGTGCGTGCCCCTGCGTATGACCATGAGTGGCTGATGCAGGGCTCTGGCACCACAGCCCGATAGCCAGACTGAGGTGTCTGGGACACAGAGCTCCTCAGCTCAGCTCTTCGTAGGGCAGGGCCGAGAAGGGCCAGTGCCACCAGGGCTGGGTATTGTCAGCAACACCTTCCAGCCTGCCCAGTGCTATCTGGGCAGGGGCCTGGGTCCTGGAGATTGTAGAGTCTCCTCTGGCATCAGGAGCTTGGGGGTGGGAGGACAGGGCAGGGTGACCATGGGCTCCCCACCCTAGCCATCGCTCTAGCACGTGTTTCCCCTCCCTGCAGGCACACTGAGTGGGGCGGGGTGGGGTCTGGTAGGCTTTTTCCAGGCTGATGAAGCAGGAGCGACAGGGATGGGCTGGGACCATTCCCGGACAGTTAGGAGAGATGAGACGTGACCCTGAGCCTCCACGGCTGAGGACAGAAGCCAGCGGCAGAGGTCAACGTGAGTGCCCCACCTCACATCCTGTTTGCCGAATGTGGGGCTCTAGCACGTGCTATTTTCTTGGATTTTATCCAGGGCAGCACCCCCACATCCAGGCCTATTTCTATCGGACCCTGCAGGAGGGTGGAAACGGTCAAGGGCACACCCGTGCTGGAGTTAAACCAAAGGTTTTTTTCATATCGGGCTAGACCCCTGCCTGAGCCAATGGGAAGAGAACACATTTCCCATCAGGGGACCCCCTGTTGACAGACAGAAACCCATGCAGGCCATCGTGCCTGACTGGGGGAGCAATATCACAGAGAACAGTGTGACTAACGATCTTCTCCTTCGCAGGGATAAGCATAGCCACCTCCAGTGGCGGCCGGCACCCTCAGCCCCACACAAGACCATGGGGAAGCACAGCCTGGTTAGGGAGTGAGGATAGTCCCCTGGTGTGCTATGCATGTGCTCCAGGAAGCTACTCAGGCCCAGCCAGACCAGGATCTGCTGTTCCCTGACTGAGCATCTATGACTAAGGATCCCCAGCTGTAAACAGTGTCCCCCACCTGGGTTGCTGAAGACTATGCTAGAGAGGAGGGGCAAAGAGAACATATCAGCCTGAACTGTATTATCCTGGCCTACTCAGATCTTCCTAACTCTTCTCCTGGGGAGAGCACACCCCTGCTCCTAGATGTTGGAAGACACTCAATGAAGAAACCTTGGTGGAAGCTCTGACTGCTGTCGGCTTTTTGAAGAGCCACACTCCTCACAGGAAATCTAGAAGTTACTGGAAAGGAGAGAGCAGAGCCTTTGTTTAGCCAGCCACTCTCCGCACCTTCACGCTGCCCACACCGAGTTCTTCCAGGCACTAAGCTCTGAACTTGGATGGGCACCTAAGCTGAGTGTGGTGGTGTATACCTAATGTCCTGGCACTTAGGAGGCTGAGGCAGGAGGATCAATACTTCCAGGGCAGCCTGGCCTATACAGTCAGTCGAGCCCAGGCCAGCTGGAACTACACTGAGATTCTGTCTCAGAACAAAGTAAGATGCATCTTGCTTGGCACTTTGCGGTCTCAGGTGACAGACCAAGAGGTTCTGACCCACACGACCAAAATGGCTCATCCAAGGTCGAGTGCCCTAGAGCAGAAGTCAAAAGCCATCAGATATTCATTGCCTCCTAAAAACATGAGGTATCTCTCTCTGACTCTTTCAAAAGGGGTCAGTCAGTTGTGCGGATGTTGTTGAGTTTGGGGAGTCTGTCGGGAGGGTTTCCATGAGTCCCCTGCTCCCTCAACGAAAGATGTGACTCTAGTTGACCTCAGTCCATCACCAGATGGCTATGGGACGGGGGTATGGGGGGTGAAGGATGGAAAGGGAGGACCCAGCAAGGGGTGTGGTCCCGGGTCTGATCCCAGGGTGGAGCCAGACAGCAGGGTCACCCTGTCCCTTTAAGAGAAGGGGGAGAGCTAGCCCCTCTCAGCCATCCTGTCCTGTCATCCACCCCAGCCAAATCCGAAAGGAAAATGAAAGAGGGATCAAGAGGAACAGGTCCCAGCTGTCTCCCAAGGTCCTGCGCTCAGCTCTAAGCACAAGGCCCCAAGGTAAGTAGAGTCGGGAGGAATCCAGAGGCCACCAAGTGTCTATGGGGACATGGTGTGTTCTATATGTCAGAGGAGGCTTACAGGAGATGCTTGGCAACTGCTTGGGGGCGGAGAGGGGTGGCGCTGTTCCCATTCCCCTTGGCCCGAGGTAGGGGAGCGAGGAAAGGGCAGATCCACCGCGAGAAATTCCTAAAGCAGGCTTCTGAGTCAGCCTCCAACGGTGAGGAAGAAAAGAAAGGAGACAGTGGGGGCTCACCCGGCCTGGCCTTCCCCTTGCTCCCAGGAGTCTCAAACGGAATGAGGAATTCCCGACTCCAGCAGTCGCTCTGACTCCTAGAGATCATCCTGGCACAAAGAGCCAGGCAGGGGCTGGCCCTGCAGAACAACCTAGAATCTGAGAGATCATAGGGTCTAGCCAAGCAGGCCCGGGCGGGGGTGCGGAGGAATCCCGCCTCGGCACCCCTTTACGCCCAGATGAAGGGATCCCATAGCTGAGGACGGACTCACCTACTATCCTCACACTCAGACATTAACTCATTGAAGCCCACAACATCTCTGACCCCTGGTGCCCTCCAAGGTTAGAAATTGTGGTGGGCGTGGAGGGGCGGGGGTCCGGTCCACCCCAGCCTCTGATTACCCCCTTCCCTTGTCCCCAGCGTCATGGGGGAGTGGGCGTTCCTAGGCTCCCTGCTGGACGCGGTGCAGCTGCAGTCGCCACTCGTGGGTCGCCTCTGGCTGGTGATCATGCTCATCTTCCGCATCCTGGTGCTGGCCACGGTGGGAGGTGCCGTGTTCGAGGACGAGCAGGAGGAGTTCGTGTGTAACACGTTACAGCCCGGCTGTCGCCAGACCTGCTACGACCGCGCCTTCCCGGTGTCCCACTACCGCTTTTGGCTCTTCCATATCCTACTGCTGTCGGCGCCGCCGGTGCTGTTCGTCATCTACTCCATGCACCAGGCCAGCAAGGAGGCGGGTGGTGCGCAGCCGGCCACGCCGTGCACGCGCGGGCGTCCCGAGGCTCCGTGCGCCCCGTGCTCCCTGCGCGCCCGCCGCGCGCGTCGCTGCTACCTGCTGAGCGTGGCTCTGCGCCTGCTCGCCGAGCTGGCCTTCCTGGGTGGCCAGGCGCTGCTCTACGGCTTCCGCGTGGCCCCGCACTACGCGTGCGCCGGTCCGCCTTGCCCGCACATCGTCGACTGCTTCGTGAGCCGGCCCACCGAGAAGACGGTCTTCGTGGTCTTCTACTTTGCCGTCGGGCTGCTCTCGGCGCTGCTCAGCGTAGCCGAGCTGGGCCACCTGCTCTGGAAGGGTCGCCAGCGCGCGAAGCTGCTCCCGCCGCCGCCACCGCCCTCTCTGCCTTCTCAGCGAGCTGACCCAGACCCCTTCGGCCCGCCCGCCTACGCGCACCGCGTACCGGCCTGCGACAGCGAGGGCGAGGGCGACAGCGGCCACAGCAAGGCTTCGCTGGCCACCGTGCGTCAGGACCTGGCCATCTAGCGGCGAGGTCCAAGGCCGAACCTTCAGCAGCACTGGGGTCCTTGGAGGCAGAAGGGAGAAGTGGCTTCTCGCTGCTGCGTAGGACCCTGCCTGAGCTGAAGATGGGAAGAGGGGACACCCCCATCCCCGGAGCAGAAGTGCGGACCACCGGGGTTCGGGTCGGGGTAGTGTCGCACTTTCCCGTTGCACCAGCGTGCTGGGATTGCTTTGAATCAGGGAGGTTGCGATCCCAGCGGAAAGGGAGGATGCCAGGGACCTTGAGAGGAAGCAAACAGGCCAAGGGCAATGAGTGATCTGATTGTTCTACCGGGGGCAAAATCAGCAACGATGGAAGCATTCCCTGGCCCCCTGCTTGGTCAGAGAAGTCCTCTTCCCTGTGGGCTCACTGTGCACACATACATGCACATCTGGATACGCTGCAATGGGTTGGGTGCTTGTGCACATTAAACCTCCGTGGGTTGTGTGTGCTTGCATGTGTACACCCTCTGAGGGGTCCACACATGCATGTGCACACTTGTATACACCTCACAGGTAACAGGAGGTACAGACCTGTGTTCACGCATGCGTGCACAGACATGCACATGGATGTCCTTGTGGGCTCTGTTCCTGGGTCCCCGTTCCCTTGCAACTAGCCTTGGTCTAGCACAGACTTTGAGAGAGTTGCCCCATGGCTACCTCGCCCTCTTCTGACCTTCCTCACCTGCCTTACTCCATCGCCCGCGTGGCCACTCTGAATACACCAGGACCAAGTGAGAAGTCCCGACAGAGCAGGGCTGCCCTTCCCCGGTACCTCAGGCTCCATTAGACATGTTGCCCAGGTCGTACCTTTAGCCGCTACACCCCAAATGCTTTCCCTCTGCCCTTCATGTGCCAGCATCCCCCTGAGGGCTTTCTACCTTAGCCGCCGGGGGATCCCTGTCATGGGGACTCAAACAGCTCTTTCCCTCAAGCTTCCTGCACGCTGGGCTCCCTTGGTTAGCCGCCCTCCCCCCCCCCCCCATGGCCATCTTGCCGACTGTCACATCAGGCTGAAGCTTTGCCCACACCCACTTCGGACACCAGTTTTAGACACACTCTCTGGTCTCACTTTCTGAAGCCCTGCCCCGAGGCTGCCTGCCTTTGCCCTTTGGTCTCACTTGAAGGAAACAAATGCCTCCAGCAGGGGCTCTCCCTGCCCCCAGCTGGACTCAGCACCCCATGTCCTAGCCCTTCTGCTGGCTGGTCGCACAGACTCCTGGGCTTGGCATGTGGTCGCTATTTTGGGAGAGAAAATGAAGAGTTACCAGGACCCACACCGTCAGTATGCTTGTGTCTATGCTCCTGGTGGACACATCTGGCTACAGCCTAGACGCCTCCACACAAGCACAGATATGGCTGTCCAGCTGTTTTCCAAAGAACAAGTCACTCAACAAATGCTGTTCAAGGTCAGCATCTTTCAGTACAATTGAATTGTACGTGAGGCATAATGTAATTTTTGTTTGTTTGGTTGGTTTTGGTTTTTGAGACAGGGTCTCTCTACATAGCTCAGGCTGTCCTGGAACTATGTAGATCAGGCGGCCTCAAAAATCACTAAGATCTGCCTATCTCTGTCTCCTGAACGCTGGAATTAAAAGCCTGTGCCATTGCATCCAATTTGCAATGTAATTTCAAATTTTTCTGTAGCCACATTAAAAAAAAAATGAAACAGGTGAGACAGATGTGTTATTTTCTCTAACCTGCTTTACCCAAAAACATTTCCATTCCAGAACATTATCAATATTCAGAAGTATTACAGAGATATTTCCCATTCTTTCTCAGAAATCTTGTGTGAACTTTACACATAAAGTACACGCCAGGTCATATCAGCCCCATGCAGCACACATGGCTTAGTAGCTACCACATGCAGCACTGATCCAGATGTTGGACTGCAGCACAGATCCAGATGTTGGGCTGCAGGTCGGCATCTCTGCTCTCAGAGCCTGCCTTCTGGTGGGAAAGACATCAAAAAAATATATAAGGGGAGAGTGATGTCCCTGAGGAGGTGACACCCCAGAGGCCAGTCGTGAAGCTCTTTCCAAGAACAGCATGCAGGTGGCAAGTGCCAAAGTCAACAAAGACATTAGGGTGACCGGAGTTGAGTGAGCAATGGCCAACCAACCTAGAAACAGTTCTGCCTTTCTTAGTCGTCCCTCTCCATTATTGGCTCCACCATGTGGGGAGGGGCACCTCTACCAGCGCTGTTCCCCCATCTTCAATGAGCAGGGGCACCTCTATCAGTGGCTCTACCCCCCAACTTCAGCTCTCCTATGAGCCATCAGTCACCTACACCTCTCATTTTGCTACGCCATCATCACCTCCTGATCTAGTGCACAGGGTCAGCTGTGCCTAGTGCTCCCTCACAGCCTCTGTTCAGGAGGTCCTGCTAGCTCCATTTGTCTTGCTGGCTTAAACCTCCCTTCAGGGTCCAATCCTGCTGTCGCTGCCTCTGTCCCGGCTGCTGCAGCCTTGCTGTCTCCATATTGGCTCTCACAACCAGACATGAGTTGCTGATAAATTCTGATCATGCCTAGCCACCTAATTATCCCCATACCTCACCAAGGTCCTGCAGGGGTGGGCAAGCGCTCGCCCACAAAGATTCCCTCCCGAGTCTCAATGGGGAGACACTTCTGACTGGGGTCCCTCTGCTTATGGAAGATAGACCATGGAACAGCACGGAGCTCCCCTGACCCCAGGGGACATGGCCACAGTCCTCCAAGAGGCACTATGAGCATTCAAAGAGTAGAGGCAGCTGAGGGAGTTCAGTTTGGCCAAGCATGTAGGAAACTGTGGGCTTGATCCCCTAGCGTAGTGAAAGGCTGTGATCCCAGCACTTGGAGGATGGAGGCAGGAGGATGCCGTCTTGCCAGCCCACACACACCTTTGGGAATGTTCCGTTAGACATTGACATAGTGGAAAATCACTTTGTGGGGCTGGAGAGATGGCTCAGGAGTTTAGAATCCACCCTGTTCTTCCAGGACTCAAGTTCAGTTCCCAACACCCACGTCAGGAAACTCACAATGGCACCTAACCCCATCTTCAGGGGATCTGGCACCCTCTTCTAGGTTCTGGAGATGTCTGCACACACACACATACACACAGACACACCGACACATAAGGAGATGTCCGCACACACACATACACACAGACACACCGACACATAAGGAGATGTCCGCACACACACATACACACAGACACACCAACACATAAGGAGATGTCCGCACACACACACATACACACAGACACACCGACACATAAAGGAAATAAAAAGTCAAACTGTAAAATGTGTTTGTTTGTTTGTTTGGGGGACACTGGACTGATTCCTGAGATCATCCTGGCTCAAAGAGCTAGGCAGGGGCTGGCCCTGCAGAACAACCTAGAATCTGAGAGATCACAGGGTCTAGCCAAGCAGGCCCAGGTGGGGGTGCGGAGGAATCCCGCCTCGGCACCCCTTTACGCCCAGATGAAGGGATCCCATACCTACTAACCTCATACTCAGACATTACCTTATTGAACCCCACAACATCTCTGACTCCTGGTGCCCTCTAAGGTTAGAGATTGTGGCGGGCGTGGAGAGGCATGGTCATCCTCGGTTATATAGTGAACTTAAGGCCCTCCTGGGATACCTGAGACCCTGTCCAAAAACAGAGGGGTGGGTGTGATGGAGTGAGCTAGGTGTGGAAACACACAACTGTAATCTCAGAATTTGGGAGGTTAATGCAAGAGAATCTCAAATTTGATGCTTGCCCGGGCTACACAGCAAGACCAACAAAGACTAGAGCATAGCTGGTAACCATTGTAAATGCTCTGGACGAACTCTCACAGAAGGAAAAATACAATTTATATCCCCCACCCAAAATGTCACTACTAGACCTAAATTACATGGAGAGACGATGTCTTAAAATTTTTAAGGCCAGATGTGGTGATGCACACACCTTTAGTCCCAGAACAATGTGGGAGACACAGCAGGTGGAGTTCTGTGAGGAGTACCCCAGGCACAGAGTCCAAACCAGTCAGGGCCACGTAGTGAAACCCCGACTCAAAAAGAAAGAAAGAAAAAAAATGTCATTAGTGCTAGAGCTTGAGATACTGCTTCACAACGATGAACTGAGCGTCCGTGAAGACTGCTCCTGCCCAACAATTCACCACAGGAGGATACCCTGTCAGCAGCTCCTCGTCAACGTACGGGCCTCTTCTAAATTGTAAGTGACTTCCTGTTAGCACTCTGTGGACAGGAACTATGAACCTCAAGATATCTTCCTGCAGTTTAAAAAAATAATGTCACAGGGGCCTAGGGAGGTTGTCTGGTCTGTGGGAAAGCCTTTGGTACGTGGGCACAAGAACCCGGATCAGATCCTCAGCATCCTCCTGAAAACATTGGGCCCATTGGTGCACACCTGCAATCCCAGTGCTGGCGTAAAGAGGCAGGGGGATTCCTGTGGCTTGCTGGCCAGCCAGCTTAGCCACGTTTGTGAGTTTCAAGGTCAGTTAGAGACCCAGCCTAAAAGATAGGTGGACTCAAGTCAAGTCAGACAAAATCCCAGCATGGGTTGGGAAGGGATCACCAGGTCCCACCCCTAGCTGAGGAGCTATTGGTGATTGGCAGCGCCTTGGAGAGGTAGGGAGTCTTCTTCAGGGATGTTGCAGTAGGTGTGTGTACACACAGGCTGCACAGAGTAGACTAGGTGGGTTTTTAAAGAGCACATGAAGTTGGATGTGGGGGTGGTACGGGTAGGGACTGAAGGGGTGGGAATGGGGAGTGGATTTGATCAAAATTCATTATACTCAAGTACAAAATTCTCTTTTTTTGTTTTCATGTTTTGTTTTATTTTGTTTTCTGAGACAAGGTTTCTCTGTGTAGCCCTGGCTGTCCTGGAACTCACTGTGGAGACCAGGCTGGCCTCAAACTCACAGAGACCCACCTGCAGAAGGCTGGGATTAAAGGTGTGCACCACCACTGCCTGGCTGCAAGTATAAAATTCTCAAACAAAAAATAAAGGTGGAAAGAAGTTGGAGACTTCAAATATACATAAAACGGTCACACATTTATTCCCAGCACTCGGGAGGCGGAGGCAGGTGGATCTCTGTGAGTTCGAGGCCAGCCCGGTCTACAAGAGCTAGTTCCAGGACAGGCTCCAAAGCCACAGAGAAACCCTGTCTTGAAAAACCACAAAAAAAACCTGTCACACAAACTTTTAAATGTCTTGTTACACACGTGTGTGCTTGCGTAAGCGTGTCCATGTGACAAATGTAGCGGTCAGAGAACAACTTGTGGAAGTCGGTTCTCTCTTCCCTTCATGTGGATTGGGTAGATGGGGGCTCAGACTCAGGTTGTGAGGCTCGTGCAAGCTCCTTTGCTAGCTCAGCCGTCTTGCCAGCCCACACACACCTTTGGGAATGTTCCGTTAGACATTGACATAGTGGAAAGTCACTTTGTGGGGCTGGAGAGATGGCTCGGGAGTTTAGAATCCACCCTGTTCTTCCAGGACTCAAGTTCAGTTCCCAACACCCACGTCAGGAAACTCACAATGGCACCTAACCCCATCTCCAGGGGATCTGGCACCCTCTTCTAGGTTTTGGAGATGTCTGCACACACACATACACACAGACACACCGACACACAAGGGAAATAAAAGTCAAACTGTAAAATGTGTTTGTTTTTGGGGGACACTGGATAGGTAATCCACCTACTTTTTGTTTTGTTTTGTTTTTTGAGACAGGGTTTCTCTGTTGTAGCTTTGGAGCCTGTCCTGGAACTTGCTCTGTAGACCAGGTTGGTCTTGAACTCACAGAGATCTGCCTGCCTCTGCCTCCCAAATACTGGGATTAAAGGCCTGTGCCACCATTGCCTAGCAGCTTTGGCGGGGGTGGGGGGGGGCAAAGTTTTATTATATAGCCAGGCTAGCCTGGAACTTGCTGTGTTGCAGGCTAGGCTGGCCTTGAACTTGTTGTAATTCTCCTACTGCTTCCCAAGTGCGTATTGGTTCTTGGAAACCTATGTAGAAGTATGTTACATTTACTTCAGCTAAGTAACCACGTTAGAAAATTAACTAGGAAGAGATAGTGTCCAAGGCCCCCTCTGACACACTGAAGTGGGCAGCTGCTGCCACCTAGTGGCTAACCTAGAAATGGCTAGGGCCTCTAGGGAAAGAACCCTTTGGTTCTCCCTTGCTAAGGCAGGGTGTGTGTGTGGGGGGAAGGGTGTGTGTGTGTGTGTGTGTGTGAGAGAGAGAGAGAGAGAGAGAGAGAGAGAGAGAGAGAGAGAGAGAGAGGAGAGAGAGAGGAGAGAGAGAGAGAGAGAGAGAGAGAGAGAGCGAGAGAGAGAGAGAGAGAGGGAGGGAGAGAGGGGTACATGTGTGTGTGTGTGTGGCAGGTGTGGGGGGATGAAGGGTGGTGGTGGAAGTGGGCAGGGGAGTGTGTGTGTGTGAGGCAGGGGTATGAGTGTGAGGCAGGTGAGTGTGTGTTGGAAATGGGAGTCCACCTCCAAACACCATCACCTTGGGGTGTGTGAAGCTTCTGGAGTCTCCGGAACCCAATAGAGAACCCTGGGTTGAGCAGGAGCCCTGAGTGCTGACCCCGCTCCCCAATCTGCCACTGTCTGACCCTGGGCAAGGACACTGGCCCCTCAGCAAAGATGTACCACAGTAAGACATGGAAAGCTCACACTCCAAGCTCTGCTGCTACCCAACAGGGCCTCAAAGGTGGCAGGACACACCTTTCCGGCTCACACCGGTTCCCCACTCTCCTGTTGTTAGGGCATCAGGAGCCCAGCTCCAGTGACTGCTGAGCATCCATTTGTACCCACTTGTCTGTGGCTGGGTAACTTCAGTGTCTAGGGGCTCTGAGGTCAAGGGCTGGCTTGTCTCAGACTGTAGCAAGAGCCATTTGTCCTCTTGCTCCTCCTTCCCAGGATGAGTCCCCTGCTGTGGATGACAGATTCTCCCTGGCCCCAGTTTGAGGGCACTGCCAGATTGGACCTATCTAGGATCTCAGGGTCTCTGAGACCTGAACCCTGCCACAGGGCATCTTTGACACTGGCTAAGCCCTTGGCACTTAGCGCTGTGCTTAGTCCCTGGGGCCCGGAGCCTGAGGAAAGCCCCCTTCTCGAAGCCCCTGCCTGGACATGGAGAGGAGAGGGTGGAGGCAGAGAGGCAGAGGCGTTGTAGAATAAATAGAACTTTATTCTTTCTCCAGTAGAATTCAGTGGAAACCCAGCAGTAACAGGTATACCAGTGGGCTCCGGGGTGAGACCCCACCCAGGCAGGAGGGCAGAGTAAGCCTGCTCCCCCAGCCCAGGGGTGTAAGGGGAGGGAGGGGACCCCCTGGAGTCCCGTCCTGCGGGGCAAGGAGGGGGCACAGATGAGGGGCAGAGAGGGATTGGGGGTAGGTCAGGGAAATGAAGGAACTCAGGCTGTGTGTGTGTGTGTGTGTGTGTGTTGGAGGGCCCCATGGGGTGCTGGTGGCTATGAGGCTGGGGGCAGGGGTAACTTGGACCCCTTAGCCAGCCCCTTCACAGTGGGGCTGAGGCTTGGATGAAGCGAGCTCTGATGGGCAGTGAGGAGTGGCATCCTACTCATCCGAGGGGCCCTAGCTTTACCCTCCCCCTACTTCTTGGTGGTCAAAGGCAGAAGCCAAAAGCCAGGATCTCTTCCTCCCAGGGGTAGCTGCCCGGGACGCCCACACCCAGTGCTGGGCAGAGGGAGAAGGGAAGCTGCTTCCCGCACAGGTCAGGAGAAGGCGGCCTTGGAAAGTTAGTATTTCACAGTATTAGAGAGAACGGAGAACGACAGGCTGCGGGGTGGGGCACATCCAGGAGAGGGGAGCCCTTCAGAGCCCTGCCCATCCCAAGGACCCACCCTTTCAGCTCTAGATCCAGCTCCCCCAATACACAGCACAAATTCCTTCAGTATAAATGTGCTTAAAATGAAAATTCTTATTAAAAAATCAAAACAAAAAAATTAAAATAAAAACGAAACCAGCGAGAATTAATATCTGGGGGGTTGGTACGCAGGATATGTACAGGGGGTCTCCCCCACCCTGGACACCCCCCTCTGTCACCATCGGAAGCAGGGGGAAGTTCCCCAACGGGGGAGCGATGGCTTGAGTTCGGAGGACAGGAAGCCAGGTCTCGGCGTTTGCTGGTGATGAAGACGTGGCAAGGTGCGTTGGGGCTCAGGCCCAGGTCCTCACATGGATCAACGCCTGGCCCCCGATGCCAGCCCAGGCTGCCTGAAGAGGGCAGTCCATCTTGGGTCCAGGCCTCTGTCCACAGAGTCACTGCCTCCTCCCTCCTGTCCCCGCAGAAGGTTCCCAGTTCTGTCTGGGAGGAAGAGGCGGGGCAGGGCTGATGGGTCATGTGGCCAGTAGGAAGGCAGAGAAAGCCAGGGCAGGGCTGAGGATCGTCCATGTGGAGGTCATGGGGACTGGGTGGCAGGGCTGCTTCTGTGGGAGCTGGGGCTGAGGCTGGGGCTACAGCTACCCGGAGGGGGGGCCAGGCCACCCCCATCTCGGGTTCCGCCCCCCGACTGTCCGCTTAGAGTGTCCAAGCCCTCAGAGTTCTCCAGCATCTCCTGGATAAGAGGTGGCATGGAGCCGGGAATCTCCATCTTCAGGGTGATCACTCGCTCCGCTCCTGTGGGGACAAAGGAGGAGGTCAGAGACTTGCCCGGAAGGGGGTATTCACAGGGTGAGGGGACCAATGCCACCCACATGGGCATCTACCATGCACTGCACCCAGGGCTCAGCGACTTGATACAAAAGCCAGCTCTCTCGAGCCTACAGTGTGGCAACTGGATAAAGCATTTTGAATGTGAGACTTCTGCTTGTCTGGGTTTGGCCCTGGGTTGTCCCTTAGACATGAATTGCCCAGCAGGCACTGCCAAACACCATCACCACCCCCTTCCTCATAGGAAGCTAAGGTTCGGAGCTGGCAAGTGGCCTGCTCACCAGTCTATACCCATATGACCTGTTACAGAGGCAGGCCTTGGACTACCATGGAAAAGTGACAGCAAGAACCATAGCCTAGACACGGACGGGGACAGACCAGCTTCAAATAAGAAAGATCCACAGCCTGACTCAGTCCTGAGCCTTCTTCCACGCGAAGGACTTACCCTTGGCGCTGATGCTCCGAAGATCCGTGATCTTCATCAGCATCTTGGGGAACATGTGGGGACGGCTGGGCCTCCGTTTCCGGACGTAGACCTTCAGTGCCTCCAGCAGCGGCTCCTGCAGCATGTCCACCTTGTCTGGCTGCTCCAGGTCCTGCCGGTCTGAGCACAAAACCGCCCCTGAGCAGGAGCACCCTCACCCCCCAACCCCACACTACCAAGCCCACTCTACCCAGCAGGCGTACAGCTGCATTCCCAGATATGGCCACTTGGGGGCGGGTCTGCCCAAGCCACAGAGGGCGGAAGCCTGGCCGCAAGGTAGGCCTGAGAGGATCTCTGGGCTGACAGACAGCAAAGGGCTTTTAAACTCTAAAAGGAAGTGGGGCGTGGGCTGTTCGAAGCTCTCCACAGTAGCTGTGCTGGTGGAGATGGGAACCCCAACCCCTAACACGGGGAGCTCTCCCTACACAACGCAGGGACTTCCCAGCAGCTTCTCCACTCCCTGCCATCATTACTGTGACCTGACTATAGCCGTGTAACACAGAAGAACAGTAAAATAACAACCAATATTAGCTGGGTCTCATTCTTGACTCTGTCAAAGAGTGCTGCCTGAGAGAGAGTAAGTGCCCCGAGACCAGACCTGCCCCTCCAGGCCGCAGCCCGCCTCCAGAGAGCCACCTGAACCTCACCCACCTCCACAGATGAGGCAGATGGCACTGAGCAATCCGGTCTCCGCATCGTCCATCTCCAGGGGCAGCAGCTGGTTGGCGAAGGCAAAAACCAGGTCGGTGAGAGGGCCAAAGCCAGCATTGTGCATCTGCGTCCGGTTCAGGGTCAGCCCGTCTGAGAAGGTCATTGTGTCTTGTTCAGGTGTGTACCGCGTGCAGATTCGCAGAATCTGGGTGCAGAGGATGTGCAGGTTCGGAGACTAGGGCGCCACCCCCGCTTCTGCCCCAACCCCTGGTACGCCAGCTCCAGCATTCCCGGAGGCCCTCCCTGGCACGCGGCCAGAGCATGGCTGGCTGGCTGACAGAATTTTCTCCAGTGATGGAAAGGTTCTGTCTGCACCATCCAGCGCAGTAGCCACCGGCCCCATGTGGCTCCTGAGCACTTGAGATGTGGCTAATGCAGCTAAGGGGCTGAACTGAGTCTAATCGTAATTAAACTTAAACAGATGCACGTGTCCATCACCAAGACATTGGGCGGCGGATCTAGGCCATGCAGAGAAATCAGGAGGGAAAGGCGTTTCCAGCCAGCAAGAAACAAGGCAGAGACGTCCCCAGGACTGTCCCATTCATCCTGAACAGTTTGCTCCCGATGGTGCCTCCCACATCTGTGCATGGCACCGGGAACAGGCACACGATACCTCCCAGGTCTTTACCCGGGATGTGTCTGAGGAAGAGGCGGACAGAACTTCTCTGGTGAGGCATTCTGTAGAAGCCTCCTGCCAGCCTTGGCTTGGGCAGCTCTCACTACTTCAGGTATCCCACTCACAACTCAGGCCATGGAGCGCTACGCACGCCAACTCTTCCGCGAGTCCCCGTAGCAGGCCCTTCCACTTCCTGCTCCCAGAAAACAGCACTTTCTCATGATGCCCCGCTACCAAACATTAGAGGTTTCCCCTCTCCAGAGTCTCTCTTCACAGGGAGGGAGGGGACAGGACAGCTCTCACCCTACTGTCAGCCGGCACTATCGGCAGAGCTCATTTAATTGTCTGTGGCCTCCTCCCCTCGAAGAGAGGATGGCAGTGTGACCGCCTCTGGGCTTTAGACGCCCAGCTCAGAGAGGTCTAGGTCAATCTTTCTACGGACTGAATGGGCAGGTGGGGTGTGAGCTGACAAGAGGCTGCATGGATAAGCAGGTGAACAGGAGCAGCCTGAGTGCGAGGCGGCTAAGTGGACAGATGGACATGGGAGAGGGAGAACATGGACATTCGGGTTCCGGGGAAGGTTCTAGAAAGTGACTGTTTGGCCAAGACTAGATCCTATGGATCCATAGGCAGGGACACGGGTGAAGGGCAGGGTAAATGCTCACCAAGATATCCAGGCAGGCTGCCTTGAGGAGGGTGATCTGGTCGGCAATGGTGAGGGTGGTGAAGCCGGGAAGCTGCTTGGCGAACTCCACCGTCTTAATGATGCACTTGGTGGAGAGTTCACTGAACTTGTCCCAGAGGTCAATGTCCAGAGAGACGCGCTGTTCTGAGCTGTTGTTCTGAGAGAGGCCAGGAGAGTAAGGGCCTCAGTTACGCACCCATTCTTCAGCCTGTCCCCTGCCTGCCCTCCACCCGGCCTTTGCTTCCAGACGGCGGCTAGGGGTGGCGGAAGAAGGAGCCCTGGACGTGTGGCGCCCCTCCTGGCCAGCATACCGTAGTGTACTTGCCCAGCTGGCAGAGGGCCGGGAAGGTCTCCTGGTGAGCCTTGCGCACCTTCTCGATGAGCTCCCCCACCTCCGGGGTCAGCGTGTAGCTCTCCGAGCACTCGGCTTTGGGCGCCTCTTTCTTCTTTTTGTTTCGATCGTTTCGCACGGCTGTGGGGGACGTGGATGGGTCAGAGAGAAACTGCCGTGGCTCAGGGCCAGGCCCAGCCCATGCTCCACCAACCAGACAGACACACAGACAGACAGACAGACAGACGCACGCACGTACACATGCACACAAAGCAGTGTGACATTCCGGCTCTCCGTGTCTACCTGACTCATCTTAAATCCTACTCCAGGCCCATGACCACAGCTGTGGCCACACGTGCACACAATGCCCTTGGCCAGCGTGTAGCGCTCTGACATCCATCTACCCCAGCCCACACTCTAAGAACATGAGCCCAGAGTGGCAGTCATGCTAACTGAGTCCTCGCTCTGTGCCTGCCTGCCAGGAATCCTTAGTGTCCCAGCTCTCCTGGCAGCAGTCTCCCTGGGGGTTCCCTGAGACTGGCTCAAAGCAGCTCCCTGGGCAGGCAGGGAATAGGGCTCCCCAACCACAGAATGGGGGGCCCCCCAGGCGGAAGAACCTCTTGGCCCATTAGCCCGGGGCGCTGAGCCGCACACACCACTCGGCTTTAAAGAAGCAATGGGGTCGTTACCAGCCGATTATCCCAGACACACAATCACTCACAGGCCCTCGGTGGCGGCTGCTGACGCGGGAGGAAGGAAGGGTGGGGGTGGGGGTCCAGGCAGGGGATGGGGGTGTGGGGGGGAGCTGGCATAATTTGGAGATCACTCATGTCGATTCTGCAAATTCAATAAAGTGCAGGGGAGAGAAGGGAGAGGGAGAGGCAGAGTGGGGGGATAATTTGGGAAGAGAAAATTGCAGCTGTGACAAGACGTTTATCATTCGGAAGCTTTAATTCTATTGAAATGGCAGCTGCTCAGCTCCGGGGCACAGAGCAGCCAGGGAGAGGGGAAGGAGGGGGGGCTGTTGGTGGGAAGGAGAGGGGGTCCCCACCCTCGTCCTGTCCTTCTGCAGTGGAAAGAAGGAAGGTGGACCAAAGGGAGAAGGAAGTGACAGCCTTTTAGTGAAAGGTCCGTCCTGCCCATCCCAAGTAGTCACAGACTGCAGAGGACAGTCACCACTTCCTGAGTGCGGGACCAGCACTCCCAGTCTTTGGTGACAGGAGGTGGCAGGATATCCAGCCCTCTATTCCTGGCTGGGGCTCTTGGTGTATTACTCAGAACCATCTTTCCCTGCACCCCTCCCCACAAAGGGCTGGAGGGGGTCCTGCGGCCCCCTCCCCCACCTCATCCCCCAAGGCTCGGGCTCCATGGCAACGGCCACGCAGACAAGGAGGCGTCTGTCAGCGTCATTTATCTCTGACATCATCAATCACTGGTCACCACGGCAACACCCATGATTCAACACAAGAGGGTCTCTCCCTGTCCAGCCCTCTTTCTGTCCCTCCCTCCTTCAGGGCCTCAGCTGGGCCCAAACTGGAAACCCCTGTTCCTTCTGAATCTGAGAAGCCAATTCTCTTCCAGCTCAGGAGTGAGTTCCAGGTTTATCCAGACAATGGCTTCAGGGGTCCCATGGCAGCCCCCTAACACAGACATACCAACTAACACCCTCTGGAGTTCAGGCCCTTCCCCTAAGATACACAGGGGACAGGGGTATGTTACTCAGCCACACCCCAAAGCCAAGCAAAGCCCAGGAGAAAGCTAACCTGGGGGCAGGTACTCATGCACAAACATGCAAGCGTGCAAGCAGATGTGCTAATGGGAAGATTCTGTGCATTCTGTGCTTAAACAACACGCGGACACAGAGCCCGCCAGACTCACAGACAGGTTCGTGTAGTTGTCCACAAAGTAACCTTAACTAGAAGCCTGCCTGCCACAGCACACATGTTCCCACATGTGCACACAGGCCCACAGAACCCCCACCCCCAGCCTTCAGGAACGCCGCAGGCCCCACCTTGGGCGGGGCTTGGCCCCCAGCCCCGTGACACTCACACTCCTTGGACATGCCCACTTCGAAGCATTTCTGCAGCCGGCAGTACTGGCAGCGGTTCCGGGTCACCTTGTTGATGATGCAATTCTTGTCCCGGTGACACGTATACACCATGTTCTTTTGGATGCTGCGTCGGAAGAAGCCCTGGGTACAGAGGGAAAGGAGACAGGTTATCCACACCCACAGTGAGAACAGTCTGGCTGCTACCCCCCAAGCCTTCTGCCACGGTCTGTCTAAGAAGGCGGGAGAAGGAGGGAATGACTCCCCCAAAAGGACACTCTGAGAGAACCCAGGCCTGTCTGGATCCCACAGGCTGGCTTGGAGCCCCCCTCAACCTCCATCTCTGTACCTGATTCCTCTCTTTCAAAGAAAGGGACTCAGGGTTGAATCTGGGGTAGGACACACAAGGCTGGAGATGGGAGAAAGAAGTGTCTGGGACTTAGAGCCTGGGACTCAGGACACAGCACAGTAACCAGCAGGAGGAACTGGGAAAGGTGGAACACACCTTTAATTCTAGCACCTGGTAGGCTGAAGCAGGTGGATCTCTGAGAGTTTGAGTCCAGCCTGTTCTACAGAGAGTTGCAGGATAGCCAGAGCTGTGTGATAGGGAGACCCTGTCACAAAAGACCAAAAAAGGCTGGGCGGTGGTGTGGCATGCCTTTTAATTCCAGCATTAGGGAGGCAGAGGCAGGTGGATCTTTGGATCTTTGTGCGTTCAAGGCCAGCATCTTCTCCAAAAAGCTAGTTCCAGGACAGCCAGGGCTATACACAGAAACCCTGTCTCGAAGCACAAAACAAAACAAAGACCAAAAGAAGACAGCTGCAGGAAGCTGAGAAGGGACCCTGTGCACAGTCACGCAAACTTGTGAGCAAGGCAAGACATTCACCAACTACACATATACACCAGACAGTCACAGAAAGGCCAGGCTGTCCAGGGTTCTGCAATACAAGTGAGCACAGAAACTGAGTGACTAGGCAGGACAAGCCGGACAGGACTAGCACACGGGCACCATTGTACACTACCCTTGACTTTGACCTCACACCTCGAGATGGCTAGTCCAGGCTGAGATTCCAAGAGTCCCACGTACTGAAGATATACACATTCTAGACCCTTTTTAGGTTTGGCTTTCGTGTGTGTGTGTGTGTGTGTGTGTGTGTGTGTGTGTGTGTGTGTTTTGAGACAGGGTTTCTCTGTAGCTTTAGAGCCTGTCCTGGAACTAGCTCTTGTAGACCAGGCTGGTCTCGAACTCACAGAGATTCGCCTGCCTCTGCCTCCCGGGTGCTGGGACTAAAGGCGTGCGCCACCACCGCCCGGCCTCTAGGCCCTTATCTTTGAGGGAAGAAACCGAAGCAGAGGCCCTGCTATTTGGTAGGGAAGATGTCCAGGACCAGAGAGGCCAGGAAGGTTCAGCTACACACGTGCTTAGAAACTAGCCCGAGTAAGAAAGCAGGAAACCCAGCGGCCACTAGGGAGCCCACAGCCTGGACACCTGAAGGGAGCCAAGGCCGGGTGTCTGCTACTAGCTGTCTCCTGCAAGGATGCCATGAAAAGCTTCAGGCAAGGCCACTGGGGGCAGGCCTCCTGGGTCCCCAGCCAAGAGTCAGGCAGCAGCCAGCTCACCATGGCAACCTGGGCAACAGTGGCAGGGCCAGTGTATACCCTGCCAGCCGGAGGATAGAGACAAGGAGAGCATGGCAGGAGGGGGCTTCTGGCATGAGGGAACCACTGCTCATTTATGGCGGAGGCCCTCCTCCTCCTCTTCCTCTTCCTCCTCCTCAGTTGCTGAAGAAGCAAAAGCAGGCAGCTTCGGTAACAACCCTGCCAACTGCTCACTGAGGCCACAACAGAGGAGGGCATCCAATGTATCTACTCAAAACTGTCTTCCACGACGCCCGCACTCACCTTGCAACCCTCACAGGCGCTGACCCCATAGTGGTAGCCCGATGACTTGTCCTGACAGACGAAGCACGGCTTGTAGATGCGGGGCAGAGGTGGTGGCGAGGGAGGGCTGGGCACTATCTCTTCTGAACTGCTGCTCTGGGTCTCGATGGCTAGAAGAGAAGGAGGAGAGTTAGAGACCTGGGCCACTACCCTCAGCACCCTGTCCGCCCTGCCCCAGTAACCTGGCCTTGACACTGAGGCCAACATTCAAAGTTACGCAGTGATGGTCTCTGTGGCCAGGGGAAGGACAGTTAAATATCCAAACCCCCCATGATTCCTATGTCCCCAGGACCCACCTTCAATTCCAGCGTGCTCTCTCTCTCTCTCTCTCTCTCTCTCTCTCTCTCTCTCTCTCTCACACACACACACACACACACACACACACACACACACACACACACACAGAGCGCTATAATTGGAGGGTGAGGGGAGTGAGCTTGGTTTCCAAGCCCTAATACAAATAGCACCTTAGGCAGGGCTCCCCCAAGTTCAGAAGGAGTTAAGGCTTAATGAAGAGGGAGGGAAGGACATAGACTAAAAGCAGAGGAAGCAGGGGTCAACAGGATATTCAAAGCCGGCCACTCCCTGGCCCCTTCTGCTTCCGTCCTCCCTCCTCCACCCCCTCCAACAGCAGTCAGAGCCCCTCCCCCACCCAAACAATCCCCTGGCTAAGGTGGGGTCCGAGGCAGCACACAGGAAGAATCAGATGTTGGGGCGAGACAGGAGAGCACGCCCTGAGATAGAAGGGGGGACCTTCTAGAGACAGAAGAGCCCCCACAGCTCCTAGAAGCCCATCACTCTGGATGCCCCATGTCTGTGGGGAAGACAAAAGGGGTCTGTTCCCATCAATGCTCTGTCTGTCTGTCTAAAGACTACGTCCGGGTTACTACCCCCTCCGCTGTTATTCAGCTCCAAGAGGGCAGCCAGGAGGGGGTGACCTAGCCAGCAGGGGCAGTCCACCCAAGCAGAAGCTCTGTGCCTGGCTCTCTGCCCACCACCCCAGAGAGAACATGGCTACTTGGGTGAGAGTTGGCTGTGCCCAGAGCCTGGGCTGCTGGGGACACAAGATGACAGATAACTATAGCAGAGATGATCCCAGATTCCCAGAGGGCCCTCCAGCATCCTCCTTTGTCCCTTCCATTTCTACGGAGGCAAGGATGGGTGGGAATCCGCTTCCTGCGCATCTAGCTCCGTCCATACTCCACCGCGTGCATGGAGAGATGGACAGGGTCCCGTGCCTAAGCATCTAACGTCTCGTGTCTGTCACATTGTCCGAGACTCCTGTGGCTACAGAGTCAGAGAGGTAGGACACTCGGGGACACTGGAGCCTGGCTGCATACTACCACCCTCGTTACCTGCAAACACACCAGGGAACTAGGCCAATGGCCTTGGCAGGGCTTCTCCTGGCTCCTGCTTGGGCCTGGACACCAGCCTAGCCAACCAGCATGGCTGTAACCCATGTCCCCTTCCCTAACCAGAGACCATCCTGAAGGAGGACTTTTCTGTCTACAAACCCGTGAGGTGTGGGCTGACCTGCAGCAATCTGCTCCTCATACCTACACAGAATGCCCTGCCCTGCCTTCTCACCCCACTTCCTTCTCGGGAGGCCTGACAAGCAAATCAAACAGGCAGGGAGGCCTGAGAACAGCTGCTGGGGGGCGGGGTTGGGGGGCCTGGGTGAGGCCAGGAGGCAAAGGGGCGAGTGACAAAGGAACCCTTTGTTGTGCTAACTTTTTCCAAGACGTAAAAGCAGTAACAATAGACAATCCAGACTTAGGGGGGCATCAAGGACAAGCGGGGAGCCTGGCCTCCAATCCTGGTCAGCATTCCAACAAGCACAGGAAGAAGGCATTGACCTGCCCCCCCAACCTCCAGACTGAGCCAAATTGGAGGGAAAGGAGGACTAAAGGAGATCTGGGGTTCAGAGCTGAAGGAGGGCGGGAGGCATGGCACGGAGGGAGGGGGAGAACCAGGATGAAGAGCAAAAGGCCAAGGACAGACCAGAGGGGCAAAGGCTCAGAGAAGCCTAGAGTTAAGGCAAAGTCCAGAGAGTTGTTTATGGAGACTGAAGAGCTGGGCTTTTCAAAATCGTTTTCCATTGATATGGTGGGCATAACCCTAGGAGGGTCGGGGCTGGGTAAGGCCTCTTTTCAAGCCACCAGGCAGCTGGCTGGCGAGTTAGGTCTGAGGCTCTAGCTTTGTCTGCACCCCACTTCACCTGTCACCCAGGTAACTCAACCTCTTAGGTTTTAACTCAAATCCTCAAGGCAGGGTCCCCCACCTCTCCAGACCTTCAGTCTGCAGCCTAGGAAGGCTAAGTGTCAAGACCAAGCCAGAAGTGTGTAGGACTTCTCAGCCTCTGCTAAGACAAAGTTACAGTGTAGCTGTGAGCAGGTGTGTGTGTGTTGGGGGGGGGGGAGTACCCTGGCCTTGCCCCACCCATCAGCCACCCTCCCTTGAGGCCCCAGCCCACAAATCTCTCCACTTCCTGCAGCAAGGCTGGGGCTGGAGAAGGACCAGACCTCAGCTCAAAGTTCCAGCGAGCAGCCAAGGGCTGGAAACAGCCCAGGAAGCCCGGCGTCCCCTCTCACCGCCGCTGCCAGGGCGCCCCTCCCCCGCTCCCCTCCTGGGCGGACGTACACAAGGCGCAGGTCCCCACGCCCCAAAGCCGTTCGCAGGCTCGAGCAAGGGCCCAGTTTCCTGAAGGAGATCAGCAGGAAATCAGCTGGGCCCCTGGCCAGCGGCTCCCCTCCCAATCCAGCTGGCGCCCTTTGCAGCTCCCTTCATAGCCTCTAGGGAGAGATGGGGAAGGGGCGCGGAGCCCTCTGTATTGCCTTTTCTCCTCGTGGGGAGAGGGCGAGGGCGGTTCTGGGTGCAGCATCGCCAGAAAGCTCAACGCAAGGCCCGAACTTAGCCATCGGTCCATGATAAGCATCTCTCCCATCCCCCCCCACCCCACTACGGGCATCCACGTGCTTCACATTCTTGGACGTCTGGAAGCAGGCGGAGGCGTGAGCTGCAGAGACTGGTGGGGGACAGATGGGGAGCCACATCCTGTGCACCCCTTGTCCTCTAGTGTACTGAAATGGGGGCTGTGGGAGGGAAGCGGAGTCCCCAAGGCCTTGCCGTACCCAGCAGGTCTCCACCCACAGCCAACCTGCTCTCTTCCCTCCGCTGGTACAGGCCAGGCGGTAGGATTCTCCAAGACATCTAGAGGTGACTCCAGGCACTAGTCTCCATGCACCAAAAGGCTCTTTCCAAGGTGGTGACACAGGTTCCACTAGCAGAGGTCCAGTGGTCACCAGGACTACAGCTTACCAAGTACCCCAGAACAGCCTCCATGAGGGGTGAAGGCTGAACATAGCCAACACTGTTCTACTCAGGTCACCACCGTTATCCCACAGCAGGTTCTGTGTGCAGACAGGTCTCCACTTCCCCAAGTTCAGTGGTTGGAGAAAGGAGGGTGGGGGAAGCTCCCTGTATGGGCCCTCTCTACTTGCCTCCTCCCTCAAGTTCCCGGCCAAGAAGAGCTCAGCTGTCCTAGAGAGAGGACTTGGGGAAGAGACCCCAGGGGCTGAGGTCCCACCTTCCCCCAGTGCAATGGAGAAGGCAGTCAGAGAGAACCTGGGGCGCAGCCCAATTATCCCGACCCCAGGGGTGACTCCTTACAGAGCTGGGATAAGAGGAAAGTCAGGATGCTATTTCTCACCTCTTTTTCCCAAAGTCAGTGATCACCCACCCCTCCTGTTCTAAAACCTAACAGCTGATCTGCCTTGGAGGCAAAGGTCAGGGGGCAGGACAATAGGAAAGGCCCAAGGAGGTATCTCCAAAAGGGCGGGGGTGGGCTGTCCTTCTCGGGTCTCCCTTCCGATGCAAGAAGGGTTGTGGGTGGGCAAATCCTTTTCTACTCCAGCCTTCCCCAATATGCTAGGCCAGTGGTTCTCACCCTCCCTAATTCACAACCCTTCAATACAATTCCTCGTGCTGACCCCCAACCATAAAGTTATTTTCGCTGCTACTTCATAATTGTAATTTTGCAACTGTTATGAATCGTAATGTAAACGATAACGTAAATGATAACTGATATGTGATCCCCGTGAAAGGGCCCTTCAACCCCCCCTCCAAGGGGTCACAACCCACGGGCTGAGAAAACCTGTCGTAGTCCTTAAGAGACCCAATCTTCCGTTGCTCCCTGGCAGGCAGAAAGGCGGCAGCAGGTATGGGAAGGTGGGGGAGCCTCCTGGGAAGAACCGATCCCACAGCAGAGTGGGAGATGAAACCTGAGCCACCTAACAACACCTTAGCACTAGCTCCCCACCGTCTAAAACACACTACCTCACAGCCGGGCACAAACATGCCCAGGTGTGCACCCTGGGGCATGCGCACAGGTCCTGGGTGGGAAAAGAACCTCCCCTTACGGCAGAGCCTGAACCCAATTGAACCAGACTGGCGAGGGTGCTCAGCTGCCAGGACATCAAGGTTCCCAGCGGTCGTCCCTCTTAACAGCACAAAGCCTGGCCCCATTTCCCTAGACAGGGTAACAAAAGGACCCAAGAGTAGTGGAGACACATTCTCACTGCCAGAGAACCCCTCCACCCCGCCCTTAAAAGCCGAGTATTTCCTAGAGAACAACCGGGATGAAAATTAAAGAGGATTCTTCACACCAGCTTCTTTTCCCGTTCCCAGCACAAACGTGCGCCCCACCAGCCAGGTGCCTAGTGCCAGACCTTCCCCCAAGATGGACTAGTTGCCTCTCAAATTTTAAGGGGTAGCCAGGACAGCAACTGTCTGGCGAAGTCCCTTTCTGCCACACCCCACTATCAACACCAAAGACAGGGAGCAGTCCCCTACCACCGGCCACAGCGAGTCAAGAGGGGCTGGGGGCATCAGTTGCCGTGCACGGGAGAGAAAGACGTCTCCCTAGGCTTTGACGGGTGAGGGGGGGTGGGATCTGGGGAGGTGGCCCCTCCTCTTCAGAACAGACAAGCCCACAGCCAGGACCTTTACCCAACCCTCCAGCAGGCTGATGAACTATGGGTTCCTAACCAAGAAGATGTAAATGGGGGGCCAGAGGCTGGAATTTCATGTCTCCGGGAGAAGGAATACTCAAAGTTACTGAGCCCTACACCATGGTAGCGCGCCAGGGTCACTGGGTGGAGGGCAACTGTCCAGCTAGGACGGCCGAGTTACAGCGAGACAGACGGAAAGAAAGTGAGGGGTAGAGAGGTCCCCACCGCCACCCTCACCCCAGCTCCTACAGTAGCACTGTGGAGGCCGGTACGTACAGTGGTTTGAGCCATTCCAAAGCGGAGTCCGGAGCGGGGTGGAGTAGGGACCCGGGGCAGGGAGCCCCTTCTCCGGGAGCAAACAGGCCCGGTTCTGGTTATAGAAGTCCACCACTAGGAAGGGGTTAGGGGCGGGGGCGAGTCCCCCGACTTCCACACTCTCGTACATCTTGCCCCACGAAGGCCAGAGGTCCAGGAGGGGAAGTCCTGCACGCGGCTCCCCTCACTCAGCCGGAGGCGCCATCCCCGCCAAGCGGCTGGGGGGCAAAGGGACAAGTCCCCTTGCCCCAACGGGCGGCCCCGCGGTGGGGCGCCCTGCCCAGAATTGCCCGCGCCTAAGTCCGCAGGTCGCTCCGCCGGTCCCAGGTGAAAAGCGGGAAGTTCCGCGGGTTGGGAGGAGGTCCCTCGGCGCTCGCTCGCAGGGAACGCCCGGCGGCCCGAGAACTGGAGGCTCCGGTGTCCCAGGCAGAGTCCAGCGGTTCCCCAAGTCCGCTGGCCTGGGGCGGGATCGGGGCGGAGACGGGGGTCACCGAGCACTTCCTTCTGCCGGCCAGAGCTCCCGGGCTTCTCCGCGGCTGAGATTCCGGGTACGGGTGGGGGAACCCCGTGCGGCCCCGCCTCCGCCGGCCCGGCGGCGGGCCGATCGCTGGGTCTCCGGTGTGCACGCCGCCGCCCCCCCCCCCCAGCCCGCGCGCCCCCTCTCTGGGATCCCAGCCCCTCGCCCCGCCCTGGCCAGGCGCCGCCCCTGGCTTAACCCTTTCCTTGCTGGTCGGACTGCGGAGAACGAGATGAAGCGAGAGCCAGAAGGCAGCATGTGGACCGCGAGTGGGAGAGCCTCAGAGTGGAAGCAGAGGCGGGAAATGCGCCGATCACAGGGCTAGGCTGGGTATGCAGAGCGGTGTGCTCCAGGAGGCAGGACGGAAGAGTGGAGGGAATCCTCCCCATCCCAGTTCCGGCCCTCAGCCTCCCTAGTACTTTTGGTCAATCCCGGGCCAGGAGATGCTGAGGCGGGGAGGTGGGGTGGTCCCGGTGTCCTCCCCCTAAAAACACACCCCTCACCCAGCCACGGCTTCATTTGCCTAATGCAATGCGGCTGAACTCTCGCTGAACTCGCCTGGCGGCGCCTCACCTCCTGGTGACCCACCCACCGCTGCCCGTGACATCACCCGCTTGCCAACCCGCCCTCGAGGCTCGCCCACCGGCCCCTTTCTCCGCTCGGTCCGGCACCAAACTCGGAACACGCGGGCAATGGGCACAGAGCCCAGATGCAGGTAGCGCAGCATTAGAACCACCAATGCTGGGCATGCTGGGTATCCCGGGTATGACATTGTGCCGCTTGGGCGCTGTGTCGGAATGAGACACCCAGCTTGTGTCACTGTCCGTGACATCATGTGAGACTCCGGCTGCCGGCTCGCCCGCCGGAATCCGACGCGGCAGATCTGAGCTGTTAGCACAAACACTAGCGGGGAGCTCTCCTCCTACACTCTGCGTGCTTCCGGCGAGCAAAGCTCCGCCCAGGGTGTCTCCCAGCCCGGGGAACTGGGATGGGCCAGCCCAGGACAGATAAAAGGAGAGACTGGTTCCTTCCAGCTGCCCACTTCCTTCCTAGGAGGTCTGTTTCTGTGGAAGAAATGCCAAGGTTAGGTAGGCCCTAGAAAGAAGGGATACCCAGGGAAGACTAGGGTATCCTATGATCCTGCTCTCTTAAAAGAAGGGATAAGAATATACAGGTTAACCTAGAAGCCAGGTTTTGTCCACACGTGATACCCAGAGGTCCTCATTGCTTGCACAGCAAGGACTTTAATAAATGAGCTATCTTCCAGCTCAAAGCCAGGGTCTTCAAGTATGCCGCCGTTTAATGCTTACAACGCCAAGAATCTATACTGACAGGTCTGGAGGTACAAGCTACAGACAGAAGAAAGAGGGTCACAGATTCAAGGCCAGCCTGGGCTACCTACAGAGTGGATCAACATCCTGCAAAACCACACAGTGAAATGGTATCTCAAATTTTTAAAGAGTTAAAAAAAAATGAAAGAACTCAGCTGGCCATGTAGCCGAGCTGAGAAGGCACATTTGCATACTTGCTATAATCACAACACTGGGCAGGTAGAAGCAAGAGCAGCTATAACCCCAACCCGCAACCCTAACAGTAATCTCTGCACTTGGGAGGCGGAGGAAGGCAGATCTCTGAGTCTGAGGAGTTCCAGGACAGTCAGAGCTACACAGTGAGACCCTGTCTCTTAAAAGACGTTCTAGGGTCATCTTTCGCTACTTGTAGCGAGTTTGAGGCCAGCCTTAAGATACATGAGACCCTGTCAGATATAAAGAACACTGAAGGGGTAAGCTCAGAGACAGCATGTTTGCGTGGCATGCCCCAAGCCCTGGGTTCAATCCCTAATCCTAACTGTGGGAAGAGGGGAGGCTTTATGAATGGAGGTCTCAGCAAAAGAAGGTTGGTCCTCCAACACAAAAGGAAAGAGGGAAGGAACTATGCCACTAAAGCTCATGCCCCCACCAAACCAGGCCAACTCAAAATAAACTGTATTTTCCGAGCGCATTCCATATGACTGTCCTGGTGACTTTATGAAGTGCAATTACATCATCACACATGTTCATATATCCGCACTGCAAACCGATAAATGCCATTATGACACAAACATAGTGTGTCCTGAGGGGCAATTAAGTTCAAGGGTCAGGGAAGAACTCGAGGCAGAGACTAAAGAAGGCTTAAGTCCAGAGTGGAGCTAAGAGGGCAAGTGAGGGTGGTGGCCGTGCCAAGGCCACAGATACTGGTGAGTTCATATGGTCTGAAGAAAGGACCAGAAATGATGGATGATAAAATCCCACAGGAGAGGGTACACAGAACCAGGCTGGAGAGTAGACTAGACTAAGGCCAGCTCAGACCAGATGGGCTGGTAAGCCTGAAGCTGACTAGGGAGGCCCTAGGAAGGCTCTAAGGAAATGAGAGGCATTCATGCAGTGTAAAAAGACCTTTCTGCCGGGCGGTGGTGGCGCACGCCTTTAATCCCAGCACTCGGGAGGCAGAGGCAGGCGGATCTCTGTGAGTTCCAGACCGGCCTGGTCTACAAGAGCTAGCTCCAGGACAGGCTCTAAAGCTGCAGAGAAACCCTGTCTCGAAAAACCAAAAAAAAGAAAAAAAAAAAGAAAAAAAAGACCTTTCCAGGTTATGAAGACTGAGTTACAAGATAGCAAGAGTGTACAATTAGAGGTCAGCCATGGTAGTGCACGCCTTTGATCCCAGCACTCTGGAGGGAGAGGCAGGTGGATCTCTGAGTTCAAGGCCAGCCATGTCTACAGAGCCAGGATAGCCAGGACTACACAGAAAATCCAAACAAGATTTAAAAAACAAAAAGAACATGTAGTTAGAAGTCACTATGGTAATCCAGACAGCAGACAAGGTTGGCTTAGCCTAAGTAGCAGTGGTAATAGACAGAGGATGGTCAGCTCACAGGTATCTCCAAATATGATCCCATTTACTGTGTGTGTATATATACTACAGTGTGTGTATGGGTGTACTGTGTGTGTATACTACAGTGTGTATTGGTGTACTGTGTGTGTATACTACAGTGTGTGTATTGGTGTACTGTGTGTGTATACTACAGTGTGTGTATGGGTGTACTGTGTGTATACTACAGTGTGTGTATTGGTGTACTGTGTGTGTATACTACAGTGTGTGTATGGGTGTACTGTGTGTGTATACTACAGTGTGTGTATGGGTGTACTGTGTGTATACTACAGTGTGTATGGATGTACTGTGTGTGTATACTACAGTGTGTGTATGGGTGTACTGTGTGTGTATATACTACAGTGTGTGTATGGGTGTACTGTGTGTATACTACAGTGTGTGTATGGGTGTACTGTGTGTGTATACTACAGTGTGTATGGGTGTACTGTGTGTGTATACTACAGTGTGTGTATGGGTGTACTGTGTGTATACTACAGTGTGTATGGATGTACTGTGTGTGTATACTACAGTGTGTGTATGGGTGTACTGTGTGTGTATATACTACAGTGTGTGTATGGGTGTACTGTGTGTATACTACAGTGTGTGTATGGGTATACTGTGTGTGTATACTACAGTGTGTGTACGGGTGTACTGTGTGTGTATACTACAGTGTGTGTATGGGTGTACTGTGTGTGTGTACTACAGTGTGTGTATGGGTGTATTGTGTGTATGTGTATACTACAGTGTGTATATGGGTGTCAGAAGACAACTTTCAGGGGGGTATAGCGGTGTGTACCTTTAATCCCAGCACATAGGAGGTAGAAGCTGATGGATCTCTGTAAATTCCAGGGCTAGCCAGGGATATACAGTGTGACCCAAAAAGAGGTGTGTGTGTGTGTGTGTGGTGTGTGTGTGTGTGTGTGTATGTGAGGAGGCACACAGGAAAGATGGCTCAGCAGTTAAAATTAGTGGCTCTTCTTCCAGAGGACCCTGGTCCATTCCCAGCACCCACATGGTGGCTCACAATGATTCCCAATTCCAGTTGTAGGTGATCTAAAACCATCCCTGTCCTCTGTAGGTTCCAGGCACACACATGGTAGACAGACATGCATGAATACAAAATAACCAGACACATAAAGTCATATCTTTCTGAGAGGGAGAGAACTTTCAGAAATTGGCTTTCTTTCACCATGTGGGTCCCCAGGATCACAGATTGTCAAGCTTGGTGGTAAGTGCCTTTGCCCACTCAGCCGCCTTCCTGGTCCTCACAAGAAATGTGGAAAGCAGAATCGATGTGGGGGAGCTGGAAGTCGTATCTGGTATGCAGTTTTAGGGTTTTTATAGGGAATACAAGGCCTCCCTATGTAATGGGAGCTGGCCTGTAACTCCACCCATTCCCATTTCAGTCTGTTAAGTGCTGGGATTACGGCCCCTCCACCACACCCAGCTGGGATGTGCACCTGCACCACCAAGGTTCCAGAGATGGCAGAGAGGCTACCTGCTGCAGAGCAGAAGGCTGCCGGACTCCCAAGAGAGGGCAGGGGCTTGCCAATGGAGTGCTGGGGTCCAAGGCCAGTGTGAGGTGTTGGCATGGATGCCCTCCATATTTTCTGTTCACTGATGTAGCGCCTGGCACAGTGATATGGGTAGACACTCTCCTCACAGCTGCATGGTGCTAAGGGACCGGACACTGTCCCTCATGATCACTCAAAGATCTCCCAAAGAGCTGGCACCCAATATAGGAACCAGAGGGAAGTAACTTCATGGTAGAGAGATGAGTGATCTGAGAGAGAGAGAGAGAGAGAGAGAGAGAGAGAGAGAGAGAGAACACGCCATGGGCATTCAAAGGAGGGAGGAGGATGTGATGAGGAGGGGACATCTGAGATGGATTCTGAGAAGTGGCCACATTCAAGATCCCCAGCTTTAAAAAAAAAAATGCCCCTTGAAGGATGAACAGAATTTCCAAAGCAGACAGAAAAGCTGGGGTGAGATGCTCTTGCAGCCACGAGGTCAAGAAGCAGGTCAAGGAGGAACACAGTGTCCTGAGGCAGTGAAAGGAGCAGGAGCGAGGGAGGGAAGGCCCTGGCTGGCAGCAGGGGCTGGGATGCTGGGTGGCAGCTGCCTGTAGGCTGTGGCCTCATTGCTGCTCAGCCTCAGGTCCCATCCCCAGCTCCCCCTGGGGCTTTGTGCTGAGCAAGCCCTTGGCAGGTGTGGGCTGAATCTTCTCTACCACCACCTCCAGCCCCGGCCTGTGCCGAGAAGGGCTGCCTCCTCTGCCCTCCCTCATCTGGAGGGGACGATGAACAGGAGAGCATAAGGCCCGGTGCCAGATCAGACATCGGGTCCTAATACAGGACCCGAGACAATACCCAGCTCCACTCCACCCCTTGTGCTCACTGCTCTTCAAGGTACTTGAAGCTATTGGAGGCCATACCCAGCAAGCAGGTCACCGTGGCCTCGCAGCAAGCAGCCTGCCAGAGGCAGATGGGAAGGGCAAAAAGATTCAGAGAAAGGTTGAGTGACCTGCCCAAGGTTGCTCATTAGAAAGACTTCTGTCTGCGAGCAAGTAGGGGAGCAGCATGAGCCTTTGAGCTGGCTGATATATTCAGCAGCTTGGGGTTCAGCTGTACAGGGGAGGACCTGGATTCCTAATGCTACCAGGGCTAAGGGCCCCCCCCCCCCCAGACTATCCTGACTATAGAAGGCACTGTCCGAACATTAATTATTTGGAAAAGGTTCTCATTTCGTCTTTTTACTGACTGATTCTATTGTCCCCTCCCCAACACATACAACATGAAGATGCTACAGTCCCAAACATACATCCAAAGGCAGCCCTGGGCTGCACTGGCACAGCCCCCATGGCACACACTACTTGGCAAGAGGTGGATACAATGCCTGAGGCCATGACTGGCCTAAGAGGAAGAGAGGAAGACAGGCTTCCTTCCCTGGGTTCCCTCTCCCAATCCATGCTGGGATCCTACCCTAAGACAGCCTGTACATTTCCCTCCCGGGAGATAAAGAGTGAGGTGCTCCACTTTCAATGAAAACCCTGTGTGAAAGGACTTTTGACTGACTGCACTTTGGACCCCAAGAAAGGCATAGCTATGCAGCACCCTGTCCCTGAGGCTGTGGTTCTTACTGTACTGGAAAGAGTGGAGAGAAGGGGGAAAGAGCAGAACGGGGGATGCGGAGAAGAGCTCACCACCCCCTCCTTCCGAGGCCTGGGCACTGAGAAGACAGGGAGGAGGAGGGAGGACAACAGCGCCGTATCTAGACAAGTATCCAGCCAACACGTGGAAGGAAAATCTGTAGCCGCCTCTCAGGTTCCTGTCCCAATTCTTCTATTGATTGCTTCTATCTTCCCTGCCCCCCATCCCCCTCCCCCCACCTCTCAAACTGCAACAAAACCTGAATAGGAACTATGGCTTTTACACTCTGTTCCTTCAGAATCTGTCCCGGGATGGGAGGAGGCGGCCGCCGCTGTGTTCTGCAAACTCATGTTCTTGCTGGACTGCAAGAGGGCAGAGTGGGGTTGGGTGGGGGTGTGTACAGATTGTATCCACAGCTTCCAGGGCAGGATGGAGATTTTCCCTGGGCCTCTTATCTTCCTCTCCAGTCCCTAAATCCAAAACACAGGAGAAGGCAGGAATGGAAGTGGCCTTCCCTGCGCCCCCTACTGGGAGAAGTCAGAGGCGGGGTCTTCAGCAACCTGGACAAGATTGAACAATGGCACTAGGGCCCCAAAACTCTTCCCACGCCCCAAAATGTCCCCCCACAGTCTCCCTCTAAAGCTGCCTGTCTGGATGGTGGGAAACAGTCTTCAGGGTAGTTCTACTGTATTGTAAACGCCCATCTTTTTTTATGACTTCTTTATTTGTGTATGCGAGCGCTCCGTCTTCATGTGCACCAGGAGGAATCTGATACCTCCATGGATGGTTGTGAGCCACCATGTGATTGCTGAGAATTGAACTCAGGACCTCTGGAAGAGCAGTCAGTGCTCTTAACCACTGAGCCATCTCTCCAGCCCCACCTGGCATCTTCTATCCTCCTTTGTCAACGAGTGCAAGGTGCCTCTACTGGAACGGTCTAGAAGATTTTTAAGGTACAGATAAAGTCCCGACCCACGGTAGATGCCTCCCGTTCTACGGGGTCACAAGCCCAGCACACACTAAGTGTGCTCCCCGGATATGCTAGCCTAACCTGGCCCTCGTAGGAATCTGGTAATGTCCCTGTGGTACAGAGGACGAAACATGCCAAAGAGATCACTATCTAAGTGAAGCCCAGGGAATTCGAAGGGTGCCTAAGATGACAATTGTCTTAGTTGTCCTCAGGCAGGGAAACACAAGAATAAGAACATCAGAGATACTGCTCCCTTTCCCAAACACAAGCTGAAGGAAAGTCACGCCCCCTTAGGCCCTTAAACCAGGACACCTCTGCCCTAAATCATGCCCCCCCCCCCCAACACACAGTCCCAGGGAACATATAGGCTGACATTCAACCTCTTCAGCTCAGGATTTGATTCTCTTCAAACACATTGAATTCTAGAACACTCTCAGGCAGTATGCACAAGCCATTAATCCTCCTTCTCAACATACTCAGCCTTGACCCCAACATCCCCCAAACCACACAACCCTGACCTCCCACAGTAAACACACCAGGCCTCAGGGACCAACCAACAAAGGGACAGGAGTCTAGTGCTATCTCTGTGGCCTCCACCCTGGTTCCCTGGGAGACTAGCAGCAGGACAACACCTAGCCTTCCCACAGTGACCTGGAGAGGCCTTTGGTCCTCCCACAGGTCACCTGTTCTCTGCAGAGTTCATGCAAGACACCTAAGGTGCAACCTTGCAAGAGGGCCAGGTAGGGGAGGCCATCTAGACAGCTATGTGATTGTGGGACTGGAGCTGGGAGCCTGGGAGGTCACCGGGGACATCACCGCTTCATGCTGGAAGGAAAGGCCGCCGCTTCCCGCCTCCAGGAACTGCCTGACCCCTGTGCTAGTACCAGGAGAGGCTAAAGCTATAATATAACATTTTGAGCTGCTTCCAGGCACCCAGTGCACAGCAGGAGGGGGTTGGGATGCCTGGCTGTCTCAGACCCAAGGCCAGGCCTCTGTCCACCCCCTCCTAGAAGGTGCTCAGAGGCTGGGGAGTAGGGAGGAAGAGATGTTGTTGTTTACTAGAGAGGGGGAGGGGTGGGAAACCCACAAGCCCACAGAGGAGGGGGCAGGAAAAGGGCATTGCCTAACCTGGGTGGAGAAAGCCAAAGAAGGCTGCCATTTGCCCGGTATATGGGCACCCCACCCTGGAAGTAGGTTACCAGGGTGGGGGCTCTCCCCACCCACCTCTAAGAAAGAGGAAGGTGTTTGCAACACTCAGAGGAAGGCAGAGAATTTACTTTATCTCTCACAGGGGTCAGATCCCAAATCCCTTTGCAGCCCCTCCAAGGAGTCTGTCTGTCCAGCCCCTTGTTACCAGCACATGGAAAAGGAAAAGCGGGTCACTAGTACCAGCTTGCAGGACCCCTAACTCCTTTGCTTTTTAAAAATTCCACCCTGGAAGGAAGTATAATTCTCCCAGCTGCTGGTGGTATGAGCTCTCATTCCCTTCCCTTTAAATGCAGAGAGCATCTGTTTTGGGTTTTTTGAGACAGGGTATCTCTGTGTAGTCCTAGCTAGCCTGGAACTTGCTCTACAGACCAAGCTGGCCTTGAACTCAGAGATCCACCTGCCTCTGCCTCCAGAGGGCTGGGATGAAAGGTTTGCACCACCGCCTCCAGGCTACCGGGATTATTTTTACATAGGTGCATTTGCCCAATCCCCAACACTCTGGTCTCCCCATCAGCAGCACAGACTAGAAAACCAGAACAGAATGGGGTTCTTGGACTCCCCTACGTAAGGTGGGGAGAAGAGGTAGAAATCAAAGGTAAAGGCTTGAGGAGTTGTTGGGGGAGGGGGGATGAGGAATGAGGTAGTACCTGTCTGCTCCATAGCCCCACTGCACAAGGGATTGGAGAGGAAAAGGAACGTGGGCATAGCCTATCTCTTCCTGAAGGCTGGTGGGGCCTGGAAGGGAGGGGGCTGCGACAAAGCCAGGAGCCAGAGGCGGCGATCCAGGAAGCAGTGGTGGCTGTGGGCAGACAGCCAGTTGTGGGCAGTGAGGCGCCCAGCCAGAGCCTGCCCCAGGGACAAAGAGACTCCCTGGCTCCAGGGAGAGAGTGCTACCCCCACACCAAGAAGGGGGCACTGACCCAGCCCAGCTAGGCACACAGGGCAGTGGTGCCAGGCAACTTGCCAATGGCTGTGGGAGGGGCAGTGGGTGCCAGGCAGGGTGCTTGGTCCCTGCCAACCAGGAGAGGTGGGACACGTTTCTCAGGTCAGCAGCTGACCAGCCAGCCAGCCAGCCAGCCAGCCATGGCCTGCTCTGCTGCTTCCCACCCCCTCCTGCCCCAGGCCAGGCCCAGCTCCCTCCTCCTAGGCTCTGGCCTGGAGCCCAGCAGGGCCCTGGGGGCCAGAGTTACTGTAAGCGGCCTGGCAGGCCCCAAGCCTGGACTTTGCCAGCTGGCTATAGCCACTGCCACCTCCCACTACCTGGCTTGGCCAGCTAGGGAAGGGTACTGAGACCCTCGCCCAGCCAACTTGTGACCCTCATGGGAGAGGGTAGAGGCAGAAAACACAGGACCTGCCAAGTCTGTGCATGTGTCCAAGGTCAGAGTCCAGGCAGAAAGCCCCCACGGAGTCCCTCCCTGTCCTTCTGGGGCAGGGGAGTTGGGGGAGGCTGGGGTGTTGCATGGGCTCCAGCTGTGCTGGGCTGCCCTGGGCTGTCTCTTGAAGCCCTTCCCCTCAGAGTACTGGAAGAGGGTGGGGTGGAGGTGGGTTTCACTCTCACAGTGTAGAGCTGTCATTCCCCCCCCCAAAACGAATGAACGCTGAGAGGTTTGTTTATCCACCTCAGCCTCTGCATCCATTCCTCCTCAGAGCTATTTATAAGGCCCTCAATAGCATAGCACCAGGGACACAAGGGACAAAGGGGGACAACAACAGTAGGAAGGAACCAAATGGTTTCATCTTTTCTCTACCACCCCCAACATCAAACAAGCTAAGAGCAGTGGGAGCATCATCAAGCCCCCCCCCAACCCCGCACCCATACACACCATGTCCCCCTAGTCTAGAAAAGACCTTGTCACTCACTGTGCCTCCAGTGGAACAGACTTGTCCAGGAACCCCAATCCTGGGGCCTGCCCCCCTCCACACTCCCTCCCCCAAGCCTCCCCACCTAGACTTACTGGCTGGGGACGGTGTGCTGTATCCACTAACTGGAAGCTGGTGCTGGAGACTGCTGAGGGCGCCTGGAGGGGAGAGTCCACCCAACATAGGGGGGAAGAAGAAGGCGTAGGGGGGCACCGGGTACCCATTGAGGTGCCCGCCCCCAGGTGTTGGGCAGGAACTGCTATTGCTGGCCATGCCAAGCGGTCACAGTCAGAACGGCAGGCAAACAGTCTGGCAGGCAGCTGTGATATGCTTCACGCAGTCTCTCCTCCTCCGGGCATGGGGCCTGGGCCCAGAGGGGGTTTGGGTGGTCAGCCCACCCCCACCCCGTTCTGTCCCTGGAGTTGCAGTCCAAAGGGAGTGAGTTAATTTCAGCCTTCTGGAGCCCCCTCCCTAGCCAGGGGCCAGGTGGACTGGGGGATGTCCCAAGAGTCGGTCCTTTGGTTAAGCAGTTCTGTGAGCAGACACTTCTGTAGGAAGGTCCAGAGCTGGTCTTCAGGGTGTCAAAAAGGATGCCACTCCCAGAAGGGCCCCAGCTAGGCGGCTGGGGGGTGGCATGTCCTGCGGTGCTGCAGAAAGAGGAAAGGCAGGTAAGTGGGTACTGAGCAGGCGCATGGGATTCCCCACGGCGCTCCCCAACCTGGGCAGCCAGAGATTTTCCTGTGGCACCCAGCTGAGCAGACACCTGGCACCATTCCTGGCTGGCAGGGCCAGCCTAGGACCAGGGCCCAGACACTGCTGGGGGGTGGCAGGATAGCACAGCCAGGCTGGGATTATGGGGACAGGGCCCAGAGTATGGGAGGGCTTCTCACCCAGAATGCTTGGGAAAGGGTCCACACAGTGCCACCCCAAAGATCAGTGCAGCTGAGGCAAGCAGCTGGCTCTCCTTCCCCCAGTGTGGGTTACCTGAGGTCAAGATACAGAGAAGGCGCTGGCAGGGAGGGGGGAGAAGCCGCTTCCCTAAAGCACTGGCACTTCTCAGAAAAATGACTCCTAAGTGGGGAAGGGAGGGCTCTCACACCACTTCCCCCCTAAACCTAAGGCCCAGCATCCCAGATCAGTACATCCCTCCCTTGAGGAGAAGGAGGCCCAAATCCATATCCACGCAGGGGACCGGATCTCCAGGTCTCCTAGGCAACATTCCCAATACCGAGCAGTACAGGTGGCCCCGGGAAGCCCTAAGTCAGGAAAACGACACCCAGGGGATGAGGGAGTAAGTGGACAGGACATGCAAGACCAGATGCTACCCTCGCCAGTGTGTACACAGATCCATCCACACCCTATATGAAGAGCTGAGGCCAGAGGGTAGACACAGACAACACCTTGGGGTAGAGACACAGCTGGGACCTACACATTCCAATACACAGCCAGCTAGGGAGAAACAGAGCTAAGGACTCTTCGAGTCTTTCTGAGTGTAGATTATATACAAATCTATACACCTGTATAGCGACATGTGTTGCAAATATATACGCACATAAATGTATCATATATACATATGATAGAAGAGACACAAAAACAATCACAGCCAAACAAAACCAGGTCTTACTTCCGTCTGTCCCCCTGTCATGTACTGATTCAAGAATAGTCCTAAATGTCTACACACTAGGATGGCTGTGACCAGCTAACAGGGCCCAGCGATTTGGCTCTGTTGGTAAATGTTTTGCTATACATGCATGAGGACCTGATTTTAGATACCCAGCAAAAAGCCAGGCAGAGTGTCATACACCTGTAACCTGGGAGCTGGAGAAGCAGAGCCAGAAGGATGCCTGACGTCTGCTGGCCAGCCAGCCTCACTGAAGCAGTGAGCTCCAGGTTCACTCAGAGACACTATCTCAAAAACTATGACAGAGAGTTATTGAGAAAAAACACTCGGTCAGGCTTGGTGGCACATGCCTTTAATCCCAGCACTCGGGAGGCAGAGGCAGGTGGATCTCTGTGAGTTCCAGGACAGGCTCCAAAGCTACAGAGAAACCCTGTCTCAAAAAAAAAAAAAAAAAGGACAAAACAAAACCTTAAACATGGCATTTGCGTACATGCAAGTCCGTTCCTGGGTATCTACCCAAGAAATAAGACAATGGAAGCCATGCGCAACAAGGTTGGTGTGTGCACGCTCAGATCAGGATCACAGATCCCAAGTGAGCAGTGAAACCAACCCAGAGGTCTAAAATGGTGGACACCCAACGCGCTAGAGTATTTCTGTGCCAAAAAAAAAAAGAGAACAAAGAACTGACATACAAACATGGCCAAGCCCTGAGAACAATACAGTTGCCCAAGATGCTATGTTGTATGATTCGACTTCTAAGAATGTCCAGCAGGAGCAGATCTGTGTGCATACATTTGTGGTTACTAGGAACTAGGGTGTGAATGTCAGGGAAAGGAGAAGTAGTTGCTAGTGGGTATGGGAACTTTCAGGGGTGGTGAAAACGTTTTAACGTCCGTGGTGGCGGCGGCGGCGGTGGCGGTAGCTGCGTGACTCTATACACAGGCGAGAGCTATGCAACTGTGCAGAGTTGCAACTCTTTGTCTTTCTGAAAAGGTCTCACTAAATCACTCAGGCTGGCACTGAACTTGCAATCTGTCTGTCTGAACCTCCAGAGGGCTGAGATTACAGGTGTACGCCACCCACGCGGGGCTTAAACTGTATGCTTTTAATGGGTGCATTTTGTGGCAAGTGAGTTACTATCACAGTAAACCTCTTTAAAAGAAAAAAAATAGAGCTACAGAGACCTAAAAATAAGAATTGTCAGCTGGGTGGTGGTGGCGCACACCTTTAATCTCAGCACTCAGAAGGCAGAGGAAGGCGGGTCTCTGTGAGTTCGAGGCAGGCCTGGTCAATGAAGCGAATCCCAAGACAGTCAGAGCTGTTACACAGAGAGAGAGCGCGCCTGTCTTGAAAAACCAAACAACAACAAAAAAGAATCATCCCTTTCCAACCTTTCCAACATTCCCCCTCCATCCCTACTCCCCACACTCAGGACATACCGGGTTCCAAGCTCCAGGCTCCAGGCCTAAACCTGGAGACTGGAGGATGCATATATAACCAGCATTTGCCTGGGGACCAGGATGAGAATGGGGGGGTTCTTGCCAAGGTCACTGTGTCCTCTGCCGACTGTCCCAGCCTGTGTCTTCTGTTAACTGAGGAAGACAGAGAGAGAGGGGGCAGGTAGTGGCCACAGAAGCAACAGCTCCGCTGGAGTGAAATCCGCACTGTGTTTGTTAGTGACTCATCACACCAACCACTGGGTGGGCCTCACTCCTGAATGAGGTGCCTCCTTCCCTTCACAGACAGATGACTGGTATCAGAGAAAAATGGGGACTCCACCTACAGGGCTAGCAGCTGCTCTGTCCCTCATCTCCTACGGGATCCCATACAAGAGGAACACGGGCTGCAAGAGCCACGCTAAGGAGGACAGGTGTCTGCACTTGGACCCCCTATGGACATGCCACACACTTGCGGAAAGTCACCCATGCGAGCCTACAGAAAACACCTGGGTGGGCGAGAGCAAGCCTGCTGCCCTCGCCTGTGGGTAGGCAGCATAGAAGCAGAGGCAGCCTGGAGGGAGCATCTCTCCACACCTGGCCCCAACTACACAATGAGTGCAGTCCAGAACTTATGCGCATGGGCTCCCGCATACACTCCCAGAAGACACACAACTGTCGCCTTACAGTCTCTCAGGGTGCACAGTCTAGCTTAGGAGATGCTCCGAGGTCCTCCCTGTGGGCCAGTCCCGAAACGGCATGGTACCAGGATCCCCCAGCCCTCAGGAGGATTCATGTCTACACAGAGGCTTACCTACCGATAGGTAGGCCTAGGAGACAGCTGACCAAAGAGAGGCCACCAGACCCATGACTGAAGCCAGAAAGCTCACTTCAAACTAAAGGCATTCTGACCTTGCTTGTGGGGGTGGGTGACACCTGGCTCCGACTTTTGAAGCCCAGTCTTTTATATTCTAGAATGCAGCTTTGCCCACACAGACTAACGGTATCTACCTTAGAATGAATGCCTCAAGTCTCCCCCTGAGGAGGTTAAAACTGTCAGACTTCGAGTCACTGGCCTGCCCCAAACACACAACTCTGGGGAGAGTCTGGAAGGCCTCAGAACCGCTAGTATCCTAACCCAGCTGGGCCTACACACTTCAAGGCAACAGGCAACGTTCTTCAGCTCCCTGGGGGAGAGGGAGGGCTCTCCAGTGAGGGTGGGACAAAGGTCACAGAAATGGGCCAAGGGCCAGGCTGACCAGGGAACAGGGATAGGCACGGGCAAAGATGATGAGGGGGTGGAGCAAGGTCCTTTGGGAGCCATGACCCTCACAGAGATGCCTGCGCCCTGGCCAGAGAATTTAAACCAGTACCAAAGAGGGAAAACAAGCAACCCACATGTAACCCCTACCCTCTGCCAGCAACCTCAACTGTTCATAGGCGCCCTGCCTGAGAGAGAAAACCACAGACCTGTCCCTCCAATCCATGAGCCCAGCAGAAAAAGAAGAGGCAAGGGTGCTGCCACCAGCCATGCACCCTTTCTTACTGGGCTCTTTAATACCTAATCCCTAAAAGGTATCACGATCAGTTGTTAACCACACACACACACACACACACACACACCATACACATCACTCCAAAGCCACACATTTTAGGCGGGGGAAAGGTGAGAGCTGCGGCAGCCAAGAAGATGGGGGAAACAAAACCAACCCAGAGGTCTGAAGAGTCCAATCTCAGCTCTGCCACTCTGGGTGACCTTAGGCAAGTAGCTTAACCTCTCTGAGTACGTTTGCTTGCCTGTGAACTGTCTCCCTTGATGAACGAGGTCCTGGAAAGCACCTAGCACAGCCTGGCACAGAGAAGGCACTTAGGTCTCCCGCTTCTCCCATCCCTCACCATCACCTGGGGTCCCTGGGCTCTTTGCCTCCTCTCCCTGGCCTTGTCCCAACCAGGGCCAGCATCTGTGGACAGGGCCAGCATCTATGGACAGGGCCAGCATCATCTGTGGACAGGGCCAGCATCTGTGGACAGGGCCAGCATCTGTGGACAGGGCCAGCATCTGTGGACAGGACCAGCATCTGTGGACAGGGCCAGCATCTATGGACAGGGCTAGCAGGGAACACTACCCATTTTTCTGGATCTGCTTCCTCCCAGACGGAGGGGAAGATTGCGGGGGAGAGGGATATCTGGGGTGTGGGCAGAGGCCTGACCACAACCCTTTCCCAAATTCCCTTCTTGCATTTCACAAACCGAAAAAGGGAAATCTTTGGATTTGGGGAGGGAAGAGAAATAGACCATTTCCTCCCGTGTCCTGGGGAGAGAGATCTTAGAGGGCCCCCAAACCCAGCGAGGCCACCTCCCAGGCCTCCCGTCTTCAAGCATTCTCTCCACCCTATGCTCCTTCAAAACGAGGGGTCCCCAGGGACAGAAGTCAAGCAGTTCCGTTTTATCTGTACGCTTTGAGACAGAGCCTGCCGCCCAAGCTGGCCTCAAACTAGCTGATAGCCTTTAGTGGATGACCCTCCAGCCTCCACTTCCCTAACCCTCCCGGGGTAGGCGGGCACCAACGCTGCAGTGACAGGTTTACGTGGTGCTGGGGACAGAACCCAGGGCTTCCTGCACGCCAGACAAGCACTTCACCAACCAAGTTACACCCTCAGCCCCAAGCAGTTTCCTCTGAAGGGGCTAAGACTGGGGAGCTTAAAACAAGGGGAGATGGGGGTTTCCTAAACATTCTAGACAGTTAATGAATCATATGCAAATGAGACACAGAGCTCAAACTCAACTTGGGTGGGAGGGCCTCCAGCCTTGGCAAGACAGGGGAGCCCTACCCCCCGGACCCCTAACACCTCCTGGAGTTAGTTGAGCTGGCCAGGCAGGGGCAGGGCAGGACAGGACCGATTTCAAACCAGAACAGTGGGCTCGGGCTATTTATAAGCTCTCCAGGAAAAATCCTTGTACACACAAAGCCACAACCTCTCCCCTCCCCCATGCGGCTTCATCTGCAGACCGACCAGGCTGGGAAGCAGTAGAGAGCACTACCCTTTTTTCTCCAAGGGTCCTCCCACTAACAGCCCTGGTCCTCCTCACAGGCCCACTCAGCCTCGCTAAGGGGAAAGACTACCAAAGGCAGGGCCAGGCGGAAGGCATGTTCTTCCCCACCAGCCTTGCACACTGGCAGCATGTGTCTCTTCAGCGAGGCCTGGCAGGCCACCTGCCCCAGAGCGTGTCCTCTCTAGGGGGTCAATGAGGTAAGAACACAGAATCTTGCTGCTGGATGCCAACGCTGCCCACATTCAGACACGGAGCCTCGTCCCACGAGAATGGTTCTCATCCATCTCCAATTTATACTCCACGAAACCAAACCTCCTCCCCAGCTCCCAGATGCCATGTATCAGCTGTGAACGACTTGCAAGCATGAGGATCAATCGGAGACCATGAGGCCAGGGCAAGTTGGGCCCCAAGAGAAAAAGAGTGGGGGCTCTTCCCGATACATCAGAGACCATACGCCAGAGGGCCTGAGGGACACAGTCATTTAGGACTTCCCACGCCCAGGGTGGCTGAGGGGCCCATCCAGAACCAGGGCTGTTACTGGGTCTTCCATGGAAGCAGATAGTAGGTGAAAGGGCAGGGGGCAGCCCAGGCCTACAGGAAGAGGGGGCCAACCCATGGGGAAGGAAGAAAACAGGAAGAGGAAGAAATGAGCCTGCTCTGGCCACAGCCAGACCACAGGAGTACGTGGACAGTACAACAGCAACTCTACCTATGGGGGACCAAACGGGCACAAAGGGGACCCCCCAGCTTGGAAACCACCTATGTGCATACCCAGCCTGGCATGGGGCTTTCCCCACCCTCACCCTGGCAGCTGCCCCCTCTCCACCCCCTCTCCACCATGCAGGAAGCACAATTCACTCATAATTAGGGGAAGGTGTGTGGTGTGTGTGTGTGTGTGTGTGTGTGTGTGTGTGTGTGTAGGGGGGGATGATCAGAGAAGCAAACCGAGCAGTCCCAAGTAGAGATGGGCTACATCAGTCCCCACTCATGCCTCAGCTCAGCCCCAACCCCAGCCTGCTGCACTCTGAATCCTAGGGCACACTGCCAATAGAGCTAGAAGCTACCAGTCCCCTCCCGTCATCCCTCCCTGGGGACCCAAGCTGCAGGGAAGCCAGGAACACCCCCCCACTACCTCAGGATATCCTTTTGGCTCTGACCCCAGACCAGGCCTGAGTCAGACTGGGCCCTGCCCCACAACCCCACACCCTAGGACCCCCCAGGAACTTCCTACTCCACAGGGAGCCCCTTAGTCCAGCAAGAACCAGGGGGAACCTCTTCCCTTCTCCATGCCTAGCCAAGCAGAGAAGTGCCACATTAGGTGGGAAAATCTGGTCACTGAATTCTTGGGCCTTCCCTTCAAGAACAGAGCTTGCTGAAGTTGAGAGAAGCTGGTGTGGCCATGTGTGGGAGAGCCAGCTGGCTGCAGAGCCACTTACAGTCTCCCCACCCATAAAACATCAGGGACCCAGTGCCCCAGAGTCCTGTATATTCCAGCGTGGATCCCAAGAAGCCACAAACTCTCCAGGGAGGAAGGAAGGAGAGGAGAGAGGAAGGTAGGGTCTATGAAGTGATGTCTGAAGAGGCAGAAGGACCCAGACTGAGGGGATGCGGCCACTAAATCAGTCTCACACAGTCATGGCCACAAAGTCAGTCTTCCCAACACAGTCTGAGTAGGTGGCTGTGACTCCTACCCACAGACAGAAGTCTGAGGGCCCTAAGGGACCTGAGTCGTCAGAGACCACACACAGACTCAGCTTGAAAGGGCCCCCTAGACAGGCCTCTCAAGCACCCCCCTCCCAATTGTGGGCCTTGAGGGGAGGAGCAGGTCCCTCCCCACAAAAACCAGGGGTAGTGCCTACGGCGGCCATCACCATGGCAACCAACAACAAACATCCCAGGAACCACAGTGGGACAGGAAGTGATGAGCACGTGACAGGAAGACTTTTTCCCCCTTCACTGTTAGGGGGTGCAGACAGGAGAGTTTGCAGCCCTTGGGGAATCAGCTGTCGTCCCCCAACATTCCCCTTCCTAGAGCTGGAGAGAAGAGGGGTCCGCTAGGAGGGTGGCCACTCCCCACCACTCTGTGCACGGTCAGTTCATACAGGGCTCACAGTGCCCTCCTCCACCTGCCACTCAAGGTTACCCTCCCTCATCCCCCCCCCCTCCACTTCCTGCCGTGACTGGAGATCAGAGAACTCCATGCCACAGCTTCCCCTTCTCAAGTCTCGATTCCTGGGCTGAAGGTTTTGCTGTGGGGCAAGGGACAGGAGGGCTGGGGACCTGCAGTAGAGCCCAAGGGACAGCTGCTCCAGGGGAAGAGGCCGGGAGGGGCTACCCAATAGGTGTGTACTCGTGGGCACACAGCGAGGAGGTCACCGTGACACACTGAGGCTGCCTGACCTTAGGCAGCTTTGAGGAAGAGGGAGCCAGGGCCAGAGGACCTAACCCAGTACCCCACGTACTCCACCTGGGTCCTATCCTGAGCCTCCAGGTTCACTCTGGTTTTTCCGGTGGCCTCCAAGTAGGCAAATTCCCAAAGACCCAGCCCTTATCACTTCTCCCCTGCCTTTTGTGCTGAGGAATCCCCGCTCCCTGTTCCAAGGTGCCCGCCCAGACGAGGGCACCTTGGCTGAGGTGAGGAGAATGGAACCTCCCTCCACTCCCCTCCCCTTCTCTGCAGATGTCCCAGGCTATATTTAGCTCAAACCGGGCGGCCAGCCAGCCCCAGACTCCCCACCGGCCGAGAGCTGAGCTCCCAATTTTTTATGCAATTAAAACATTAAGAGAACCACCCCATCGCCCCCCCATGCGCACAAGCGCGCGTGCACATACACGCACCCGCACATGCACACACACACACACACACACACACACACACACACACACACACTGCCCTGTCAAGGCAGGAGAGCTCTAAGAACTTGAAGGAAGACTGCCTACTCTTGTCTACTCTACAGCATCCGATGATGGGGTAACAGGGTCCTTGGGCAGGATAGGAGCATCAAGGCTCAGATGAGGGTGACTGACACTTGCAACGGTGGGGGGGGGATGGGCTTTGCTAGTTCCCATCAGAAAGGAAAGGCCAATCTAGAAGAGGCTGGGGGCTGGCTGGAGAAATTCCACCTGTCATTTTGCAGCCCCTCACTGGTCGGCTCCGGTTACAAGGCTGGAGTTGGCAACAGGTGCTGGCCAGGCTGGCAGCAGCTTAATCCCCCACCAGCTACTGGGACTGAGTGTGGAGCCTGGAGGTCCAGCAGGGGGCTTTGGGGGCAGGATGCTAAACGGAAGGAGGTATCTCAGGGCCAACGAAGGACCTCTGCAGGAGGCAGCCCCTGTGTGATGGAGGGACCAGTGTAGCCGGGCAAAACCTACGGCAGCACCTATTTCATTTTCCCTATGATGCCAGGCCAGCGGGCGGACCAGAGTGTGGGAGGTCTGTCTGCTTGCCTGCCTCTTCCTCCTCCTTACCAAATTCCTGGAACAGGCAAGGGAGGTTCCAGTTGCAGTGAGGGGAGAGCAGGCAGGCGGTCCTGGCTTGGGGGGGAGGGTAAGTGGGGAGTGGGGGTTAGGACCAGAGAGGGAGGCAAGATCCAGACAAGATCCAGACGAAGAGACACCCACACCCAAACCAGACTAGGGACACACACACCAACGCTGACACGTTCTCACACTCTGGGCCAGGTCCCCGCACGCCGCCCACCCTGTAGGGATACCCAGACACCCTCAACTAATCCTGCCAATTCCCAGGACACCTCCTGGACACACAAGGAGATCCAGAGCTGCCCTGCCCCCACATCCCACAGAAACCGTGTGGGCTCCAGACAGCAGCAGGAGGGTGGAGAGGGAAACAGGAGGAAAGACAACAGGCGTCAGCTAGGATGCGGAGCCAAAGCCTTGAGAGCTGGGGGTATCACTGGCTACACTTCTTTCTCAAGACTCAGTAAGTCATGACAACCTTGGTCATCTCGCCAGAGGCTCTGCCAGCTTCCCACACTCCTAAAACCACCGCCACCAGACAGGGGTGTGGGGTGCTGGGAGTGGATGATTGTGCTTATTCGTCAAGGGGTAGGATTACCTTCCTCCATGTCCATCACCCTAAATCCTAGGCAGGGCTCCCCAGAAGACCCCATTGCAGGCTGGGCTCAACTCCTTTCTCCTCCAACGGAGAAAAGGTGCCCTGCTGAGGTATCCCAGGGGACAGGGATCTGGGTATTAAAGTTTATTTCATGTCACACGGTTCTGAGGACAATCTACCTACAACCTCAGAGTCTGAACTAGAGTGACCTGGTGAGAAAGATCCCAGAAGGCGGAGCTAGCTTCAGAGACCAACCAGTTAATGGAAAAGCAGTTCATGTGAGTCTGTCTGTGTCCCCCAAACAGACCTGAAGGCCATTCAGTGTTCTCACCCCCACACTAGACAGGCTGGCAGGAACAACGTCATGGCATGTGTGGGTGACTGTGCCCATCGGGGGAGGCACAGGGGTGATCAGGCTGCCTACAGCTAGCTTCCTGCCAGGCTGCCACATGGTTAGGAGTAGGAGGTGAACTAGGAGGTATTCCAGGGTGCCAGCAGGTGCACTTAGGGTCAGACTACAGAGACGGGAGATTCAAGGCTGTGGCAGGACAAAGCTAATTCCCAGCCCAGTGTCTGCCACTAGATCTGAGGAACCCCTGCAGTGAAGGCCTTCTGCACACACTGCAGGCTCACACCCTCCAAGTGCCTGCAAATCCACCATTGTAGGCTCCCAAGGGCCTACTTGAGTCTGACCCTATTGACCTCTCTGCTTCATGGACCAGACTCCCAGGCAGTACTGATGTGCCAGCCCCTCCCTGTGTGCCATCTTTCACAGCTACAAATTCTGTGACTCCACATCCCCTTTCCTCACAAGGAAGAACCATGCATCTACTGCCAAAACCTCTTCTTGTTCCCGCCCCCAGACCCATTTCCACCCCTCCCAGAGGAGGCCCCAAGGCTCCAGGCCACCCCCACTCCAACCTAGGGTCTTCCCCAGCTATGTCTTCACACAAAGCCCTGTAGAAGTTGGAGGAGTTTGGGGACCTGAACCCTAATTTTCTAGCAGGACCTAGGAATCCTTACTAGGTCCCCCAAAATTCCTCCCCCCCAAAACTGTGCCTTGGGAAGCGTTCAGCTGCAGAAAACGTCTGGCACTCCTGAGTCCCCATGCTGGTAGGGTGATCAGGAGCGGGACTGGAAGCTGGTTAAAAAAAAAAAAAAAAAAAAGAGCAAAGGGCAGAGGAAAAATTCTGTTGGAGAGCACACACACATGTGCACACAGGCAGCAGGTAGCAATCTGGGTGCAAAATCGGAAGCTGGCACTAGGTAGGAGCAGGGGGTACCCTCCCTTCCATGCCAATACATTGGGCATCCTATCCAAGAAAGAATGGGCAGTGAAAAAAACACACACAAATCCAAAAAACTTCTCAAGACTGAGTTTGTTGTTGTTTTTGAAATTATTTCCATATGAGGTGGCCCCCACCCCCAGCCTAGCACACTGGGGGATCTGTCCCCCTTTCCCACGAGCAGTGTGACAGCAGGGCAGTGCCCAGAGAGGAAAGGGGACACAGTTAAACTGATTTGCCAACCACCCCTCAACATACACACATCTGGCTAGCAGCTTCCAAGCCTCGTGGGTGGCACTAGATCCCAGACATCCTCGGCAAAGCAAGGTCGGCCGGTCTATTCTGTCCTTCCCTCACCCCGAAAGGCTTCCACAACCTCCAAGTAACATAAGACACAGGCGCATCTCACCCAACCGCACTGGGTCCCGCACCCAATTCTGACGGCTCCCCCACACTCCAACCGAGACACCAGCTGAGCGGCCCCGCCCCCCCAGCCAGATCCCTCTGGTGGGGGGTGGGCCCCTGGCTGATTCTCCCCAAACCACAGGGCGGCTCAGGTAACAGGAGAGAGAGTAGGAGGGGGCTAGTCCGTTGGGCATCTGATCTCTCCCCAAACAGGTTTTCAGACGTCTTTTTGTTTGGTTTGGTTTTGAAGAGAGAGAGTCCCTGGCGGGTGGATCCTCCACGGCTGGAGCTCTGGGGACACGCGCGGCAGACAGCCGCAGAAGCCTCAAGGCTGCGCGCGCGAAGATGCAGCGCAGACGGGGCTCCCCAACCCCGGACATGCCAGCGGTAGGCTGGGAAGCCCAGGGAACCCCGGGTTCCCGTGGAAATCGCCCGGCACCCTGTCCCCGCCCGCGACTCCCATCCAAAGCAGGCCACCGGGCCCCGATACGTGAGAGCGCCGAGGGCTCCCCAGGATCCCAGGGGAGAGGTTACCTCGAAGCGAGGGGATGCAACCCGTCTGGGTGTCTGTGAGCACTGCGTCTGCCCCAAGTCGGCGCCTCGGCGCTGCCGGGAGTCAGGGGTGTGAGGACCTCGGAGAGGAGCCGTCCGGGGGGCCGCGGCTCAGGGGCGCGGGGCGACGGCAGCGGCCATGGCGAGTCACGTGCGGAGGCTGAAACTTTACCCGGAGCCCCAGACTGGGGGGGCGGAGGGTACGGAGCTGGGGTGGGAGGGAGGCGCCCCCTCTCGCAGGTCCGCCCCTGCCTGCCACGGGCCAATCACTAGCCGGGGGCGGGTTCTCAGGCTCACACCCGCCCCTCTCTCCTTAATAGACCCAGGGAAGGGCAATTCTTAAAGGAGACGCTTCCAGCCCACGGTTAGACCGTGGGAATCTGGGAGAATCCCTCTTTCAAAACGCCAGGAAAAAGATTCAGAGCGAGAAGGGTGTGTGTGTGTGTGTGTGTGTGTGTGTGTGTGTGTGTGTGTGTGTGTGTGTGAAGTTCAGAGAAAAGAATAAAAATAAGACTCGGCAGAGAAAGAACCTCAGCGTGCGGTATCCTACACACTCCCTTCCCCCAGCTACACGCCCACACTCACAGGGACACACACACATCGCACACACCTACTAAACCTGGGAAGAGAGGAGGTGGTGTAATATGGAAGAAAACGCACTGACTCCTGCCCCAGCTGTCAGGTCTTTGTCTCTCCTAATCACAGTCCTCTGAGGCCAGCTGAAACTGAAAGCTATCTGACCTTGAGCAAGCCACTTCCCTTCTCTGGACCTTTTAGGTTCTCATCTGCAAAACCGAAGCACAAAGAGTGGAGTCTTCCGGATATCTTTCCCCAACACCTCTCCAGCTCGAGTGGGTTCGAGGAAACTTCTAACAACTCAATTCATCCGAGTAGCTTAAAGTATCACCCCAAAAGACGGGTCTTAGGTTGGCCAGGAGCCCTCTCCACCCCCACCCCCGCCCCCGCCCATTCTAGAAGACTCCACTCGAGTGGCCAGGGCAGTTCATACATGTTCCAGGAGGACAGGATCTGAATCATACTCCATCTGCAGACCTCAGTCCCCGGTTGTCATAAGCCCCTTCCCAGACATTTGGAAGGCTAAAGTCCCCACCGCTGGCAGTCCACCGGAGGAGGGTGGGTCCCCTATGGAGCGCCTCCCTCACCGAGTTCCTGGGCAGCGAAGTAGCAAGTGCCCCCACAGGACACAGGACATCCCACTGGAAAGGGAAGTACCACACGCCCAGGCCTCCACCCTAGAGAAGAGACGCTCAGTCTGACCAGGTGGCCCGATTTTCAGACTAGAAACAAGAGGTCCGAGACCCATATTGGATTTTGTCCACCGTTGCATCGGTTGCTGAACCCGCTTAGAATTGGAGTTATCTGCTTGTCTCTCTCTCTCTCTCTGGCTCTGCTCCTCGGCCTGGAAAGGGTAGCACAGGCCAGGTTGGTGGGACGCTCTGCCCAGAGGCCGGACGCAAGGGAAAACTAGCCTAGGCAAAGGGGAGCTGTGCTTCCCCAGACCCTTCCCGCCCGCTGAGCCAGAGCAGAAAGCCGCCTCCGGCTCCTGTCTGGGTTTCGGCCGGTGCTAACCACCCGCCCAGCCCCTCCCTCCAGCTCCGTCCCCGTTCCATCCCGTTCTGTCCCGTACAGATCCATCCACAAACATGCGCTCAGCAGGCAAGAATGCGCCAATGGCTCCCAGATGTGGAGGCCGACGCTTAACCCCTTCCCCTCCACACACCCCTCCACGCACCCCTCCCCACATCCCCCGTAAGCCGTCCAGTCAGAGCCCCCACCATCTTCAGGGGCCTCCATTCAAGGAACCAGGCTAAGAGGGGGCTAAGGCCAGTCCACCTTTAGCTCCCAGCTCCCACAGGTTGCTCCCATCCTGTATCCTACGAGGCCAAAAGGGAAGGTTTATGGTCAGGAAAATTCAAGTGTGCATGCATAGAGTTACACCACCTCCCACATGGGTAGCCTTCAGGCACACCTGCCAGCACATGGATTCAGGTACACTCTTATACACACACCCTGGCACAAAGGCATGACCCCACACATGTTCATGGTGTGAATGTGTACACCTCCAAGAAAGATAGGCACACCCAGCACAAAAAAGCAACAATAGACGTGCATGCGTGCATGCCTGCGTGTGTGTGTATGTGTGTGTGTGTGTATACAAGGTCATGAAGCAGAGAATGTACCGTGGTTCTGAACAGCCGTGGTTGCAGATCCATGTGGAAATGATGGAGGAAACCCATGCTCACACAAACTACTTCCTAAAGGAGGTCAGACACAAGTTTGCACACATGGCCTGCACACCTTTGGGAGGCCTCCTTCATGCCCAGGACACTCAATACCACAGGTCCAAAGTCCAGCCCTACCCTCCTCCTACTGCAGAAGTTAGAAGTCCCTAGGTAGAGGGGCCAGGAGCCGGGGCGCCTCTCAGGAGAACAGAGTGCTTAGAATATAGCAAGAATCTAGGAAGGAAGGTGTCCTAGGGCCTCTACTATCCCTGCACAAAGGAGACCGGCTGGGTGGGGTGAGGGAGACACTTTCCGAGGACAAGTGTCCCTCTCCAGACTAACAGAGGCCAGAGAGGGCTCAGACAGGTAAGGACAGCTGTTGGGGACAGCTCCTAATCATCAAAGGAGTTGCAGCCTGTGGGGGACTCCTAAAGAGCAGCATTGAACCAGGAGTGGTGGCACACACCTGTAACCTGTACCAGCAGCACTTGGAATCCTCCAGCAGGGACTGCTGAAGCTGAAGGCCAGTTTGGGCCAGCCATGGCTACAGAGTGAGAGACAGAACAACCAAAGTACAGTACAGTATGGAGTCAGGCATGGGGGTGCGTGCGTGCGTGCGTGCGTTGCGTGTGTGTGGTGTGTGTGTGTGTGTGAGACTTCAGCATCCCAGCTCTAGGGAGGTAGAAGCAGGAGGATTAGGAGTTTGAGGACAGCCTAAAGAGGGAGCGGGAGAACATTGGCACATGCATGCAAGCACTAAGCAGAATCTGAAGAGGGTATGGGGAGAGAAGGTCTCTTGAAGACCACCTGGGGGCTGGAGAGATGGCTCAGCGGTTAGAGCACTCGCTGGCTACTTTTCCAGAGGATCTGGGTTCAATTTGCAGCACTCACAGGGTAGCTCGCAACTGTCTGTACCTCCTGTTCCAGGGGATCCGACACCCTTACACAGACATACACGTAGGCAGAACACTAATGTACGTAAAATAAAAATAAATGCATTACTTTTTTAAAATGACCACCTGGAGGTGGGCGAGGTGAGAAGTACTTGCTAGAACCAGCCTCAACTCGTTCCTCCTCCCCAGCCTCCCAGCGTATGTATCCAAAAGGTGTACTTCACGGTTATCTTGGATCCACTTTTCAGTCCAACATGGGTCCTGTACCCATAGTACAGAATAGGAAACTGAGGCTCACAAAGAAATCGCCAACCAACTGAATGTGCTCGTTCATGCTTATCATCCCAGCCCTTGGGAGACTGAGACTGGGGATGGCCATGAACTCTAGGCAACCCTAGGTAAGTTCTAGGCCAGCCTGGGCTACAGAGTAAGAACCTGTCACAAACAAATAGAACAAAAGAGAAATGAATTGCTTTGCCAAGGTCATGCAGTTTGTCAAGGCAGCTGTCTGCGCCAGGCTTCCGCCACCGCCATCACCAGCACACTCCCCTGTCCCTTCAACTCAAACATATCCCACTCTATCCTGAAGCCTGCTATTTCATCCTTTACCTCCTCAACAGAGCCTGTGGGGGAAGCAGCATGCCTGCCTGGCTCTGCAGGCTTATGGGTAGGGCCAGGAGATGAAAGAGCCCGGAGAAGACACTGAGGGTACACATACCACCACCACCCTAGCCCTCGCATGATGCCCACCTACCAGGCGGGCATGGCCTGGTGACTCAGCCGCATCCGGGTAAGATGCCAGGGCAGTGACTCACCTACCGAGAAGAGCTGAGTCTGGTACTTTGCCAGCCCCGGGACAGAAGCGACTTAGTCACTACCCGGGCTGTGCTGCCCAGCAGGCATGGCCTAAAGATCAGGGAAGGGGGCCAGCTATGTCCCTCTCTAGTCACATGCGCCCCCTGGTGAAGGCAGGCCTCAGCATCCAGGACTGAACTGTGGCTCTGCTGGCCCCCGCCTCCTCCCTACTGCCCAGCCTCATGATACCAGCTCTGCTCTGGTGCCAACAAGTTTAGTGAGACCCTTGGGCAGGGCTGCCCCTCCCCCTTGCAGCCTGCCCCCCTGCCCATCACTCACCACCCACTCTCTGACTTACCCCACCTCCTCCTGCCACCCAAGTTGTACCCAGGCTATGAGTCTCCTTTAAACATGTCCTGGCAGCACCCCTGCCCCCACAGCCCCTCTCACCCTCCCCACCCCCACATCACACACACACACACACACACACACACACGCACACGCACACGCGCGCGCGCGCACACACACACACACACACACACACACACACACTCCTGCCAGCAGCTGCTGAAGTTGTTGAGCAGGAGGGAAATCATGAGGGTGGGGCCAGGGATTGAGTTACCAAAGCCAATGGGGTGGGCTGTCACCCAATCCCTTCTCTAGCTCCTTCCCCAGTCTCCCTCACCCACCTGCCTCCCGCCCTACCTCTGGCTGGCAGCCCGCTGCCCTTTGAGCCCCTCCACCCCACTCCACCCAAACTAGGAAATAAGTGTTCAGGAGGATTTGTCAAGCTAAGACCAGCCCGGTATATGTGAGCGGGAGAACATGAGAGATGGAGGCCAGTGAGCCTGTGCCCAGTGTTGGGGCTACAACCACTAGGTGTGTCTATGCCCATGTTAAGCCACAAAGGGACAGAATGACTTACAGGGTCCCAGGGGAGTTGGAGGGGCCCAAAGGGAGTCGACCCGCTGAACAGTCTCAATCCATTTGCGCTATTGATTTCTCACACGCTGCAGCAGGCTTGATGGGGGGGTGTGATAAATCAGGACCCCAGAGACAGGGAGACTTGAGTGGAGAGGGGGGAGGGGCTCCTGACCATAAGACCCACTTGGAGCTGCTGGGTGAGGAGGTGGCCAGCCAGAAACCCAGAAACCAGCAGAGGCTGAGTGGCCGGAGGTAGGGACAAAAAGTAGGTGTTAGATCGCCACAATACCCCCCCCAGCTGGCAACACTGATAGTTCCGGAACAACTCTAGGGGGCGTCACTCACCTCAAAAACTAAAGAATGGCTTTCTCAGCACCTACACACCATGGATCCCTTAAGGACAGACTCCCAAGAGACAGCGACTCCCTACCCAACTATCTCCCCATCCCAGTCCTTGGCTCCTAGGCCAGAGGACATCTGCTGATTGCTCTGTTCCCTTTCTGTGCTGGTGGCAATGGCACGGGTCCTGGGCATGGCAGGAACGGGCTCACAAAGGGTTCCGAAGGGTCTGAAGATCCGTATTCTTGTCCTCCATCTGTTCTCAAGTCATCCCGCAACTGTGGACAAATCCCTGGGCCTCTCTAAGTCTCTAAAACGAAACAGCTGGGCGGGATGTCCCTTCCGAAAGGTGGCTCCAAGCCCCAGAGTTTGCCAGCCTGGGAATGTGCTGGAAGCTGGCCAGTGCCTCCATTCACACCAGTAGCCACAGGCCACCCAAACAAACCCCAGCCCCAACCTCCTTCCAGCCTGGACACAGACTCTTTCCACATGGTGGACATATAAACAAACCAAGCTGGGTTTTACAGAGACCCTGCACAAATCAGCAGGGCAGGAAACAGCCCTCCTTGCTGTCCCTGACCTGAGGTTCTCCTTGCTGCAAACTGGGAAGGAAGCAGAAGCAGAAGAACAGTGCAAGCCACTAGCAATAGAGACTGGCCGGGAATCCTAGGCAAAGCATATCCGATCTGGTTGCCCTCTGTAAGGGGAAGGGGCTTGTGTGAGCCTCAAAAGCCCCTTTCAGAGCTGAGGGAAATTGGACAGAGAAACGTGAGGGGTCCCCAGAGTTCTTCTGTTGGTCTGATCTGAGCTGAGCCCCTCTTTGCAAGGTCACTCCCCTGGCCAGCATACTTCCTTGTTCTTTCTGCCACCCCTGGCCCTTCCTCACTCCTATGCCTGCCTTCTTACCCTCACCTTGGCCAGCCCCTCTGCCTGCCCCGTGCTTTTCTGCACGTCCCTCCTGCCAGGGGACAGACCAACTAAAAATAGTCCCCACAGCCTCTCTCGCCCACAGCTGCCCAAAGAGCAGGAAATGAGGGGGGCAGGGAGGCCCGTGCCCTGCTCTCACCCACCAATTCTCAACTCAGAACAGTGTCCAGCACTCTGGCCCGGGGCTAGTGCCAACTTGGCCATCTCTGGGTCATCCCGCACTCCTCCCTGGAGTGGTGGAGGGGGAAGGCCTGCTCATAAGTGCCTACAATCACAGAGTTGCCCCAGCACTGTGGGAGAAGAAAGGATGCAATTGGTCTAGAGGGAACCCTTCCCAATTTCTGACAAATCAATGCCAACCACATTGTGGGCACTGAGAGGGGAAGGCTTGGCTCTACCCACTGCTCTTTTGAGGGCAGAGGGAATTAGCATTGGTAAAGTTTCTGTGTTTCCTTTACCCAAGCCCAACTAGAGGAAGGACAAACTAGTACCCCAGCCCCAATTATGCTAGCCTTTTGCTCCCCAAAATATACATGGTTCAGATATAGGTGTTTCAGTAGGCACCCCTCCCATACCACAGACAAAAGGGCAGCATATCTTGGATACCCACAGGTAGAGCGAAAAGCCTGAAGCTAAGACCATGCTATGTCCACCAAGCTGGCCATGCACTGTCCGAAGCTGAATCGGAGGTCATGAGGGAGAAGCTTGCTCTCAGGGGTGCCACAGGCTATGGTACCTTGCTACCCATCCCATTTGGGATTTCTGGCACCTCCCAGCTCTAAGGGAAGGCCCTCCCCATACGGGAGACAGGGAACCAGTTTAGAGACTCTCTGGAGGCCAGCAAGGTAGTCCTGTTCTGTGAGGCAAGTGGGAAACCCAGAAGTCCTGGCCTCCAGCCCAGAGAGTGAATGAGAAAAATATTTCTGAGGAGAGGAAAAGAAACAGGCTCAAAAGGCGTGCACGTGCACACACGCGCGCGTATACACACACACACACACACACACACACACACCAGATATGACCCATAGGAAGGAAGGTTCCGGTGAGAAGGGCTGGATTGGAGCAGCCCTTCCTACTATGAACAGGAAGGAAGAGAGAAGAAGGTGAAGCCATGGGAATGGGGGAGACAGCCTAGCTCCCATCTGCAGCCCCAGGTGCCTGCATTTTAAGGCCTCAGGTGTGGGACCCACTCCCGACCTCCAGGCCCTAGTCCCTAGCTGTTCTAGCTGTTCTTTCCCTGGCTTCCTCTGGCTCCCCTTCCCTGGGATCAAGCCAGGAGTCAGCTAGCCCAAGGTGGTGTTCTCTCTCTCGGGAGCCAGGGCATGCCAGGGGCTTCCCTCCGCCTGCCTGCTTGCTTTCAGTCACCACACATACCTCAGCTGTCCAATCCGATTAGGGCTCCTGCCCAGTGAGCTGGACAAGGAGGCCACTGGGCAGGGAAGAGACAGGCAAGGACACAGACGGGGATGGGGAAAGGAAGGTGGAGAAGAGGATCCTGGACTAAGCTGTGTGGCCTCTGGGGGGGAACAAAAGCCTGGTGCAAAGATAGATCCGTGCTGTCTGGCAAGCGCCCTGGCGACAGGGTGAGCCACTGGCTCTCAGGAAGTCCTGCATCCTCAGGCAATGGGCTCCTCTGTCCCCTGGACAGTGGTGGAAGGAAACTTCAGGCAGAGAGACTGACCCAGATTTAAAGAGGGTTCCTATCCTAGAACTCTGCAGTCCTAACTAGAGTTTACGGGGGGGGGGGGGTTGTTCACTATCTCCTGGGCCTTTCACAGAAGGGTCACTGTCAGGTAAGCCTAGACAGCTATGGACAGAAGTTTTGTTTACAAAGAAACTGCAGTTTAGCTGGAAGGCAGATCATACATGCAAATGGTTAAGAGTCTCCAATTCAAGCCTTTGACTCCCAGTCTGTTGTTCACACCCAGGGGATCCCCACTTTCCCTTTTTGTATCAGGAGCAGAACTAAGTTTGGAATCCATTCCATTACAGACCCTCTCCTCCAAAGCCAACCCTCAAGGGGACCCCGGAAGGTGAGGGAGAAATATAGAGCACACAGCTAGTTTCCAGAAAGGTGCATGTCACCTACCCTCACAACATTCTGAAAGCCACTCTATGATGGGCCTTTTCTATCACTCCCCACCCCCATTCAGCTACCGCCCACCAGGCAAGATACACACATGGCTACTAGATAGTCAGACAGCTGCCCTTCATATAAGCCCACCAACCATAATGAGATGCCCCCGACCTCCAGCAAGCAGGAGGGTTAAACCAGTCAGTGTAAAAGGCAGGTACCATCTAGCTTCCTCCCAGAGAGCCTGCAGGAGGGCAGAAGCTTGGGGACCTCCCAGACCCAGAGTAACACCAGGAGCCTGGGGCTCTGTAAGCCAAGGCGTGCAGGGAGCTGGCATGGCTGATAGGCCTTCCAGATCTGGTCCACACCCCCTTCCCCAGCCATCTGGACTGAGCCCGATCTGGCTTGGGCCTGGCTGGGATCTCTCTCCTTGGATGCATACGGGGAACCTTTATCCAAAATTTATAGGTCTTCCAACCACATGGTCTCCACACAGGCACTCGAGGGAGGGGGCTTCTGCACTAGGTGCTGAGGTGTTGGCAGGAAGGAGAGTTCTAGGCTGGAAGGACTTCCCCTAGAGAACAAGGTCAGGAAAGCTCACCATCCTTCTACAAAGCCCTTGGGCACCAAGTGTGTCCTGCACCTGGAAGGAGACCTGTGCTCCCCACATCGTGAGTGGGAGTGGAGGTAAAGTCTTGAGCTCCAGGCTGGGAAGCCACGAAGAAGCAAAGCAAGGGCGCAATCCCTCAGGGAGAGTAGGGTCCCTTTCACGCCCCTCTCCACTTTTTCTGCCAAGCCATCACTTCCCATTCTCCGGTCTAGGTGAGGTGGGGGGGGGGGGGGGGGGGGTTGAAGCAATACTGCAAAGGAGGGTGAAAGGGCGTGGGGCCTGGGCAGACCTTCCCCCACTTTCCATTCTTAGCTAGAGAATGGAGAATGCCTGGGGTGGGGGCGAATTGCCAGAGATGAGCTCCGGGGGTCTGGGACTCAGAGCTTTCCAACGCCCCAGGGTTCCCAGGCTCCCACCTCCCTGGACTACTGTGAGCAATGGGGGAGGAGGCGTGGGGAAAGCCTGAACTGGCGAAGAGGGAAGCGGCCCGATCGGGAGCAGGGAGACTCCCCCAGAGGAGGTCCGAGGGAGAATTGGGAGGGGGTGTGTGCATGATCCTACCTGCTCAGGTGTGTGCCGGCAGGGGGGCGATGGGGTTCCCAGGAGAACCGGGGAAGCCCTCTCAGCTCGATTCAGGATTCCCCCCTGCTTCTGGGTTAGGCTGCTGCAAGAGGCACGGTTCCCGTTGGGTCCTAAAGCCCACTCTCCAGCTTGTAGGCTCTCCCTGCCCTCTTACTACCCGCCCCCCACTTGGTGAAAGGGTGCAGCACTAAGGACTGATGGAGGAAAACTAACCCACTGGAAGAAAGATGGGGGGTCTGAACCATGGGTGGGGCCAGGACAGTATCGGATCTCAACACACACCACACGACAGACATTTCTTTCTGCCTCTCCTGGGCCTGTGGACTTGCCCTTGGGCCCTGGGGATGGGGTTGAGGACCTTATACTCCCATTGGGCTATTTAGCTATCAGCTATGGGAATGTGGGAGGTGTCTGTCCTTTTAGACAGACAGACACCCGCTTCTGTTCTCTTTTTCGGGCTGTGTTGGTGAAGTCATACTGCCTTCTTATCCCTAAGTACATCAGAGACCCTCCCAGCAGAAAACCTTGGTCTTCTGCAAGAGGGCCGATGTCTCAATGGTAGCTGGAGAGGAGGCTTTGGGTTCCTGTTGGACTACGGTGTACTAGGGAGGCTGTGGTGCTCGCCCATGGAGAGTCTGAGCAGGTGGGACAGGACAGGAGGGGACGTCTTTTGATACATCCAGTACCAGAGATGGCAATCAGGGGGACGCATAAGACAGAACCTAGAAGTCATCCAGCGTCCTCCCTCAACCCTCCACAGGACCTTGAGTATTACTATAATGAACACCTTCAAGGGTTTTCCCTTTTATACTCTAGGGCAAGAGCCTCTCCTAAGACCTTAGATCAACTTCAAGGTCATTGCCTCTGTAGTACAGGACAACCAGCTTTCTCAAAAGTTGCCCCTTCTCTGGTCACCCTGAAAGAAAAACCCGGGCATGGTGGGTCAGGTGGGCCAGGGAGAGGTGGCTGAGGCAGGCGTCTGTAGGGTGCTGGACTGAGAACATTTTGCAAGGAGTGTTGCCTGGGTACTGTTTCCAACAGCAGAGGCGGTGGGTGTGTGTGTGTGTGTGTGTGTGTGTGTGTGTGTGTGTGTGAAATGTCATGGGGTGAAGGGCCAGGAGAAGACCAGGCATCTTGAGGGAAGGGAGAGAGCACTGGCCTCTTCCTAGAAGGGCAGAGGGCAATAGCAGCGCCTCCAACCTCAGTCTTGCAGGAAGAACTGGAAGGAGCCAGACAGCAAGGATGGAAGCCCCAGGGTGGAGTCTATGGGGTGAGCTCAGGTCAAGCCGCTCACCCTAATGTGCCTCAGTGCTCTCCCAGCTGTTAAACAGGACTCCGGATTCTTCCCAGGCAGTTAATGAGTGTTTACCAAAGGGCTTGGAGATCCTCAGATCTCAGCTGGGCCACCACTACAGTTAGAACCCTCGTAAGAGCAGAGTGTTATTTGGGGAGGGGAGGAACAGGGCAAGAGGGGAGCAGACGACTCCAACTAGCTGAGGATGAAACTAGGCTCCCGGAGAAGCCCAGGCCCAGCTGCCACAGGATATCCTTGTACCCAGGAATGGAGGTCACCCTCCCCCTCCACCTAACCACCACCGAAGCCTGGCCTCCAGCTAGCTGTAGGCAGAACCCAGCCGGGCAGCTGGCCTTCATTAACTCCAGCTTTTTCGCCCCCCACTGTGAACCCACAGCTTCTACAGGCCTAGGCTACAGGGGGCTGCCCTAGCCTGACCTTGCAGCTGACACTGGGGTGGGGGGCACCACAGCAAAGGCCAAGCTAACCAGCTGAAAAGAAAGTCGAGAGAGACTCCTTTTTCTTCCCACTGGGAGCAAGCAGAGAGGAAAGGAGTGTGGGGGTGAGAGGGTGGAGGTGGGGGAATTTAGGGCAAACAGCAAGCCGTGAAGTCAGCTGGATTGGGGCCCAGAAACCCCCACACCCTGAAGCCAAGTCTTACTCTAGCTTTGCTTCTCAGCTAGAGTCTTGGCAAGGCCCCAAACTAGGGAAGGCCCTGGCTGCCCCTTTCCGCCTCCCTGCCCCCACCCTTATTAAATACACATTTTATCTCTCAGCATCTTCATTATCTTAACTGAAGGAGACAGGCAGTGGATGGCGGCAGAGAGAGAGAGAGAGAGAGAGAGAGAGAGAGAGCGAGCGCGCGTCGGGGAGGGGGGTGTGGGGAGCAGGCGCACCCTTGTTACAAAGTGCTGATGTAGCTCTTTCTGGCAGTGTGGGAAACAGAGGAGGGATCAAAGCGAAGGAGGCTGATTCAGAACTCAATTAGAAATTAAAAAAAAAAAAAAGGAACCAACACAGGAGCCGGCTCTCCTTCTGCCAGTCTTCAGCCTTTACCAGGCTCCTTGCACCCAATTAGCTTCTACCGGCAGTATCTGGACTGGTGAAGTCGGAATAAGGGAGTGAGGGCACACTCCTGCCCTGTGCTCCTTCCTTGTGAAGGGGATGCCATCAGGAGGAAGCAGAGATAACTTCCCCCACAAAGCTAGAAGTAGGACACCAAAGGTGGGTTCTTCCCCAGTCCCTTACCAACTAGAGACAGTTTCCTGGGCGACCTCTGGGGACCCTAGGTAACTTCTGTACTGAACCACCTCTTTCTAGCCTATAGGCAAGTCTCCAACCCGTAGCCTCCCTGAAGCGACAGAGATTGCCTGCGGCCAATTACTAGGACATCTACCTGAAGGGCTGAGGTCTGATCAACCACTCCCTAGGCCCAGCAATGAGGCCTTTTGCACCCAAGGCCTCAGGTGCGGCTGGACCCCTGCACCAGCTTCACCTCCAGCTGAGAAATGTTCAAGACTGGTCGAAAAGGCAGTATCTTCTTGTATTGTTCACTGAATAGGAGTTAATGAATAGCTACCAGAGTTAAGGCTGGAGATTGATACAAATGTAAATAAAATCTTGCTCTGGGTTCAATCTCCTACACCACAAACAACAAAAAGTCACTTTGGCTCCCCCACCAACCTCTCCTATAGTCAAGATATTTTTGTGCGTGTGTAGGCCAAAGGTCAGTTGTAGGTGTCTTTCCTCGGAGCTGCCAGATTTGTTTTTTTACTACAGTGGTGGCTCTTATCTCGCCAGTCAGCCCCAGCTGGTCTCTGTCTCTGCAGGGCTGGAATACCAGTGTATGGATGTGTGTTGGGGTGTCCTGGAGACTGATCTTGGGGCCTCACACTTGCACAGTAAGCACGCTGCTCACCGAGCTACCTCCCTGGCTCTAGTCATTTTTTACAAAAATGGTTCATTAGTCCTTATTGTCTTTCTTTTCTACCGCCCCTTCACCCCTGCACTGAGGACTGAACCCAGGGCGTTGTTCATGCCAGTGCTCTCTGAGCTAGCCCTCTTTTACTTTATTCTCAGATAGTTTTATTGACTTCTCCAGGTCGGCCTTGAACTCACTCTATAGTCCAGGCAAGCCTTGAACGTGTGATCCTCCTGCTTAACCGGGATTGCAGGCCTATACCACCAGGTCTAGCAGGGAGAACTGGGAAGTAGTTCAGTGGTAAAGTTTCTAGACTGGGGGTGGGGGCAAGGAGCGATGGGAAGGGAGGGGAGGAAAAGGCGCGGCCAAGGTTTCTGGTTTCTGGGTAACTAGCCTGGACCTCACACACTCTTGCAGTTAGCTAGCCACAGGCAGGTCTTCATTGAGCCAGAAATGTCAGCGGCAGTTTGGGGTTGAAATTCATACCAACTTTATTGGGTCGATGTTCTTTCCATGACAATACCCAACACTATGGAAGCTTAATCTGGTTCTTAAAAAAAAAAAAAAAAAAAAAGACGGGCCGGGATAGAGACATACACCCCACCATCTTCAAAAGGAAAAATGTAGGTCAGCATCTTTGCCACTACTCCGTGTGGAGTGGCCTAAGATCCTGGCAAAACCTCGTAACCACAGGCCCGTCCCATCCTACTTAAAACTCCCACCACCTTCCCATAGTTCTCAGCCTCAGTGAGAAAACCCAGCAAGGAAAGGACTCTCTTCCTCTCTGCCCGGCCATCTGAATTACACTTAAGACTTCACTGACAAACATACATCGGCCTCTGCTCCCACAAGGGCAGCGGAAGCCAAGCAGGGACTCCAGCCTGCTTCACGCATCATTGGCAGAAGCAACCCTGTTCCAATTGCTGAGGTCTTAAGAGTGGCAATGACCTAGAAATTGACAGTGGGGGGGGAGGGCGCTGAAGGAAGCTAACAACAGTACCCAGAAAGGCCTATTTCCAAAGAGGAGGGGGGCACGAGAGAAAGAAGGTAGAGGGGAAGGAACTTGGCCCCTTTGAGTCTGCAAATGCGAGCTTGGCTAGAAGCCAGGGAGGAGACAGCACAGCCCCGCTGAGAGTCCAGCCATGTTCCTGACTCAAGCCCCTACAGTTAGAGGAAGGCGCCAAGCCTCAAATACAACGAGGTGGGGAGGCCGCTCCTCTTTGGGCAGGATCCTACTGTGGACACAGAACAGACAGCAGCTGCCCACAGTGGAAACAAACTGTAAAGCAGTCACGTCTCTTAAGGCTGCAGCATCCAATAAAATGTAATTTAAATCAAGCCTCACATCTGTTCTCAATCCCATTCAGGCTCTGCTTTCCATCAGTCTCCGGACAATCTTTACAATTACGCCCGTTAACCCTTAGAGTCCCAGACAGCCTCCAAACTTCTGGGTAGAGAAGCATCCACTCCACTTTGCACACTGCCCCGGAGGGGAGGAAGACTCCGGTGAAGCAGTGTGCGAGACATTCAAACTCCCACTTCCAGACTCTGCCGCTGCACACACCAGCAGGCAGTATGCATTTCAGAGAGCTCGCTGCCCTTCTCTCCATCCCATCCCACCTGCTGTGGGGCAGATCACTTTACAAGGATACGGTGGGCAGAACGAACGAAACTGTGGCCAACAGATCCTCTGTAGGCAGATCAAATTCCCACACTCAGGGCCAGATCAGACAAGGAGGCAGCAGCAGCCTCAACTCAGCTCAGAGACTATTCATATCACGCGGTCTGTAGCCAACCACTCGCTCAGGTAATATAGGAATAGCAATTTCCCCAAACGAGTCAAACTCCTGCCCCATCCCTCCAAACTACCCACACCCCACCCCACACTTTCAAAGCAGTGGTATAATGGTGCCCTCTGGTGTCCCTGTCACAAATTGCCACTTAGAGCCACTGGAAACCAAACCCAGAAGTCTCAGTGTCCATGTGGATAAACTTAGCTAAGGAGGCTGGGAATGTGTTCTGCTGAAAACCCACGCCTGACCTGAGGCATGCAGAAACAATGGCTGCATCTGCGGGAAGACTGGCACAGGATGGGAAGGCATGGTCCTGTTTGTTTGTTTGAGACAGCTGTGGCTGTCCCGGAACTCTGTTGTCCAGGCTGGCCTCGAACTCAGAGATCTACCTGCCTCTGACTTCCGAGTGTTGGGTTTAAAGGAGTGTGCCACCACCACCCGTCAAGAAGGTATTTTCATATTAACCTCTGAAAGCTGAAGCTCTCGTGGACTGTGACTGCTTAAAGAGGCAACAAACACAGGCCCAGGACATGGCTCAAGAGGTAAAGGCGCTCACTGCCATGCTTGGTGGCCTGAGGGACTGAGCTTAGTCCCTGGGAATCACCCGGTGGAAAGCGAGCAAGGACCCCTTTGCCCGCACAGGATGGGTATTAAAAAAAAGAAAACACATACAGCCTGACAAATAAAACACGAAAATAAAATAAATATATTCACAATCTGTAGTAACATTCTCCTCCCCCATATTGCGTGGGCACACCGGAGAAACGCCCCCCTGAGTCCTTAAGAAGTCCAATGCAGCAGCACCTGTCCCGCGAATGTAGTAAACACCAAAGAGTCATTTTGCCAAAATGTCCTTCAGATTTCCACGGAGGCTCATGTAGTTTTCTGGATCATTCCATTCCACTTTTAAACCTCAAAGTTCTTTACAAAATACATTGTTTGTATTTAGAAGTGAATATACAAACTCTTCAACACAGGTCTGCGTATACTTGCAGGTATGGGAAAGGTACTGAATATTACTTTTAAAGGGGTCATTGGTTTCATTTTTAAGGTGCCTTACGTAGTCCAGGCCAGCTTCAATCTCACCACATAGCAAAGGATGGCCTTGAACTCCTGATCCTTGTGCCTCTGTCTCCCGCGTGCTGGGGTCACAGGTACAGGCCATCACACCCAGCTACTCGGTCATTTTCATGGGTAAAAACAGTAAGAGCCAAAGGTATTAGTGCTAACACTCATGAATTAACACACTAAAATGTACCGGTGCCGAGTAAGAAAGGTCACGACTGTTTCCAAATGGCCCTACCAACACGGAGACTCCCTGGTCTGCCAAGGGCCGCCGGCCGCAGGTGGGGTAAGACAGACTCAGGGCAGTCCCGTGGCGAGGATGTTACCAACGAAAGTTTGGCCTTTCAGGACATGCTCTAGTTCTTTTTCTTCTATCTTCAGAGACACCTGGCAAGAGGAAGGGGTTTTCTGTGAGGAAGAACATGAGACTCACACACACAACGCACGCCTGCACACACCGTTACACTCCCTATCATGTTCCGCTTTCCTCGGGCCGGCAAGTCAAACCCCGCTGTTTTCAACGGCCTAGATCACATCACACCTCCCCCTTCCCACACACACACCCCCGAAACCCTAGCCAGCAGAGAAACGAACTGTTCACTAGTCATCTCTAATCTTTCCTTTGGCAAAGGACACGCTCTCCAGAACAGGACAATTAAAAGCAGGGAGGGCCACACCAGGCCGTGCCTTGTACCTTGGTCAGGCGGCTTTCCTTGTTCTTCTTCAGGCCTAAGATGCCTCTGGACTCCAGGAGTCCAGAAAGGGACAAACACTCAGACTGGTCCACAGCTGCCACCTGCTGTTTGCGACAAACGCTACTGTAGGCTTCGTATAACTGGGAGGAAATGAGGGAGAACAAGTGCCACTTAAAAGCCACATCCCATAACCTCACAGATTAAGTTACCTGTATACTCTATTGTCCCCCTGTTCAACAAAGCCTCGAACAGGCAAAAGGCCTTCCGCACCACCTTCCTATACGTTATGGTTTTTTTTTTTTTTTTTTTTTTTTTTTTTTTTTAAAGATTTACTGTTCTTTCGCGTGTCTTACTGCGATGTATTTATGTATGGGCACTGTGCTCACGCCTGCTACACAGAGCGGAAGAGTGTCAGAACCCTGGGAACTAAAGTCATGGTTGTAAGCCACCAACCACATGGGTGCTGGGGACAAAACCTGGGTCCTCTGCAAGTGAGAAGCAACTGCTCTTGACTGCTGAGTCCTCTTTAATGTAAAATGTAGGAGCAAGGCTCTATGTGAGTTCAGAGGGAGACAGAAACAAAGGGTTGCTTATAGCCCTGCCAGGAGGGGGACCCTCCTTCCTCTGCCTCCCAAGTACTTGGATTACATCTATTGAACCACTCTATCTGGTTAATGGTTAATTAAATTTCTTAATTTTTTTTTTGGGGGGGGGGAGGCGAGGGTGGTGGTGAGACGGGGTCTTCTTACATATCCCCGGCTGTCCTGAAACTCGGTAGATTAGACAGGCCTGGCGCTCACAAAGACTCACCTGTGTCTGCTCCCAGAGTTTCGGGATTAAAGGGTGCTCTACCACTGCCTGGCCTTACTGTATTTTTGAGGTCAGCCTACAACTATGCAGACCAGGCTGGTTCAAACCTGCAAAGATCCACAAGCTTCTGCCTCCCAAGTGCAGTGACACTATAACCCGTATTCCTACAGATAAAAACCCATTTTTAATCCCTGCTGCCTGCAAAAACCAGGCCTTCTGGAAAACACCTGCATTTGAACCTCAGCTCCGCCTGCTGAGACCCCAGCTTACCTTCCCCAGAGTGACCTCTTTGAGTTTCAGCCGCCGGGTCAGGAGCAGCAGAGAGCAAACCAAGATCTTCTGCTGGAGAGGGAGGGAATCTTGTGCCTTGTCTTGGCTCAGAGTCACCCGGTTCCCATCAATTTCCGAAATGACCTGGGATACGTGAGTAAGGCTGACGCGCTTGGGAACCGGCACCTTGGAGGGTGACTGACCTGAAACGCAAGCAAGCCAAGCTTTATTCCGTCTCTAAGACTGTGTGTGCAGAGCCACGTAAGACTGGTGTTAGCGACAGGAAACCAAGGGCGGAAGGAGACTTGGAAAGCTGCTTTTCTCTCAGAAGAACCATGATCTATTTTGTCCTTTAGGGTACAGCTTGCTGTTGAGAAGACAATCCACCTCCTGATTGAGCAAGAGCCCAGCAGAAGCCACTAAACACAGCTAACTGCCGCAGGCTGGCTGGGGACAAAGCTGGGACATAGCACTCGTCTGTGCAGACACCTGGTTTGGTCCTCAGCACAAACCCTGCAGCAGGATGACTACCGGACAGCTAAGGACAAGAAATAGCTGGAAAATGTGTTCAATACGTGAGTCAAAGGAATGGGGAAGTATAGACAGTAAAGTCAATCCCACTTCAGTCCCCGCGCCCCCATGGCTTCTCCAAATGAACTCTGAAGTCTGGTCACTTGTCCAAACTGATCTGCAAGACAGCAACACTTGAAGAAGTGTCACTGGACGGCCGAGCACCCTTCCCAGAGCTGGAGTCTGAGAACTGCGGGGAATCTGCTTGGGACTGCGGTTTTGCTGCGTGGAGACCCGCGACAACCCGCTTCTGCTCCTTTGCCACAAGCAGGAAGCTGCAAAGGGCTAACAGAGAAAGCAGCGCTCACAGACCAGGTGACAGACGGTTCACAGCCCCTCCTCAAACAATGCCGACAGGACAGCGACCCATTTGTTGTCCTTGTTCCCTGATTTAAGAGCGCCTTTCTAAGTAGCCTATGTTGGCCTTGAACTTGTAGTGATTCTGTGCTTCGGCCTCCGGAGCGCGCTGGAAGCGCAGGTATGGCCCCCGCATGCCTGGCATCTAGCTAATTTTGGTTTGCCTATCTTCAGTGCTGGGGAACCTAGTTATTTCTATGCATCAGAAAGTTCCTTTACACAGAGAAACCTTGCTTGAAAAACAACACAACAAAAAGTTTCTTATATTTAGCTGAAGTCACGTTCTCCATAGTTTCCTATATAGCTAGGCCGTTGAAACTAGACCCACAGATATCAGAAGTCACGACAGGGGTTGGGTTAGTGCCATAATTTACACCAGGAGCGAGAAGCTCTTTTAGCAGTGAGTACTAGTGATGCTCTCTTGTCCACCGACAAGGAAGGACTAATCTAAAGAGCCAAGACAGAGAAACTATCTAAGTCTACATATTAATTTGGGTTACTTCTGAAACTTCTTAATTTGTTTCTTTTAATAAATATTGACCAGCCGGGGCTGGGGAGATGGCTCAGCGGTTAAGAGCATTGCCTGCTCTTCCAAAGGTCCTGAGTTCAATTCCCAGCAACCACATGGTGGCTCACAACCATCTGTAATGGGGTCTGGTGCCCTCTTCTGGCCTGCAGGTATACACACAGACAGAATACTGTATACATAATAAATAAATATTAAAAAAAAATATTGACCAGTCCTAGGACGGCTAGATTGTTACACAGACAAAACTGTCTTGAAAAACCAAAGTTAAGTAAATAAATAAAAATAAAGTAAACTCTGATGAAAATCCGCCAGTGAAGAAAAAAGGGGAATTCAACCTCATCTGTGACAGCCTTTGGTTTCCTGTAGCCACAGATCTGTCTTGGGCCCTTGTAGACGGCCTCATGACAACCCAAGATGAGCTCAATCTGTTTGTTCATTTTGCCATTTTACTTTCTTCTCTTTACCTACCAGGCGTTACTTTCTCCTACATAGGAACCTAAAGGGCATTCAACGTAAGTACTCAGAAAGAAGGTGACTCAACTTTGTTACCTCGTTTTCATTCCGAGAGCCTCGGGAGAAACCTCACTACCTGAGCTCATCATTTATGAACACCCTGGGGAATTCATTTCCAGTAACACACATACTGATACTGGCAGGCGAGACTAAAAAAAGCCAGACGAAACTACCCTGTGCTCCCGCGTGTCTGTGTGTCCGCCGATTTCCCTTGTGTTTGTAGGTGGATTTAACTGTGTCTGTTTATCTTTCCCCTTTCTCAGGAAACTGAACTCTCCATCTACAAAGGGAGACAGGAAGCAGGTAAGCTACTCACCTCCAGACAGCGGTTTGAGGACTGTCTGGCTTTTGACATCCGACTCCACAATTTCAATAGCTCGCCTGTTAAAAAAAAAAAACAAAACAAACAACTTTCTAGTCTCAGCCAAACCAAACACCACACCAAGTCACCGTGCCCCAAAGCAGGCACATTAACTAAAAACACGATTTTAAAAAATGAAGGTCCTTTCCAAGTTTGGCGCCCAGCACCCGTACCAGGCAGCTCTCAACCGCCTGTAACTCCAGCTCTAGGGATGTGACGCCCTCTTCCGGCCTCCACGAGCACCATGCATCACACCCGGCACACATACATGAAGATAAAATGTGAATCAATCTTAGAGGCCAGTCTGGTCTACACAGTGAGTGAGGTCCAGGCGAGCCAGTTCCCCAAGGGAGACCCTGCCTGAGAAAGACAAATGAAGGCCCCTAAACAAACTGTGTTATGTTGCAGCTTTAGGAAGACTTGACTGCCTTTAAAATGAAAAGACCGGGGATTTGAGAAGCAATACCACTCATCTCCCCCCAACAGATGTCAAGGAGGTCGTCGCGCACGAAGCCAGCAACATTTTAGATGAGGAACAAAGTCCTGGGGAGAACGATAGGCAGTGTGGGGGTAGCCTAAGGGGAACTCAGAGCCTCCTACACAGCAGACCCAGAAGGGGAGTCCCCAGAGAGACACAGGACACACGTAGGCTAATCTTGCTGACCTACATGGCTATCACTCATAGCTGTAGTCTTGACTCAAGTACTTTGCTGACTGGGGGACTTTCACATTCCAGATCGTGCAATCTAGCAACAGGAAGGGCTTCCTCTCCCACTGCTCTCTCTAAAGTGTTTTGCCCACGGGAAGCCATAAGGCAGACCTGGATCTTCTGCGCGGCAAGAGGAGGAAGCTGGACCAGCGGGTCAGCACAGCAAGGATCATTTTAATGGACCCAGGGCCCCTACTGGGAGGGAAGAACTTTCATCAGTCAGGACCGAGGCTTTCCCCAGCAGGAGGGGCGGGGGATGGAAGAGAGAAAGAGGTCTAGGGTAGGACTTGGGGGACCACCAACTGGAGGGAGGAAGGGGTGCCCACAAAAGGAAAGGAAGAAGAAAGTCTAAAGGCAAAGATGGTTCAGGTCCATAAATAAACCTGCTTGAGCCCAGCGAATGGAAAAGCAAACTGGAGTCTTTTTAATACAAATGTAATTAACCAATCTATAATCACCACAGGGGGCGCCAGCAACATCTCATTTATTTCCCCCTCCGTAGGTAATGGACTGATAATGTTTCAGACATTAACACGGTGGAAACCCAGAGCTCCCCACTGAGAAGCAAGTCCTCTTTTCTGAGCATAAAAAGTAGCAGAATGAAGCCTCTTAAGCAACATTCATTTGAGTTACATGAGACAACTGCCAGCATTTCTTCCTGGTTTTAATAAAAGCAGTCACCAGGGCCATAATTCACCTGCAAACATCCAGCGCTTTCCGGATGTCTCCTGAGACGGCCGACACTTTGCGGGCACAGAACTGAATCGCGGCATTGTCCAGAACCTGGTCTCTTGACACCTTCACACGAGACAAGACGCAGAAGACACCTCAGTCAGCCTTAGTAATACAGGCCGTCCGCAATCCTAGCTACCTGGGAGACTAAGGCAGGAGGATCTACACTCAAGCGAGGCTGTCTCAGATAAATATATAATAAATATAAAATAGATACCGCTCAGCGTAGAGGCCTTGTGAATTCCAGTACCATCAACCAATAAATAAACAAAAATAAAAAGACAATTTGAACTCTGAGAGTTTCTCTTAGCAATTTAGGTTCTAAACATAAATATTTCCACAAATTAAATCTAACTCTGGGATTGGAGGTGCATGCTCAGGACTCTGAGCTTAACATTCTGTATATAAGGCCTCTCTGGGTAGCCCTGGCTGGCTTTGAACACAGAGAACTGCCTCTCTCTGCTTTCCAAGTCCTGGGATTAAAGGTGTGCACCACCATGCCAGGCTCATAGGCCCTACTTTTAAAAATGTATCCCATTTATTTTTGTTTGGGTTGAGGGGGGCAAAGCATGTGTGGCACACTTGTGGAGGTCAGCGGACACCTTCCAGGACCCAGGTCTCTCCTCTCACTGCGTGGGGCTCAGAGATGGAACTCAGGTCCTTAGAACCAGCAACCAGTGCCTTTACCTGCTGAGCTACCTCACTGATTCAGGCTCTACTTTTTAAAGGCCATTAAGGAAGCATGAGTTCTTTAATTCCTACTTTTATTTCAACAGTGAAGCAGCCAATAAATGAAACCACGTGTCAATATCCACATGAAAATACTCTCACTCATTACGGTCTACGGGAGGCTGCCACACCATTAATAAAGCAATCAAATCGAAATATTTTAAAGCTATTGTTATCTTTCCATCACAGAGGTTATCCCTGCAACAGAATTTGGCGCAAGGGCTGGCACTCACCTGACTGAGTCTTTCCTGCAAGATCGCAGCTATCTGGTTTCTGGTATAAGGTGGGAAGTTCAGTAGCTGTGGCTTACAGTTTTCTCGAGCTTCGAGTCTCGGCAGAATTCTGTCTGTGAGGTCTAGGGTATTAGCAATACCTGAGAAGACAAGCAGCAATCACCATCAGCAGGCAAATCATCTTGATAGGAAATTAAACCCTCTCAAAGATAAAACTCCCAATCACAAGCCAGTGTTTCAACTATTGTGTCCACTTGCTCTTCACCTCATACTAAAAGGTAAGATGGACTTACTTAGTAAGATACAGTGGTTAGGCAGGTATAGTGAAGCATGTTTATAGTCTTTTTCTTTCCCCTCAAGACAGGGTTTCTCTGTGTAACAGCCCTGGCTGTCCTGGAACTTGCTCTGTAGACCAGGCTGGCCTCGAACTCAGAGATCTGCCTGCCTCTGCCGCCCAAGCACTGAGATTAATGTCCTGCGCCAGCACCTCCAGCTGCATGTTTCTAGTCTTAACACGTGGAAGGGTGAGACAGGATGATCATGGGTTTAGGCCACCCTGAGCTACAGACCTTGTCTCCAGGAAGAAGGGGGTGAAAAGAGGACAGGCAGGTAGATTTCTGTTGAATTTCAGACCAGCCAGGGCTCCAGGGAGACCGTGTCTCAAAAACAAATCTGGGCTGGAGAGATGGCTCAGAGGTTAAGAGCACTGGTTGCTCTTCCAGAGGTCCTGAGTTCAACTCCCAGCAACCACATGGTGGCTCACAACCATCCGTAATGAAATCTGGTGCCCTCTTCTGGCCTGCAGACATACATATAGGCAAAACATTGTATACATAATACATCTTAAACAAAAACAAGTGCCAGGCAGTAGCGGCTCCCGCCTTTCATCCCAGCAAGTGGGAGGCAGAAGCAGGCAGATCTCTGTGAGTTCGAGGCCAGCCTGGTCTACAGAGCGAGTTCCAGGACAGGCTCTAAAGCTACAGAGAAACCCTGTCTTGAACCCCGTCCCTGCCAAACAAAAACAGAGTTGTCACCACCACCACCACCACCAAATATATTGAGTCAGGCATTGTGGCACTTATCCTCCCAAAAGCTGGGACCACAGGAATGCAATGTCATGTCTGGCTTCTCTGTCATTTTTATTTAGACCTCACAAAATCAATCTGCATTATATTAAAAAAATTACTACCACAGTAATTTTCTTTTTTTTTTTAATTTTTTTAACATTTATTTATTTATTATGTATACAATATTCTGTCTGTATGCTTGAAGGCCAGAAGAGGGCACCAGACCTCATTACAGATGGTTGTAAGCCACCATGTGGTTGCTGGGAATTGAACTCAGGACCTTTGGAAGAACAGGCAATGCTCTCAACCGCTGAGCCATCTCTCCAGCCCCCTACAGTAATTTTCTTATTTTAATAAGACAGAAAGCTGTCTTAAGTATAATGGGTGGGGCTGAAGGAATGGCTCAGCTATTAAGAGCACTGGATTCTCCTATCGAGGACCCAGGTTCAACTCCCAGAACCCACATGTCAGCTACATTTGTGACTCCAGTTTAGGGAACCAGATGCCCTCTTCTGGGCCTCCATGGGTATTGGGCATGTAGTAGAGCATGCAGGCGAATCACCCACACACATAAAATAAAAAAGTAGGTAAATAACTTGCATAGCGACTGGGGAGTGGACATTTGTCACACAAGTGTGAGGAGCCGGCTTTAGCTCTTCAGAAGCTGTGTCAAAGCCAGGAAGGCAGGGTGGCCCATCTGCAAGCCCAGCACTCGGGAGGCAGAGAAGAGATCCCAGGAGCAAGCTGGCTAGTTAGACAAACTGAATCAGCCAGCTTCAGGGTTCAGCAAGAGACTGCCTCAGCAAATAAAAAACCCACAGCATTGGCTGCTCTTCCAGAGGTCCTCAGTTCAAATCTCTAGTGGGATTTGATGCCCTCTTCTGGCACGGAGAAGTACATGCAGATAGAGCACCATATAAAACAGAAAAACAAAACTTGACAGTGGGAGAGCGAGCAGGAGAGCACCGTATCTGACGTCAACCCCTGGCCTCTGCACACACTCGTGCACCCACACTGAACACAGACACTGAACACACTTTAAACGATTAACACACTTTCAAATTCACCACATGACAGTAGCATCCCAACACTAACCAATGAGCACCAATCGGGAATTGCTTAGCCACGGCCATTCAAACAGCGTGTATAAGACATCCTGCCCTTTGCTGTCCAGCTGATCCATCTCGTCCAACACCAACACGCTACATGCAAAGAGACACAATTAGTACCGGTCACACTTTCAGTCTTCCCATGCGTGATCTGAGCTAACCTTAGGTTAAAGTCATGGAGCTGAGACCAGCTCGCAGACCGTAGCCCGTCTGGGATGTCATAGGATGTCAACCCTGGCATCCCCCATCACTAACAAGTATCCGATTGTTTTCAGAGAACTAGCTTAAAAATAGTTAAAATCTAAACTAAAAAAACCCAGAAAGTGTAAGGGCTGTGAGTGTGGCTCGGTGATAAAGTACTTATCTAACACACATAGGCCCTGGCTTTGAGTCCCAGCATCATCAGTAAATAAGTTAGTACAATATTTTCAAAATTAGAAAGTACATTATCTTTCCTCTCTTCAAGTGTACGTACATATTTCTAGAGCAAAGGTCTTTTCAGGGCGAGTTCTTTTTGTGGGTAGCATTTTTACAGAGCAATATGCGGCAGAAAAAATACTTACATCATGGGGCCCTTCTCAGCAGTCAGCTGCTTTTCCAATTTTCTCATCAAGTCCTTCCCAGCTGGTCTGCATATTTTCTCCTGACCAATCTCCTGAGCAATAGCTGGGAACACAGCCTGGGCACTCCTCAAAGACATGCAATTCAGCATGATGGTTTCAAAGCCTTCCACTTCCTTCTAGGTGTTTAAAAAAAAAAAAAAAGATGCAAACATGGAGTTATGTTGGCTTCAGTGGCTTCAGACAGATTTACTGAAACCTAATCTGGTCTCTGAGAGCTAAGAGAATCCAAGGGTGAGGCCCTACTTTCTTCTGGAAAGATTTATACCCTGAAACAAGAATTCTTACTTCTGGGAAGCACTCAATCACATAACGGTCCATTCTTTCTTAACCCTTAAGAATCAATCAGATCACTTTGGCAAGCACCTCCGTCGCTCAGACTCTCAGGGTACCTTGAGGTCTTGCAGAATCCGGCTCAAGCAGGCAGTTTTTCCCGTCCCAGGAGCACCAGAGAGGTAGAGACTTCCAGCTTTTTTCCCACAGATGTGTTTCTTCAGGAAGGCCCTGATGACATCCATCTCCTTTTCCCTGGCAGGCAGCCGATCCGGGACAGCTGTGTTTAGGACAAGCTTTGCTTGCTGATAGCAAGTGCCTGCGCCAGACATAAAAGGGCAGTTAAGACCCAACAGAAGACGCCTGAAAAGACTCTCTGGGTTTCACTCAGAACCACCGTCCTGATGGCACCGACAGCTGCCATGTAAGAACCCACCTTCTTGCTTGAACAACCTCACACGCCCCGATTCCTTCTCTGGTGGACATTTCTGCTCAGAATTTGATTCGCTCTCCTGACCTTTTTGAGCTGAGGAAAGTATTTGGTTTTGGTGAACCTGGTCTTGTTCTTTTTGGCTCGAAGACTTAACTGTTAGCTCATCATCGAACACTAATCTGCAGCCCTTCCACGTGTGTGAGCGAGGGGGGCCGTTTTCTTTCTTGCCCAGCTTTGGTGGGGAACAGGGAGATAAATGAGGAGTGTTGCACAGATTGTCATCACCTGAAACGTTAAAACAGGACACGGTCACTCATAGTAATGCTCTCAGTCACCCCAAACACAACCCGCAGAACGCAGTCCTTCACAGCGGAGGGCAGTCGACGTGCAGACTTCCCCACACCCAGAAAGAGGAGAATCTCTCTTTCTCTTTCCAGTTCTTCAACACTGCATTTCTCTGTGTAGCCCTGGCTGTCCTGGAACTCACTCTGTAGATCAGGCCTTGAACTCAGAGATCTGCCTGCCTCTGCCTCCCAAATTCTGGGATTAAAAGGCAAGAGGTGAATTTCTGCCTTAGAACCACAAAAGAAACTTCTCACTGAAGAGCGAACACGGCCACCAGATGGCACCACTGAATCTTACCATTTGATCATTTGGTAGAAACCAAATGATAAGTCCTAGTTCCGTGAAATTGTAAGGGTGGCTTTAAAATAGGACCCATCGCCAGCTGGTGGTGGTGCACCACCACCTTTAACCCCAGCAGTCAGGAAAGCCGTTGTCTCAGAAACAAACAAACCAAAACTTGTCAACCTTGCCACCACGGACATCTTGAGATGAATAACTTCCCTGAGGAAGTTGCTGTGCGCACTGTCGCATTCCAGTGGCACTGTGGCTTTCACTCACGGCTCGAAGTCCACCCCCCCCCCCCCAACTAACAGACTCCAATCTTCAGGCACGTCAAGACCACACGTGCTCTCCCACCACCATACACAATGAGCATCTACCAATAATAACACAAGGCTCTTAGACTGGGCGTGTCTACCTAAGCGGCACGGCACTTCCTGGCACAAACGAGGACTTGCATTCAATCCCCAATACCCAGTAGCACCACCAACACACACAAACCAAGTATGGTCTGGCGGTGGTGACGCACACTGGTCCTGAGTGTTCGAGGCCAGCCTGGTCTAAAGAGTGAGTTCTGGGACAGCCAGGGCTACACAGAGAAACCCTGTCTTGAACAAACAAACAAACAAAAAGCCAAGTATGGTAGCAGGAGAAAAACCTTGAGTTTGAGGCAATCCTGGGCCACAAAGTGAGTTCCAGGCCAACCTGAGTTAGAGAATTTTTCCTCTAAAAAAGCAAAAATCAACAATGGAAATGTTAAGTACCAGTTTGAAACAAAAATCAAAAATATTAAGAATGCCATCTATTTGTTTCTCTTATTTTCACGAGTATGTAGGCAAATTTCATAATACCATATGTAACGTTAAGGTAATTTTAAAGGACAGAACTAAGGAAGTGAAGATCAAAGCTATCAAGTCCCTCAGAAAATGATCTCTATTAGTGAATGGCTTAACTGTGACGTTCAGCATGCACTTAGCAGCCATTATAAAAATAGATACTGGTATAGTTCTAACTGCCAGGCATCTCATCATCAAGAGAAGAAAGGCTGCTGGGCGGCAGAGGTATATGCCTTTAATCCCAGCACCCAGGAGGCAGAGATAGAAGGATCTCTGTGAGTTCGACGCCAGCCTGGTCTACAGAGCAAGTTTCAGGGCAGGCTCCAAAGTCACAGAGAAACCATATCTCGATAAACCAAAAAATAAAAAGAAAGGCCTGAGGGCTGTTAGTCACAGAGTTGCGCATGCTGAGTGGACCGCTTACCCAAACGTTTTCTGGGACTGAGAGGCAGAAGTTTTGTGTCCGCACATGGAGTAGCCGGTACAGCCTGGACTTTTTTAAGTTGTACTTTACTGTCCTTGGAACTCGCTTTGCTCGGAGTCTTAACCAGCTTCTTTTTCGGAAAACGGATGGTGGCTTGTGTCTGGGATCGTGTTTGAGGCATGACGACCAAACAACTGGACACAAAAGAGAACCAGGAAACCTGTAATTTAAAAGCAAAAAGGAAAACACAGGTCACTTATTTATATTGGTGACCTAACACTCACTTCATAATTACATTAATAGCATTTTCAACACATAGGTCTGCTCCCTATTCAAGCCTATGTAATAACAGGTGACATCTGTCTGCCTTATATGTGTAACACTCCGCGATTACACATATTATACACTTCAGTCTTACCACTATTATCCCTCTCTTAAAGAGACAGCCATAGAAAACACGGCTATTACCCCAGGCATCCTGAAACCAGAACCTAAGTTCTTCCTCTTGAGCGATGCCCAAGTTTATCTCCGGCGACTTCTGTAATACTTCTAGCTCCTTCACTCCAGACACGCGAGACATCCATAGCACTAACTAGCTTAATTCCAGACCGTAACATTTAAGCTCTCCCCAAAGCAGGCAGGGCAGCTCCGTCCTCTTTCTGCCCAGGACTAGCCTGCACGCCATACAGTTCAATCCCACCCTACACCGTTTCCTCCCAGCAGCTCTCAGTTCCTTTCCACCATTCCGGGCTCGAACGCCTTGCAGGCGCACAACCCCCTCCCTGACCCAGCCTCAGACCTCAGGCGATCTCCGCTCTCCACCGGCCACGCTCGAACCAGCTCCAACTCCCTGGGTCCCGGACCAGCTCTCAGGCTCACGGAGCAATCTGCCCCTTCACACTCTTCAGGGCTGTGTCGCTTCAGCGCACGTTCCGGCGTGTCGGTCACAACCACAAGGATCTCCCGCCACGAGATGCACAGCTGCAGCAGAGTCAGCTCGCGCCAAATCCGCACAGCCTCAGCGTTCCCGTCTCGCGCCAAAGTCCAGCCACGCTTCTGATTAGTTGTCTCTAAGCTTCACGCCTTCGCCGGCGACGGCCTACAGCCAATAAGACAGCCCCAGGTCTCCGAGACCAGCCTGAGGCCACACCCACTCCGCGGGAAAGGCGCGCTTGCGACTCATTAGGTAAGCACGCCACGCCGCAAGCCTGGCGGGAAATGTAGTTTTTGAACCCAAGCAAGACTCTTCCTACTTCCGCATTTTTTTTTCTACTGGGGTATTTTTTCCCCCACCTTGGTTTTCTGAGACAGGTTTTCTCTGTATAACCGTCCAGGCTGGCCTGCCTCTTCTCCCAAGTGCTGGGATTAACGCTATGAGCCACCACCGCCCGGTGTACCTATTTCCATTATGAGGGATACTACAATAGGTTTGCTATTTGGGGGGCAGTCCTGCATAGCATGAAGCAAATGAATGCACAGGGTCACAGCATTCTCGGTGGCGGAAGGGCTGACGAACCAGGGCATATTTGATTGACATCATCTCAGTATTTGTTGACTTGTACTTCAAAAATGAGAAACAGAACCGACACTAAATACGCAATTCTGTTTTGTTCAAGGTTAATATATTCCGTCTGCCTTCTTAACATTAATCTACACATCGTAAGGATTAGAATTATGTTCCTTTAATTTGAACATTTTTTATGGCCAAACACTAGGGTTTCGGGGCTAGGGAAGACATTTAATAGAAGAAGCAAGCTGAGCATCTAATGAAAATGTAAATCGGAACTGTCATTTGCAGACCAGGTTCCAAAGTAAATAACCTACTTCAGTGTCCTTTAAAGGCCAGAGCCCAACTCTAGGTAATGGCAAATTTTATGCTTGTTTATTAGAGGCAGGGTTTCTCTGTGTAGCCCTGGCTGTCCTGAAACTAGTTCTGTAGACCAGGCTGGGCTTGAACAGGGAGAGAGATGCCTGCGTCTGCCTCCCAAATGCTGGGATCAAAGCAGTGTGCTACCATACCTGATTGTAAAATATACTTTTATCCTTCCATAGCTAATAAAAATGGACATAAAGCTAGGAATAGGAAAGCGATATCATAATCACTGGTTAGCTCAAATAGTGAATTTTTTCAAATGGCTACCACCTCTTAGCACAGCTGACGTGAGTCCTTTGTGTGCAGGGACTGGGTTCAGCATTTGACTTTGTCATGTTAGTCTTTACAAACACCTAGGAAGCTGATGGAAACCTGCTCGAGGTCCTGTAACTGGAGGAGCTGGTATCTGCCTTCTAATGACAGAAGACCAAGCTCTGAGGCGAGGTTTCTAAGCAGGGCAAGATGGTGAAGGGGACATTTTCTTAGATACATTTTGTTCTAGCAGCTAAGAACTCCAAGAGAAAACAAGCTGCCATCAATGGGGAAATAGCATGGACGGAAGCTTTCAGATGATTCGGCCTCACCAGGTTAAAAATAAAAGCACTAGCTCAAGAGTAAATGACCACTGCAAGCAGAATGTGAGGAATGAACTGTAAAAGGTTTGTCCGCTGCCGGCTTTTCCTCCAGTAACCTCTCACATACATCAGCTCATTTCTGTACCTTTGTACCGTCCTAGAATGCGTTTCTCTCCTTCCTGGTCAGCTCCTATGAAAGTCTTCCAGTACCCTGCCTGCATAGGTTCCTCCTGATGACTAGGATCTGCTAGACCACGGGCTTTGAAGGCAAAGACCATGTCTGAGTTATCTTCCTGTGTAGATTTCTGCTATAAAGTACATGATAAACGCTTGCCAGATGAAGGGACGGACAGGACATTCTGTCAAGCTGAACGATTTTTATGGTTGGGTAACATATATAGTCCTTTAAATCTCACGGCCATAAATGTAGCAAAATAAATTTAATTACGCGTAAAAACAGTTCAAACTGGGCGCCAGTGGTGTCAAAGGTTAGGATCCTGAGGTTGATATGCTCATCCTCTTACCATCGACAGAGTACTGGGAAGCTTTCTTCCTCTAAGTTGCAGTCCACTTCTGGGCCGGGAAACACTTAAAGGCACGGCCTGAAGCAGGCAGAGCTGGGCCTCAGTCATCACCAGTGAGCAAGCTAATGTTCTTATCACCTAACTCAGTGTCAGAGAGCAGGAATCACAGCAGACTGGAAAGACCTGTCTGGCAGCTTTCTAAGTGTGTGTAAGGGTACACACACAGACCAGCAATCCTGTCCCAGGGAGAGAACTTACAGAGTAAGGAAGCTGTGGGTCGTTTAAGCAAGGTCCATAAGAGACTATTAAGTTAGGAAGAACAATAAAATCAATAAATAGTTTATTAATCATATTAATAACAAGAATGGGTCAAATAATCAGGAATTCAGGCACTCTGGGGCCCCCACAGGCTATGCTATCTGGATTCTGTGAGCTTGATCCGCACACCCATGCACACCCACCAGTCAGTGGGGAGGGAGCTCTGCAATCAGGGAGAGTACAAGTCAAGCTCGGAGGACTCATTCTTCCTGTCAGTAACAAAGAAGCCTGGCTGAGTTTTAACACCTAACATCAAAGTTCAAAAATACCAACTAAGATTTCAGCTTAAAAAGCAGTGAAGATGGGACCTTATGCAACTTTGAAGCCAGCCCTCCTGGGGGCAGAGGCAGGCGGATCTCTGTGAGTTCAAAGTAAGCCTGGTCTACAAATTGAGCTCCAGGACAGTAGGAGCTACACAGAGAAACCTTGTCTTGAAACAACAACAACAACAAAAAAAGACACACTCAGTAATGACTATTTCTAGACCTGAAAATGTCTGCTGGGTGGTGGTGGCACACGTCTTTAATCCCAGCAATCGGGAGGCAGAGACAGTCTAGTCTCACTCTCTCAGTTCGAGGCCAGCCTGGTCTGTAGAGTGAGTTCCAGGACAGCCAGGGCTACACACAAGAGAAACCCTGTCTCGAAAAAAGTCAATCAACCAAACCAAACCTAAGTAATCAAGCAGTGAAGAGAAATAGACAGCAGCACCCACACACTCGAGAACAAATGGATTCTCAAGATCCCAAAGGCCCTGCCCACCCCCCACCACCAGAATCAGGCATAGGTAACAGAATCTGAGGGGTCACAAGGAAGGAACACAAAGACAGTGAGCCTCGGGGGGCGCCTTGAGATCAAGGCAACAGGAGGTAAGCAGCAAACACAAGACAGAATCACTGGTCAGTGAGGCCACAAATGGTGAGTTTTTAAGACACCCAGGCAGAAAAGTCCTCTGAGAGCTGCAGGTGCTTCTGCCATGCACACCAGCACACGTCCTTCCTTGGGGGAACCTGAAATACCCAGAAGAGGATTTCCTCCCCTCTCCTTGCCATCAGTATTACTCTTGAGTTACACTTCCTTGAGTATTACTCATGACAAAAATAGTTTTTTTCATTTTTTTAAAAAATATTTAATTAATTAAACTGCACAGCATCCAGAAGAAAGAAATGTACCAAGGAATTCAACCTGAAACCAGACTATACATTTTCTGTCGGGGGACAAGGGGTGCAAAGATCAGCGCTATTGTGGAGAAGCACTGAAACCTTAATAAAAACTCCAAAATAAATCACACAATAAATATTTCTTAAAGAAACTGATCCACATGCAGATGATGGGCACACACACACACACACACACACACACGTACTCTGGTCTTTTATTTAGTGTTGACCGTAACTTCCAGACTGGAAACTGTGGGAAAAGGACCAAAGTCAGACATGAAAAAAGAGGGTGTGCTAAGTCCCTCTGCCACCGGGGGGAGCAAGACATGACAATCGGAGAAGGAACCCAGGAAGCTGTAAGAATCAAGAGCAGAAAGGAACCAGCAGTTATCAAGGAAGATTTTAATTACTTCATAGAGGGGAGAAAGCACAGGAATCTAACACAAGTGAAGGCACAATGAACGTGGTGGAGTCGAGTGAAACAGAACCCTTCCTTCAGTTAAATGGCTGTTGGGTTTTTTGTTTTTGTTTCTGCATGTGATTTTGAAGGTGGTTATCATTTTACTTCATTTTATTTTCAAGAAATGAGTCTTAAAGGCAGAATTATAATGGCCTCCTCTCTTCCCTCTCATTCCCTAAATCTGGGTGGCTTCAGAGTCGCCTTGACCACATAACTTAGGGACTGAGTCAGTCACAGGGAAAGAAAAATTACATCTGGAATGTGAAGACTCTGGTCTGGGTTTGCAGAAGGACAGACAGCGCAGCACAGTGCTATCGAAGGGCCTCTGATGCCCGACACTCCACCTCCAGAGCTTCACGGAACGAAGGACCCTGGAGTCACGTTTCTCCCACACTCCCTTAAGCACTCGGCCTACAGATTATTTCAAGTGATCAGGAGAATTACAACACACCCCAACCCTGAGTTGCTCTGGAGCAAATCTATTTACAGTTATTTTTTCCTCCTCGCCTCTCCCTGGAGGTAAATCTGGGTTTCAAGCTGGGAAGCCACTGGGTAAGGGGATTAATTCCCCCAGTGCAATGCCAGTGACTAGTTTCCTTGCCTTTGCCAGGAAAGGGGACAGGGACAAATTTCTGGTGACGACAGCCTCACATCCACCAGCTAGGACAGCCCTAGCTGCTCACACAATTGGCCGAGGCTGTGAAAACAGGAGGGCTCCACAGCTGCAGCAAACCCCCAGGAGAGAGAGACAGCCACACCTGGAATGTCCTAGTACTTTGGTCCAGGTTTGGTGACTTGAGACTAGGAAAGAGGGCATCTAGCTCATTTGAAAATCAGAGGCCACTGCCCAGCTTCAGATAGGGCAGTAAGAAACAGCTACTGTTTCCTATTAGGGAAAACCACTACAAAACCCACAGGAGAGCTGTTGGCAAAGCTTCTTGCTACTTAGCTGGGCAATATCTCTTCCCTTTGGGAGGGAACAAAGGAACTAAAAGGATCAGGCAACAGCCTCAACGTGAGACCACCCAATCTCCCACTGAAGAGACGACATCCCATGAGCAGATTAAAAAAAAAAAAAACAGTTCAGAAGGGAGATTTTCAGTGCTCTTGCAGCCCACTACCTTTAACCTGTATTACAAGCTTTGTACAACATACAAAATAGACCAACAATTTTAAGGATCACATTCCCACCTTCAATAGCAAACATACACTGATAACAAATCTGTTACTAACAGCAGGACCAAATGATGTATAAGGCAAAGACATTTAAATTAGGTGCTGTGTCATCAACATTCTCTAGAGGAGAATACCCATTTATTCAGATCTAAACCCAGGCCTTTTTTTGGTAGTTGTCCCATCGAGCAAAAACAATGGAAATGTAATAATACCCACATGACACCATCCAAATCTGGGGAATATGAACAGTGCAGGTCATGTGGAGGAAGGATCAGCCCAGTGAAAAGCTGGGGTTTGGCTTTATTTGCTATATCATATATTCTGATAATTTACGTTTCAGTAAGGGGACATCTCTATACACTTTGATAGCATTGTACAAAAGGCATCAACTCCCATTTCAAAAACAAATGGGAAGACTTCACAGTCAAAGTTCAGTAACTAGCGTCTACCCTGAACTCCTGTGGTACCAGCTCTTCTCCTAGCTCTGTTCACTTGAGGATGCTGGGAAGACCCTGGGAGAGGACTGCTAATGTATGTGAGAAGAACAGTAAGTAGTGAACAAACTAGAAGTCTGGGAGACCTAACCACTGCTTGTCCCAAGAGTCGAAGTGGTCCAGGAGATGGCAAAGGGTAACACTCAATAAATAAATAAACCAAGTTAAGCCCAGCTTCACCAACATGGAAGATTTGGGTTTCACCTGGTATTAAACACAGATCCTTAGCCTATGTTCCATTAGATTAGAAAGGTCCCTATGAGCCGGGTGTGATAGTGTATGACATTAATCACAGCACCCGGGAGACAGAGGCAGGTGGATCTCTGTGAGTTCAAGGCCAGCCTGGTCTACAGAATGAGTTCCAGGACAGCCAGGGCTTTCACGGAGAAACCCTGTCTTGAAAAATAATAATAACAAGTAAAAGAAAGGTCCCTGTGACAATTTAACCCTGTGACGGATCTGAAAGTTTTTAACTAGCTTCCCCTGGACAACCTGGTTTCCCCATGGTCACGCAGGGTTGGAGCAGCCTTTGTCCATGGCTATGACTGTTGGAAACCAACCTACCCAGTGTGTGGAGTCTGGGCCCCACTGCTGTTGGAGAAGAGACGCTCACTGTCTAACAGACCAACCCCAGTTGGAACATCCACTTTTCCTGTGCTGTTCACCTACAACCTGGAAGACAGACACAATGTATTGCTGGCTGCCAAGGAAGACCCACCGACTGGAGTGCAGCATATCTCCCTCAGTCTTTGTGCTTCTTGGTTTAGAAGACTCGGAATATGTCCCCAAAGGCCCCACGTATTTCCTTGCCCTTTTCTACTCTGTGGGCTTAGCACCCACAGTCTTGGGAAAGCAGCATGGCAGAGATAACAGGAAGACCTTGCTGTCAGATGTGTGAGATGGGTATGAGGAGGCTGTCAAGACCTTTGCAGCCCCAGAGCCAGACCCTCCTGTGAAGTGCTTCCTCCTTCCCTTAGTCTCCCTGGAGCATTCCCCAAGGGCTGCTGACCATTTCAGGGTTAATCAGAAAAAACTGAGATCGACTTGAGGTTCAGGTTAAGGTCCTCACCCCCTCTTTTCATCTCTTACAGGAAGTTTCTGGGGTTTGTGAATTGGGAATATGAATAATGCACCCAACAAAAAGCGACTCTTCTCTTGAGGGACAGGAAGCACTCCGGGGAAAGGCAGGGGGTCCAGATGGCCCTGGCCCTCAGCTGCAGAGGAGCCAACTAGCTCTGGAATGATCCTCAGTTTACTTCGTCCCCTTCTTTTATTGTCTAGTTCACTGATTAGTATTTAGTGTATGTACAACTTACCCCTTGGAACGGGGAGAGGAGGGATGAGAACAAAACACTCTTAAAAATGGAGAAGACCCATTTCTTTGTCCTTTCTGTAACCTGACCTTTAAAACAGGTCACTTCTGCAAACCCCCTGACTGCTTCACAAAAAGTACCTTTTCCTCAACTGTCCTGGCCACACCACCCTCCTCAACTATGGAATACAATGCACACGCACACTTCCCCTTGGTGAATAACAGCAGGCAGGGGTACCATTCTCCACCCTGCCCAGTGTGCGTCCATTCACCATAACAAGGCACCTTTCCCTGGAAGAAAGCAGGAGAAACGGAGGCTTTCTCCTCTTCTGGCTTAGCAGGGCTTAAGAGCCTACTGCCAACAGAAAGAATCCAATCACCAAGTCCAGAGATGAGATGCATAGATGGAACTGGGCCAGGAGGATGCTTAGGGTTGGTTGCACTGGAGAAACACTGTAGGAGCTCTCATGCAGGTTTTACGGGTTGGGGGACCATCTGAGAAGAGGAGGTCCATCCTTTTCCTGAGGAGCAGGACCAAGCCAGGCTTCACCTGAGAATGGGTGGCAGAGGTGGGGCTCCGCGGGCAGCTGGAGAAACAAGAATCATAGACACTGAGCTCACTTACAGATCCTAAATAACATTTCTGAAATGAGATGGGCTCTCTAAGTCAATTTTTAACAACAGGGACTATTGCTGAAGAGATGGCTTGGAAGGTGAGCACTTGATGCCAAGGCTGGTGACCCGAGTTAGTCCCCAGGATCCAGGGGACTTGGTGGAAGGAGAAAAACCAACTCCTCCTGACCTCTACACGTGCAAAAGCACATTCTAATTTCAGAAAACACACAAACTCTATGTTGCATGCAAACAGGGAAGCTCTCCTCACTCCCCTCGCACCTCGGTTTGTTTTGCTGGGGTATACTCTCTGAAGATGTTTATACTCTTCTGGAGCAGGAAAGTCCTCGACTGGATGGAAGGAGTACTTGGACTCAAAATCATCTGTGAAAAGAGAAGAATATTCTGTCATGCCTCCCACAGACTTGGGACTTCTTAGGACCTTTCCTATTTACCAATCTCCTCTGGGTTCTGCTGTATGGAGAACCTGCTCTACACACCAAACCAAAGTTCCTGAGACAACAAAAGCATCACCCTGGGTACCTCTGATGAACAGTGGATACCCAAAGACCCTTTATCTGGGGCTGGGTATGGTGGCAGGAGCCTGTAACCAAGGGCTGTGGAGGCAGAAATCAGAGTATCACTGGGGCTTGCTGGCCAGCCAGTCAGACCAACTGCAGAGCTCCAGATTTAGTGAGAGACCTTATCTAAGACAAATATGGTGGAGAATTATCAAGGAAGACACCTAATGTTGACCTCTGGCCTCCATAACCACCTGTACACATACATATAAACACATAAAGGTACACATGTGAACATATACATACAGAGAAAAAAATTAATCCTTTTAAACTGTGTTTTGTCTACATGTATGTTTGGGCACCATGTGCACACAGCACCCACAGATGCTAATGGAAACAGGAGTTACAGACTGTTATGGAGGCTCCATACTGGTGTTGGGAATTGAACACGGGTCCTCTGAAAATGTACCCAATATTCTTAACTACTGAGCTATCTCTCCAGCCCCTTTATTTATGTGCTTGATAGTTTTATTCAACTTAACACAAGGTAGAGTTATCTGAAAGGAGGGATCCTCAATTGAAAAAATGTCTCCATAAAATCTGGCTATAGGGAATTTTCTTAATTGGTGATTGATGGGGAATGGCTCGGCCCATTGTGGGTGGTGCCATCCCTGGACTGTGGTCCTGGGTTCTATAAGAAAGCAGGCTGAGCAAGTCATGGGGAGTACCTCTCCATGGCCTTTGCATCAGCTCCTGCCTCCAGGTATCTGCCCTGTTCCTGTCCTGACTTCCTCCAGTGGTGAGTTGCAATATGAAAGTATAAGCCAAATAAACCCTTTCCTCCCCAATCTGCTTTCTGGTCATGGTGTTTCATCACAGCAATAGAAACCCAAACTAAAACAAATTATTATTATTATTATTATTATTATTATTATTATTATTATTATATTAGACATGGTTTTTCTGTATAGCCCTAGCTATCGTGGAACTAACTCTGTAAATCAGGCTGGCTTCAAACTCACAAAAATCCACCCGTCTCTGCCTCCCAAGTGCTGGGATTAAAGGCGTGCGCCACCATTGTCAAGCTTTTATTATTTTTGTTTGTTTTGAGACAGGGTCTCACTATGTAGCCTTGGCTAACCTGGAACTATGAGACCAGCATGGTCTCAAACACACAGAGATCTGCTTGACTCTGCCTTCGAAGTGCTAGGATCAAGGTGAATGCCACACGACCAGAACCAGTACCTACCCTTCTAAAATTCTGAATGTAAAGGAGTCAAATGCCGACTCTACATCTTTCCCCAAAATTCGGACACTTTGGGAAAGGAGCACAAGTGTGTGTGTGTGAGCAGAAACACGAAGCTCCAGAAACAAGGTGGGCTTACAAGACTATTGCTATGGGAAACAAACTGAATTAAATTTAAGGGGTGGTAGTCATTAACCTCAAATGTCTCTCTAGCAAGCGAGAGTTTTAATGGAAAACTTTCTTTCAGCCTTGGTTATCCTATATTGCTCTGCAACACAGTTCAGTCAGCCATGTCTAGCTCCACTCCTACTCTCTATGACCTCTTCATAAGATTCTAACATCTTACATCTTATGGACATGGCATGATCACACCTCAAGAGGTCCTTTTTCTATTCAAAGCTTTTTTTGTTTAGATAGGGTCTTACTATGTATTACAGACAGGTTTTGAATTTAAGATTCTCCTGCACCAGCTAAATCCTGTGTGCTGGGACTACAGACACATGCCACCGTGCCCCACTACATTCAGAGGTTTCTGCAATAAAGATGTATGCTCAAAGCAAAACTCTCGTGCAATTGTTAAGAACAGGCTGGACTGTGTCAGAGATAGTGATGGAGGAACAACCCTGAAGAACTTAGCATGTTAATGCTTTCAAGAGATATCATGATCTACACCATGCATCTTCAAAAGAGTACAACTTATGGCTCTATTCTAGACCATGAGGTGAATTCTCTTAAGTAGAGATTTCGACATTTATAAGCCTGGAAAACATGATCCAATATGCGCCTGTTCTAGTCAACTTCCCGCTTCTCTACATAGTAACAGTGGGGTCCAAATAAGTAAAATGACGTCCTCAAAAAAATACAGCTGGTTTGTCAGTGGCCTCTGTATGTTTTGTTTCTGTAGTGCTGGGGTTCAAACTAAGGGCCTCTGTCAGCTAAGCTTGTTTGGCTTTTCGTGCTGTTTCTGTACTGTGGGAATGATTAAGTGCAGGACCTTGTACACATTAGGCTAATGCTGTACCACTGAGCTTCACCCTAAGCCTCTTGAGTTTTTAAGTAACCAGGAAGGAACTCCCCTCTTTGAACACATAATTCTAGGATGTATGTAAATAAAAAGGACAGTCGCTAATGGGAAGCTCCATCAGTGATTCTTGTGGGGACTTGAGAGTAGCTTTAGAATCAGTATAAACCCTGACGACTTGATTTCAATCTGTTCATGTAAGGAAAGGAATGTCAATGGATCAGAAGCACAAGTCAGATGAAAAGTCAGGAGGGACCTGCTGCGAACAGGACTGCTGCTCTGGCCTATTCTCCATCTACGGGAGCCATCTGGCAGCTAAGGCACCAATGAGTCGGTGAAGTCACCACCAGAACTGAGACAAAGTCACTATTAGCTAGGCGGTGGTGGCGAACACCACCCAGCATTTAGGAGGTAGAGGCAGGCGGATCTCTGTGAGTTTGAGGCCTGCCTGGTCTACAAAGTGAGTTCCAGGACAGCCAGGCCTACACAGTGAAACCCTATCTTGACACAACAAACAAACAAATCACTGACAACTTACCCAAAAAGGAACGGACAGTGGTGATGGAGTCTCTATGGCCATTCCTCAGGGGTGGTGGTGGAGGAGGGGGTGGCCCAGCTGGCGTCCTTGAGGGTGGAGGTGGGGGCTTTCCTCTGCTCGGAGGCTCTGACCCATGCATTCGATAAGGTGGTGGGGGAGGAGGAGCATCCCTGGCACCATTTCGGACCATGGGTAGAGGGGGTGGAGGAGCTGCAATTAAAATCCAAAGCAGTTGGCTTGTGTTGGAACTTAGCTTGAGAAACACAAGCTAAGAAAGCAGCTGGGGAGGGTGGCAGAGTGGAGGGAGCCACTAGTGAGGGAGCAAATGTGAGAAATGTACAATGATACAGAAGTATAGAAATGCTATAACGAAATTCATTGTTTTATACACCAACTATAAAATAAAAGCCATAGAATGCCAGGTAATGGTGGCACACCTTTACCGTACTCAGGAGGCAGAGGCAGGTGAACTCTGAGTTTGAGGCCAGTCTGGTCTACAGAGTTTCCAGGAGAGCCAGGACTAGACGGAGAAACACTGTCTCGAAAAACAAAATAAAGCAAACAAATCATAGAAAATAGAAGAGAGATTCAGACTCTACAAGGAGCCTTGGGGTGGCTGCTGCTGCTCCTCCACTCTGTTCCCTCCCTGTCATTGTTTAGTTTTGGTCTGTTGGGTGTTTTTGGTTTTTGTAACAAAACAAGGCTTGTGTGTGCAGCCTCAGCTGTCCTAGAACTTACTCTGTGGACAAGGCTGGTCTGGAACTTGCTGCTTTCTGCTCAGCCTCCACAGAAACAAACATGTATTAACATATAATATTGTTATAATGTGATTTAATAGAAGTCCATGAATTACTTAGATGCCATTTACATAAAACAAGTTCAACAGCACACTACACTTTTACACACACTTCTAGCTTACAGACAACAAACAAACTCAAGAGAATCAGAGAAATCTGCCCCATGTTATACAACAAATACAGCCACTCCTCAAGACTGGGCTACTCAGAACTCCTGCTCTGGATACTGAGCGGGCAGCAGGCTGAGGCCTCCCCTTGGCCCATGCTCATGGCTACCAGACACAATACAACTCACAGTATATGAAAAGCAAGAAATCTGCAGACTCGACACTACTTTCCTCAGTTTTATTTTCTCTGCTTTTATTACAGAATGGGATTAGAAAGACGGAGGATTGTTCACATTAAGAGTCTTTTAAGGGGGCTAGAGAGATGGCTCAGTGGTAAAGAGCACTGGCTGTTCTTCCAGAGGACCTGGGTTCAATTCCCAGCACCCACATGGCAGCTCACAACTGTCTATAACTCTAGTTCCGGGGGATCTGATACCCTCACACAGATATACATGCAGGCAAAACAGCAATGCACATGAAATAGAAATTTAAAAAAGATGTGGCTTTAAAAAAAAGTCTTTTAAAATCTTTAAGTTAAAAACTTTTAATTTTTTAGATTTATTTATGTGCATCCGTGTTTGCCTGCATGTGTGTATGAACCATATGCATGCCTCATGCCAGCAGAGGTCAGCAAAAGAGTATTCCAGAGTGCTCCTGGAACTGGGTGCAGGGAAGTGACCTGGGTCCTCTGGCAGAGCAGCCATTGTCTCTCCGGCTGTCCCCCACCTGATGTGTGCGTTTTTTTCCCTTTAAACCTGAACTTTACAGAATCCTGGGCTATCTTATGGCTGGTTATAGGCAGGGAAATACCATGTCATCAATATTATCAGGTTGTTGTCTGGGGTGCCCTCTAAAAGACTTTTACTGAAGCCGGCTGTGGTGGTGTATCTCTTTAATCCCATCACTTGAGAGGCAGAGGCAGGCGGATCTCTGTGAGTTTGGGGCCAGCTTGGTTTACAAAATGAGTTTCAGGACAGCCAGGGCTGTTACACCTACAAACCCTGTCTTAAAAAATCAAAAAAGTGCTACTGGGAGCACAAGTTTACAGGCAACATGATTTGTATTTATTTTTATTTATGCATGTGTGCGCCTGCATGTCTGTAGGTATGCCATGTGTGCACAAGAGCCCATGGAGGCTAGAGGAGGACATCAGATCCCCTGGAGCTGGAGTTACAGGAGGCTGTGAGCTGCTGTGATATTGGCTGGGAGCCAAGTCCAGGTCCACAGGAAAAGCAGCAGTGCTTTGGCAACTGTCCTATTTGTATACGGACACACTCAACCAGGCCTTTACCAAGGTTCCTATATATTGCTTTCTTAAACGTTCTTTTCTGGTTTTGGTCACACACAGTCTCCCTACATTGCCCAGGCTGACCTCAAACTCCGGTGGCTCAAACCAGCCTCTGCTTCAGCCTCCAACACAGCTGGCATCCATTCCTAATTCGTGAACATACCCCAATTTGCTTCCTTTTTCACCTACTACTTCTCCACCAACGCTGCACAGAGGGTCCCTTGATGTTCAGTCCACAGCCAGTTCTCAGTGTCCAGCTGGCCTTTCTGCAGCACTGCACACAGAGGACCACTTCCTTTATCCTGCTCCTTCTCCATCACTCTACCAAGTTCATTTTTCCTGTTTTGTTTTTTGTGTTTAGTTTTTATTATTTTATATGTATGGGTGTTTTGCTTATATGCATATATGTGCACCATGTGTGCCTGATGCCCTCAGAGACCATAAGAGAGTATCAGATCTCTTGAAATTGACACTACAGACCGTTGTGAGCCAATGTGTGGGTGCTAGGAAACCAACCCAGGTGCTCTGAAAGAGCAGTTAGTGCTCTTAGCCATTAGCCATCTCTCCAGCCACCAGGCATGTGGTTTTGTTGTTGTTGTTTTGTTTTTCATAACAGGGTTTCTCTGTGTAACACAGTCCTAGTTGTTGTGGACTCACTTTGTAGACTAGGCTGACTTTGAACTCAGAGATCCACCTGCCTCCCAAGTGCAGGATTAAAGGTGTGCCACACTATGCCCAGCTAGCATGTGGTTTTGTTGCTGTTGTTTTGTTTTTTAATTTTATATAAGATTTATTTAGAGCCAAGTGTGCTAGTGCACACCTTTGATCCCAGCATTCTGCAGGCAGAAGCAGATGGCTAAGAGTTTAAGGCTAGAGTGTTCTACATACCAAGTTCCAGGCCAATCAAAGGTACACACGGAGACCTTGTCTCGAAAACAAGGTCTCACTTGGAATGGGACAAGGTCAGCTCCAAATCTTCCCAGAGTCTCCTACACATTATCCCGGAAGACCTAGCTTTCCCACTTTCCTTCTTGCTGGCTCCTGACTCATATATATATACATATATACATATACATATATATATATATACACACTAGGTTGTGCACAACAAGTTTTTTAATCTCTTCCCTAACAATTACCAACACATAAAGGGCACCCAATAAACCAGGTGAATACATGAACTCTTACTCTAATGATTGAAGAGATGCTCTTAGAAAAAGCAAAGAGAAAAGAGAAAAGGCTTCTGAACACTTACCTGCTCCCCTACTAGGAGGGTCTCGGGCTGGGGGAGGTGGCCTGTTACTCAACAAGAAGGGGGAGGCAGAGTTGGGTGGAGGAGGTGCAAGGCCTCTGACTGGCCCTGGTGTCTTCCTATGCAAAGAATTGTGTCTTTGTGGCAGCTCAGGGGCTGACTCATTAGTGGGACTTGAGGGTCCATTGGGGACCCCAGGAGGCTGGCGGTAAGGCGGTGGGGGAGGAGCCAGAGACTGGCCACTTGGTCCGGTTCTGATATTCACAGGGGAAGGAGGTGGTTTTACAGGGGGTGGAGTAGGATGTCCTTCTCGACTCGGGTGCAGCCTTTGTCCAGGTGTTGGAGGCAAGGGTTTCTCCCTGTTGTAGGCCTGAGCTTTGCTGTTGTGCACAGGCAGAGGAGTAGGGGGCGCATTGGCACGGCGCCCTGGAGGTGGTGGGGGAGGAGCAGATGAGCTGTGTTTCATGCCTGTACCGCTAGTGGTATTGGGACGAGAGAGGTCCGGTAAAGAGGGTCTCTGCGTCCGGGGCAGTTCTGGGAGGGAGGCTCGGCTGCTGTCAGTATCATCTTGAGGACGCCCACTGGCTGTAGACACTGGAGGCCTCGGAGCAGCAGCTCGAGAACTGGGGACTTGTAGGGCTGGCTTAGCAGCTACAGTATCTACAAACAACAGAACACTGTGTTAACAGTTACATGTGCATCGGTCAGGCCTCTGGTTGACCCAGCCTCCTCAGTACACCTTGCACAACAGCTGAGAAAGTACCAGCAAAGTTCTTGAGTCTGTTTGCTTTCCTGTGGCCCAGGCTCAAGCTCAGAGCCTCAAGCATGCAAAGAACTTGCCTTACTGCTGAGCCACATCACTAACCCTAGCTCTGAGTTTGGTTTTTTTTAAATATTTAATTATGTATACAATATTCTGTCTGTGTGTATGTCTGCAGGTCAGAAGAGGGCACCAGACCTTATTAGAGATGGTTGTGAGCCACCATGTGGTTGCTGGGAATTGAACTCAGGACCTTTGGAAGAGCAGGCAATGCTCTTAACCACTGAGCCATCTCTCCAGCCCCTAGCCTCTGAGTTTTAATCAGGTTTCAGATTCAGAGTCTCTTGACACAAAATGAACACATTTGAATTGAATTACATTCATTTATTTTACCCCCCCCCCCTTTTTTTAGAGGGGGCATATCTATGTACCCCTGGCTGTCCTGGAACTTGCTCTGTAGACCAGGCTAGCCTCAAACTCACAGAGACTCACCTGTCTCTGCCTCCTGAGTGTGCACCACCATGTTGGCTTGTCGTTCTGTTTCTGGCTTATTTCACTCAACACAATGTCCTCTAGGTCTGTCCGTGTTGTCACAAATAACAATTTCTTTTGCAGGGCCGAATAGTAATCTATTCTGTGTATGTGTGTGTGTGTGTGTGTGTGTGAATATTCTGAATGTAGTTATTTATGTATTTAGAGATTAGGTCTCATGTAAACTAGATTGGCCTCAGACTCAGAAAGTAGTCAAGGATGAACTTGAATGTCTGAGGTTCTCCTACCTCTACCTCCCAAGTTCTGGGATTACACGTATACCACCTAGCTTGGTTTATGCAGTGCTAGGAACTAAACTCAGGTCTTCATACACACTAGCCAAGTCTTCAACTCATTGAGCTACAACCCAGTACTTAAAACCTTTTTTGTTTCTTTAAGGCAGGCTCTCAACTCTTGCGGTTCAGTCTGAACTCAAACTTGTGATTTTCCTGCCTCAACCCTGCAGGTAGGACTGCAGTCACATGCTACAACAGCAGCTCGCATTTTCTTTACCTAAGTTAAACACATTTTTATTTAACTCTCAGCTTTGCTTTACTGGGCAACTATGCTTGTCTCTTTTTCCTCCCACCTTCAACCCGTTTTCAACCTAAGATAGCACACTTGAAGCAAGTCAAAAAAACAAACAATGTTGGGAGATAGCCCAAGAGATAACTTCTCAGATACCTGAAGCATCCTTGGCTCCCACAGGTCGCAGCTTGGGTACTCCTCCTTGAAAGAGACCTCCCTTGGGTTGCAAAGTAGCAGCTCCAGGGCCATAGCCACCACCACTCCCTTTGGGCTCTGGAAGGCAGAGGTGAGGTTTCATTTCATATGCTCTGAGCTGCTGATCAAGTCAAGCCTGAGAAGAAACGATTCCTCTATCTAGGCTCTAATTTACAAACGTACCAATCTTACTTTTGCCTCTCTATCAAGAAGCGGCAGCAAGAGTAGCAGCACTACCACTAAAACACACAAACCCAAGGGCACCTAGGCCTTGTAGCTGCACACCTTCATGCAAGGATTATTACAAAAAACAAGCAAACTAAAAGGACAAAGGGAAGGAGGAGCCATTTTTATTTAGGGGGAAGGAGAACAACTCGATTAAAACAGACAGGCTCGACAGAGTTCTCTGGGCCCTCTTCCCCATGTTGGGGGCGGGTGAGACAAGGAAGTGAGAACAAGCGTTCCTGAGGCCTACAAGAATGGACTTGTACAGCGACTGTAACACCATCCTTGGTTTCAGCCAGGAAGCCTCTAGGAATGTGGTGGTCTCCTGAGAACAGCCACAGATGGGCCCTAACAAAAACTATCATCAGCAGGGGAGGACTTTAACCCTGAGAAGAGCTGAGAACTTTCATAATGTTCAACTCCACAGCTGAAGGAAAGTCAAGATATCCAGGACACCATTTTCCCACTGGAGAGACGACAATAAGTGTGATGCCCAGAAGTCTTCTAATCCTGGGACCCCGACTCACTCTCGATGACAGGAGCACTCCGATCATTAATGTTGGTCACCTTCTTCAGTTTGGTCCCTTTGCAAATGTCTTGTAAGAGGGCTCCTCGATTCCGCTGCTCATCTCTACTGAGTTTGGGCTGCTCTGTGTTTGCCTGGAGGAAGAAGGAAATGTGTAACTTTACCCCAAGAGCTCCTTTTATCACAAGCTTGGCATAAATGACTTAAGCCAAGGGATTCCGTAAGATGCCACAACACATTCAGATATATGCACCAAGTAGCAATATCACCTTATGCCATCATTCTCCTGTGAAAGACACAAACCACCCTCCAATTCACAGTTTCTGAGAGGAGGGCAAGGCTAGCCATGAATTTCTGTCTTGGACATAATAATGTGGCACCATCGCCAGCACAGCTTTTTCTGGGCAGCCACTATGCCTCAGGCATTGTGGTAAGTATTACTTAGATTACCTCATTTAAAGCCTGAAATACGCATACAGAAAGATATGATTATCAATATCCACATTTGAAAAGTGTGGATCAGAAGCTGAATAGTTTCCGATGGTTATGCAGTTAGTAATTGGTCAAACAAGAATTCACACCCCAATGCTGACTCTGCAAAATATTATCCCAACATAACTTGCTACCTTCTTGCTACTTTGTCTTCTACATGATGTTATACAGTAGACCTTGATAGTCCTACTCTAAAACTGAGGAAATAACAGTTCTAGAAAGTTTAGGACACATGATTAGCAGACACCAGAACCAATATTTTAAACTTCAAAATGTTATTTGTCATTACTGTGTGTGTCCATGCTCAAAGTGCAGAGGTCAGAGGACAACTTTCCTGAGCTGGTTCTCTCCTTCCACTTTGGGGTCCGGAGACTGAGTTCAGGTGGTCAGGCTTGCACAGCGAGAGTCTGTGTAGCCCTGTGTGTTCTAAAACTCACTCTGTAGACCAAGCTGGCCTCTAACTCAGAGATCTGCCTCCGCCTCTGCCTCTCAAGTGCTGAGATTAAAGTTATATTTGGAGCTGGAAAAATGGCTCAGTGGTTAATAGCGGCACTGCTCTTACAGAGGGATCCCCAGCACCCACGTGCAGCTTACAACTGTCTATAATTCTAGTTCCAAGGAGATTCAATGCCTCAGGCTTTACAGGCAGTTGTACTCATGTGCACAGACCCACACATAAACACATAATTAAAAATAAAAATAAAACCCTTTCTTAAAACATTTATTTTTATGTATATGAGTGTTTTGCCTGTATGTATGTATATATTTACATACGTATTACATTACTTGTGTGTCTGGTATTCAAGGAGGTAAAAAAAAGAGTATCAGATCCCCAGAAACTAGGGTTATAAGTAGGTATGAGTCACCACATGGGTGCTAGAAACTGAACCTAGGTCCTCTGCAAGAGCAGTAAAGTGTTGCTCTTAACTTTTGAGACCCAAAACTTGAATTTTTTTTTTGTTGTTGTTGTTGTTTTGTTTTGGATGAGGTCTCACTGTGTAGCCAGGCTGGCCTGGAAATTAAGAGTTCTGCCTGTCTCTGCCTCCCAAGTGGTATGCCTAATTTTCTTCCTTTCTTGGTAGAGAATAAGACACGACAGACTTGGATTTAAAATGGACTGGAGGGGTTAGAGATGGCTCAACAGTTAAGAGCACTGACTGCGCTTCCAAAAGACCTGGGTTCAATTCCCAGAACCCACAAGACAGCTCACAACTATCTGTAACTCCAGTTCTAAGGGACCTGACATCCATGGCAAAACACCAATGATCATAAAATAAAATTAATTAAAATGGCCTGGAGCTGGAAAAAGAACACTTGCTGCTATTACAGAGGACCTGGGTTCAATTCTTAGCTTATACATGGCAGTTCATCATCGTTGGTAATTCCAGTTTCAGGGGATCTGGTGGCCTCTTCTGGCCTTTGAGGACACCAGTCACTCACATGGTACACAGATACATGCAGGCAAAACACCCATACATATAAAACAATAAAAATTTTAACGTATTTTCTCTAAATTTGTCAAATGCTAATGGACTGGACACTGTTAATGTAATTTTTTTTTTTTTTTTTTTTCGAGACAGGGTTTCTCTGGAGACAGGGTTTCTCTGTGGCTTTGGAGCCTGTCCTGGAACTAGCTCTTATAGACCAGGCTTGTCTCGAACTCACAGAGATCCACCTGCCTCTGCCTCCCGAGTGCTGGGATTAAAGGCATGCGCCACCACCGCCCGGCTTGTTAATGTAATTCTTGACTGTATATATTGTATATAGTTATTGTACTTACTATATATAGTTTTCCTATGTTAACTATAACTGTCTCTTTTTATTTTAGACAAAAAAGGGGAAATGTTGTGATATTTTATTTGTGTTCTGACAAATAAAGCTTGCCTGAAGATCAGAGGGTAGAGCTAGCCACCAGTTAGGTCTGGAGGTCTGCACAGACAGGCATCAGGAAGTGATATGGCTGGGCAGACAGAGGAAGTGATAAGGTGGGGGCACAGACAGTAGCTTGGCCCTTTTTTGTCTGAGGAATCAGAGAGGTAAGAGGTAACTGTGGCTGGCCCTTTACTTCTTTCAGCTGTTACCCCAATATCTGACTCCAGGTTTTTATTATTAAGACTAAATAGGGTCACGCCCCACATTGGACACCAGATGAAGCACGACCCTAATTAGTCTTAACAGCCTGGGAGTAGGAGAGGAGAAGAAATGGTAGCAGGAAACTACCACTCAAATCCTCAACCCTTCTCAAGGATGTCAGAGAAATGAGACTAACCTACTTGTAAGACAGGTAGCTTAAGAAGAAACACTAGCTCCAACTCCATGAGTCCAAATCTCCATTTGGAATGAAGCAGGACAGGGAACCTCTCAGAAGTCCAACCTACTTGAGACACAGGCTTGTGTGTTCTCTATCTCCTTACACTGCCTGCTATTAAGTGTGTCTCTTAAGTAGCTTCAAGAATCCAGGATGCGGGCTGGAGAGATGGCTCAGAGGTTAAGAGCACTGCTTGCTCTTCCAAAGGTCCTGAGTTCAATTCCCAGCAACCGCATGGTGGCTCACAACCATCTGTAATGAGGTCTGGTGCCCTCTTCTGGCCTGCAGGCATACACAGACAGAATATTATATACATTATAAATAAATAAATTAATTAAAAAAAAAAAGAATCCAGGATGCAAGCTGGGCGGTGGTGGCACACGCCTTTAATCCCAGCACTCAGCACTCGGGGAGGCAGAGGCAGGCGGATCTCTGTGAGTTCGAGGCCAACCTGGGCTACAAGAGCTAGTTCCGGGACAGTCTCCAAAAAGCTACAGAAGAAACCCTGTCTCGAAAAAAAAAAAAAAATCCAGGATGCAGCTGAGCAGTTGCTCAGGCCTACACTCCGGAAGGCATGCAGAAGGCAAAGAAAAAAGGATCACACTGCAAGGTAGAGGCCAGTCTGACCTACACAGCAAGCTACTGGCCAGCCACACAGCAAGATCCTGTCTCAAAATACTAGGGAAAAGTCTTTAAAGGTCAAATATATACTAAAGTTATAGATGGTATTAAAAATGATTAGTGGACATGGTTAACTTGGGGGAATGAGACAAGAAGACCTAAAGTTTAAGGCCAGCAAGGTCAGCCTGGACTACATAGCAAGACCCTGTTACAAACAAAACCAAGCAAACCACAAGGGGGTAGGTGCTGGAAAGGTGGCTCCATCCTCAAGAGCATTTACTGCTCTTTCAGAGGATGCAGGCTCAGTCCCCAGCATGGTTCTGGCCATACAGCTGCTTGTAACTCTAGTTCCAGAGGATCCCAAAGCCCTATCCTGCCTCCTGTGGCATGAGGCATGCATGTGGTGCACATACATGCAGGCAATACATGTAAATATATATATATATGTAAAGTAAATATAAAAGAAATTTTTTAAAAAAGACAGAGCTACAGAGCAAGGTCAGAGTGAAAGAGTGGTTAGGTAAGAAAATTTACAAGTTTTAAACAAAAAGGACTGAAAAGAAAAAGAACAAAACAGTATGAGAAGTCTACCAATTTACTTAAAGGTTTGAAGACAACCTAGTGGAGAGACTACATACCTGATTAAAAGTGGGAGGTGGGGGAGGACCAGGTGGGGGCGGGGGAGGAGGAGGAATTGGCATCCTTGCCCTGCTCCCAGTTGGCACCGTTCTCTCTCCGTCTTTATTTGTAGCTTTAGGTCATTCATATACCTGTAAACAAAATCAAAATTCAAAAGAACAGCTTTATAACTAGAGGCTTTGCGTGCCCAGGAGGTCTAGAGAATTAGACAGGTACAGAGACCCTGAGCACTTCATCCCTACATAAATACTCTCTGTGAAACACCAGTTTACAGTCTCCTTTATACATTATTCTTGGTGGAAGTGGGAATCAAACCCAGGTCCTCAAAGGTGCTAAGCATGGGCTTCATCACTGATTTCTACTCCCACACCAACTAAAAACAAACAACAAAAAACACTTTATATCTTAAAAGTTCTAGGTTCACAGCAA